>NW_003852602.1:1721952-1799136 GCF_000181295.1 Otolemur garnettii | reverse complement strand
CCAACTCCTGGGCTCAAGCGAGTCTCCTGCCTCCGCCTCCCAAGTAGCTGGGACCACAGGCGCCCGCCACAGCGCCCGGCTATTTTTTTTGGTTGCAGCTGTCATTGTTGTTTGGTGGGTCCGGGCTGGAGATTCGAACCCGCCACCTTAGGTGTACGTGGCTGGCGCCTTAGCCGGTTGAGCTATAGGCGCTGAGCCTAGATTGTGTAATTGTTATCATCAAATACATTTAATAAACCTTGCTGAGTTTACAGACAATGTAGTGTAGTCACAAAGATGATGTTAAATTTGCAGATAGACTTTGTGGGTAAGAGTTCACTCTGAAGTCACCAGGCCTTTTGGCAAATCCACCTGTAGTCCTTTGGATCCACCTCCAGGACCTTAGTGTGAAGTGTGCCCTTATCCTACATGAGACATGTCACATTAAACACTTATTCACTGTTGGTGGGATTGCACACTAATACAGGCTTTTGGGGAAAGAAGTGTGGAGAGTCCTCAGAGAGCTTCCGTTTGACTCCACTTTCCTATTACTAAATATCTACCCAGAAGGAAAAAAAAATCATTTTACCACAAGGACATTTGCAATAGAATGTTTATTGTAGCTCAATTCACAATCAGTAAGATGTAGAAACAGCCCGAGTGCCCATCAACTTACGAATGGATAAATAAACTATGGTATGTATATACCATGGAATACTATTTATCCATAAAGAGATGGAGACTTTGTATTTACCTTGGTGGATTTGGAGAACATCTTGAGAAGTAAAGTATCACAAGAATGGAAAAGCAAGTATCCAATGTATTTAGTACTAATATGAAACCAATAGATGAACACCTATATATCTACATGAGAGAAAAATACAACTATATTCAAGTAGGGAGGAAGGTGAGGAGAGGAGGGAGGGGGTTTGGTGAGCTCTCACCTAATGGGCTATCTGGCACACCTCCTGCATGAAGGACTCACCTGCAATTAACCTAATGAACGCAAACAGTGTAACCTAATTGTTTATACTCTTCTAGTAATCTGAAATTTTAAAAACTGTTGCATTTGCCTTTATTTATATGAGTTATGTTTTTTTAAACTTTATCTCTTTACTAGTATCACTTACCATAAATAGAAGGCAAATACCAGATAAACAAAATAGATAAAAAGTAAATGTATGTCTGTATGTATATACTATATGCTATATATATACACATACACACATATATCTGTATATGGGGGTGCGTGTGTATCCAACAAATAGAATGAGGTAAATCATGATGCAGTATGCAATTTAATAGTTTTCAACCATTAAAATTATAATTGCAAAGATCATGCATGAAATGGGATGTGGACTGAAAATGAAAGGTTAGACAGTGTATGATGTTGTAAAGCTAAACACTGTGTAATACATGCAACATATAATCTTGCATTTATTACTACAGTATTTGAAATGTGTATTCACAGGACAATGTTAGAAAGAAATAGGCCAAGGTGAAATTAATTGCGTTTCACTGGGATGATTAGTGAAGTAGTTGTTGTTGTCCTTTTGAGACACAGTCTCACTCTGTTGCCCCAGGTTAGAGGACCCTGGTGTCAGCCTAGCTCACAGCAACCCCAAACACCTGGGTTCAAGTGATCCTCCTGCTTCAGCCTCTAGTAACTCAGAGACTACAGGCACCCAGCACAGCTCCTAGCTAATTTTTTCTAGTTTTAGTAGAGAAGGTGTCTCTCTTTTTTCAGGCTGGTCTCAAGCTCCTGAGCTTAAGGGATCCTCCTGCCTTGGCCTCCCAGATTAGTTAAGTTTTTACATTTTTTTTAATGTAAAACAATGTAATGTAATGTATTTTTTCATTATAGCTAACAAACATGTTCTAACATTTAATACTATTTTCTTTAGTATTTGGGAAATAATATGGGGAATAGTTTGATTATTGCTTCAAAAACTGTGAATATTGTTTTTGCTCTTGAATATTTCTATACTAATATCAAAAATGATCATACAAATTTACAGTGTCTACAAGAGCAAAAACAGAATTAGTTTACTACAGCATTCACCACATTGGGTTCTATTACATTTTTGGTAGACATTACTAATACAGTAAGTGGCTAGATGCTTTAGATCAGGGGTCCTCAAACCTTTTTAAATAGGGGGCCAGTTCACTGTCCCTCAGACTGTTGGAGGGCCGGACTTCAGGCCCCAGGATGAGTCGGCTGCTAAGCAGGACAGGCAGCAGTGGCAAAAACACCCTGCGGACCAGATAAATGTCCTAGGTGGGCTGCATGTGGCCCGCGGGCCGTAGTTTAAGGACACCTACTTTAGATAGCTCACATGTGTACAGTAAAACTGATGCTTTGTAACCTGAATACGTGGTTTGACTCATTTTTGCCTGAACATGTAGTTATTAACCTTCCCCCCACCACTTTGGATTAGGGCATTATCCACAAAGCTTAAGTCACAGAATATAAACAAATTTAAGTTGCCCTGGTGTGAGTGACAGTAACAAAAAGAAAGCAATTTCAAAATTAAATTTTCAGCAGTAAAAATCTTCCGTTCCCTCAGTTTATTTCATATTAAGGCTAAAAATAATTTCACTTAGAAATTCATGCAAGGGATATAAAGAAGTTTGTTTAAAAACACCTTCAAGTGTTGATGCATCACTTTAATCTATAAATTTCTTCAATATTGTAACCAATAATTAAAATAAATTGACCTCAGAAAAACAACAAAGATGCTATGACAATTATAATAAAAACAATAACCAAGACAATAGATAAATATAAAATATGTGTAAATGTGCAAGTATCATTAACTTTGTATGGATGCTGTTGGCTGCTTGTTCCTCACTTTATAAAGGGAACATCAGAAAGGTGTTGAATACATTAATACTTGTGTGAAACTGAGATACTGTTTTCACCGAAATCAGAAGGGTTAAGAGTGAACTGGATATAAATATCTCACAATAGATTGAGAGCTAATTAATATTGATTCCCTGTGGACCTAGAGTGCCCCGCTGGTATTTTGGCAGGCTACATGTTACACAAATTGCATGTTTTGGTATATGTCAAGCAAGAACTCATAAGGAAATGCTCTCTTTTTACAGTACCTGCCTCCAAAGGATTTGTAGCCTTGACAAGGAGGCTAATTTGCAATCCTGAGGCTTGCCAAGGGTGGCAAGGAGCAGCGGAGATCATGATCATCTAGATCACCCATGATGTCTGCAAATAGCACCTGAGACATTGTTTGCTTAAGATTTACATGGAAGGGTATTAATTAAAATTTAATGTTTCCTCATGACTTAGAAAACCCTGGCCTTTTCTAAAAATTTTGGAAGTGATGAGAAGTAGGCATAGAATGTCTCCTGCCCCAAAGTCAAACCAGGTAGTAAAGCAGAGACTGTGTTGCCCTCTGTTGGCTCTGCTTGCTAGCTAAAAGATGATTTTTTTCAGAATGGGAAATATTTCAACATCATCTCTCTATTCGTGTCTAGGAATGCCAGAGCATGTATGCAATAGTACCATATTCATACGACCAAGTAGGTGGATGAATGGTAAGATTGTTTTAAATATTGGACAAGAGCTTTACCTTATATCTGTTGGTTAAGACACCCTTGATTAGAAGACATCTCAAGACATCATGATTAAAGTTAGTGATCACTGCGTGATCAGCAATGGTAAGAAAGGCAGTTCTGAAGTTTTTCTACTCCCTGAGACAAGAGCCACATTGAGTTTTGAAGGGACATTCTGCCACAGTAGACATGGCATGTACTTTGAACAGAAAAGATATTCCAGATTAATCCTAAAATTTTTTGTCTATCTCTTTAGATTTGTTGTTAGCTCTTTAAAGTCTGTAGAAGTTCTACTAAAGAGGCCAATTTAAGTGGAGCAGAGATGCTTAGATATGTGGTGTCCAAGGTTAGGTTTACAACAGCTAAAAGAATATAAAAACGTGTGTCCGCAAAGTCTGACTGATGCTTCATTGAAGTCTCGAATCCTCTCCTTGCTACTGGGCAAGTGCGGATAGAGTACTTCCAAATTGGAGTGTCATTTTCTTTCAAATGAGATTTTATAAGGAAAATTATATGAAATAATAAAATATTCCTCTCGGCATGCAATATTTCAACAAATGTCAGTTTTTCTTGGCTCCCAGGCATTGAGAATGTGTCATGAAGTTTGCCCAGATTTACCTTCTCAGCAACATGCTGCTTCTGAATTCTGTCAGCATCAGTGGCCATAAATTTGTATCTTTCTCCCTGATAATTTTTGTTTAGGATAAATTTTCAAAATTAGGCTAGTCTGTTCAAAACACATAATCTTTTATTCTGTTACCTTTACTGCAGGCAACATCATTATCTTTCGTTTCTAGGATTCTCCAGAATTTTTTTTTTTAATTTATCCTCCAATATTAACATCTCATTTCTGACTTTTCTTCTGAGTCTTAGGCCTATACCTCAAATTCTTATGTGTCATGTACATGTGTGATTGAAATAACTGCCTAACAACCCGCATATTTAAAACTGAATATACCAATTATTCATTGCTGTGTCAGCATCACCACAAACTCTGCGGCTGTGAACGACACATCTATCATCTCATAGCTTATGTGGGTCAGGACTGTTTATGCAGGAGGTCTGTGGTCTGCTGCTTCAGGATCTCATACGGCTATAATCAAGGGTTTAGCCAGGGGTGGGATTTCATCTGAGGCTTGACTAGGCAAGAATCCAATTTCAAGGTCTCTTGTTGGCAACATTCAGATCCTTGCAGGTTGCTAGACTGAGGGTCTCAGTTTCTCAGTTGACTGTGGCCACTCTCCAGTCCTCTATTCCTTACAATCAGGATCAGAATATGGAAACTTGCTTGTTCCCAACCAGCAAGTGACAGAGTATCTGGAATGGCCAGACACAATCTCACATAACATCCTCATATCCACACAATTATATAAAACCTGTCATTTTTCTGAATTTTATGGATTTGAAGAAAATCATATGTCATAGTCATTGATGATTCACTCCCCTCCAAGGGAGTGATATTTCCAAAACAGGGCTTTGAGTGGGGTGCTCCCTCAAGCAACTTGCCACTGCTCTTGGAAATAAATGTAGAGGGGCTGAAGGTGGTGGCTCACGCCTGTAATAACTAGCATTATGGGAGGCAGAGGCAGGAGGATTGCTGAGCTCAAGAGTTTGAGTTCAACCTGAGCAAGAATGGGACCCTGTCTCTACTAAAAATAGAAAAAAAGTCAGCTGAGCATTATGATGGGCGCCTGTAGTCCCAGCTACTCAGGAGTTTGAGGTTGCTGTGAACTGGGCTGATGCCACTCACCCTAGCCTGGGCAACAGAGTGAGTCTCTGTCTCAAAAAAAAAAAAAAAAAAAAGTAAGTTTGAATGACTTCGTAATAATTGCAACTACTTTTCAACTGCTACGTCTCTTCTCACTCTGCTTGTGTAAGAAACTGTTCTGTTTCACTTTGACCTCTGCCCAGCCTCTAGACTCATCTTCCATATTCACCCACGCTCTCTTCCAGGGCACTCTCTGACCCTGACACGTGCTTGCTTCAGTGTTTCTTTATTGCTTTTTGAATCTAGTTCCAAATTCATAAGTGGCAGATAACTCCCTGCCTGATTCAGTCATACCAACATCCTCCTATCTCATAGCTGTACGCTATGCCCCACACACTTACTTCTCGTCCCGCATGTGTGCAGACCTCAGTGCCTCCACCTGCACCGTTGGTCTTATCTGGAAAACTCCCGTACTCATCCGTCCAGCGTCAGGTTATCATTACCTTCTCTCAGTCTCTTAAAGGCGTCCTGTCAGTCTTTTTCCTCCATATGATGAAATGATTAATTAATTACCTGTATTGTTAACTGTGCTTGACCATAAGCTCCCTGAAGGAGAAGCCTGTGCTTGTATGGTTCCTCCTTATTTTCTAGGGCTTTTTGCAGACAATGCGTGGCAGATATCTCAGAATATATGTGCTAGATCAAAGGAAGACAGAAGAACTAAGAGAAAGAGCAACATTCTCTCTGAAAATTTTAATTGCACTTAGGAGACAAGCAAAGGAATTTTCTGCAGAAAGGTCAGGTGTGTGGGAGGGTTGCTTTCTCACAGTTGACTGTCCTGAGATCCTGAGATGTGTATAGAAAGGCCAGGAGAGGTGCAGCAGAGACCAGGGCGTGGAGCAGGTGTCGAATGATGATGAGGAACAGATGCAGCCGACAACATCCAAGGGATCCCGAGGTGAAGGGAAGTCCAGTGTCCCACACACAGGCATTGGGGTGCTGGAATGTTCTGCAGATCCATGTTGCCTCTCGGTGTGAGGCAGCTGATCCTGAAATGTGACAGATAAGGAATTTTTTTTAGATGAAGTGTGTCTTGCATCTCCCTACATGAATCAAACTGACTTGGAAATGAGGAAAGTGCTGTCTGTTTATGGGAGAAAATGCTCATGACCCACCTTGTTTGTTTTTCTTTTGATGCCCAAATTTCTCCCTGCTATTTAAGAGAAATCCACCTTAAAACAAGAACATTCTTTCCCTTGATGATTCAGGATAAATGAAGTTGATTTATTTATTGTTCTATTTTAATTTTTGTCGTCAGAGGTGAGAGCATAATGGAAAGCATGGGAATAATGATTTAGCAGTCTCCTTTCAGGGAACTCATTTGTGTAGGATTTAGGAAATGAAATATGGGATTCACTGTATCATCTTTTATTTTTTTGTGGCTTTAGAAACCTATGTAGGACATGGGGGTGAATACATTAATCTTATTCAGATATAAGGGATCAAAGCTTCAGGCAATAATGTAGAATAGCCTCTTGTAAAATAGGATTAAATGCATAACGCGAGGTGGCAAATGGAGACACATGTGGGGTAGCAGAGAACAGGAGGACTCTGGATTCTGGAGGCCACTCAATAAACGTGCAATCTTAGGTATGTAATTTCCCTCCTGTGCACATCATGTTTATCATCTCCGAAAGGAGATTATTTTACTATTACTTAAAGAACTGATGCATTTGATAACTGTTAGTTCAGGAATACTATATAAAATCCCTGGGCCAGTGCCTTGCTTATAGTAGGTGCTCAGTAAATCTGTACCATCCCCATCACCATCACGATCAGTGTCATGGCTACTGCTGTGGGCGAGCACCACACTGAGCACTTTTGCCTGGTTTGGTTTCCACCCAAACTGATCAGGCAGTTCTTTTGCTTTTTTTTTTGCAGTTTTTGGCCAGAGCTGGGTTTGAACCTGCCACCTGCGGCATGTGGAATTGGTGCCCTACTCCTTTGAGCCACAGGCGCCACCCAGTTCTTTTGCTTTTTAATAAGAAAAGGGACATTGGTAACTGTCTAAGAGCATTGGAGCAACTGTCTCAAGCTGACCACATACCTTTTCAGAGAAATAAAACATGGTGATATATATTCAGGAGCAACACATCGTATGTTTGCATGTGGATACATATGTTTTATCAAAATCATACCTGCTTTTAAAATTTTTGTTTATTTATTTATTCATTTATTATTTTTAATCCCCCAATATTAAGGGGGTACAAATGCTTTTGTTACAAGGATACCTTGTAGAAGACTTAAGTCAGGGCGTTTAGAGTGCCCGCCAGGAGAATGGTGTTCATTGTACCTGACCCGTGAGTTTGTGTTCCTCATTCCCTCCCACTCTCCACCTTTCTGTTTTTCTAATATCCCTTACAATTCATTCTTTGTGCTCCTGAGTGCCCATTGTTTATTAGAGAGTCCAGGCGATGTTTGTTCTTCCATTTGTATTTCACTTAACCTAATGGTGCCCAGTTCTACACGAGTTGCTCCGAAAGACATTTCAATCCTTTTAATAGCTGAGTAGTACTCCCTGGTGTGGTCGTGTATCACATTTTCTTTATCTCTTCTTGAATTGGTGAGCACTTAGGTTGGTTCCACATCTCAGCAATTGTGAATTGGGCTGTGATAAATATTCAAGTGCAGGTGTCCTTTTGAGAAGACAACTTCTTTTCCTTTGGGTGGATTCAAGGGTACATGTCAGATTTATTAAGTATAGAGTATAAATGTCTTAACACAATAATTAAGTAAATGAGGTGAGGGATATATTAAGCAGTATGATGTAAATATTCCAAATTATATATGAAATCAGTACATTGTACCCCATAAATGCATTAATATATACATGATCTACCACCTTATGATTTAATAAAAAAAACCATGAATCTACATTTATTTCTTTGCAGGATCTCCATGCTGTTTTGCATACTAACTTGAAGTCCCACAACAGTGTATAAGTGTTTCTTTCTCTCTGTATCCATGGCAGCCTGTATTGTTTTTTGACTTTTTTTTTTTTTTGGAGACAGAGTTTCTCACTATGTCACCCTCGGGTGGCATCACAGCTCACAGCAACCTCACACTCTTCGGCTCAAGCGATTCTCTAGCCTCAGCCTCCCAAGTAGCTGGGACTTCATGCACCTGCCACAACACCTGGCTGTTTTTGTTGTTATTGTTGTTGTTGTGGCAGTTGTCATTGTTGGTTAGTTGGCCCAGACCAGGTTTGAACTCACCAACTTTGGTGTATGTGGCTGGTGCCGTAACCACTGTGCTACAGGTGCCAACCCTGTTTTTTGATGTTTTAACAATAGCCATTCTGAGTGGGGTAAGGTGGTATCTCAGTGTAGTTTTAATTTGCATTTTCCTGATGATTAGTTATGTTGAATATTTTTTCAAATATTGGTTAGCCATTTATCTTCTTTTGGAAAACTTCTCTTGATGTCTTTTGCCCACTTTTTAGTGGGGTTGTTGGTTTTCTTGCTGATTTCTTTGTATAGATATTGATTCTTTATTGGATATAGATCTTGTGCATATTTTCTCCCCATCTTTAAGTTGTCTAATAACTGTTAATTATTTCTTTTGTTATGCAGAAAGCTTTTCAGTTTAACAAAGTCCTTTTATTTGTGTTTGTTGTTGTCTTGGGGTCTTAGTCATAAATTCTTTTCATAGGCCAATGTATAGAAGACTTTTCTCTATATTTTCTTCTATAATTTGTATGGTTTTGTGCCTTACATTTAATTATTTTGTGCATCTTGAATTAATTTTTTGCATGTAGCAAGAGGCAGGGGTCCTATTTCATTCTTCTATATGTGGCTATACAGTTTTCTCAGGACAATTTATTGAATAGGGCTTCTTTTTGAAGATAAGTTGTTTTTAGGTAGAAGATTAAATTTCTGGGTTCTGTATTCTGTTTTATTGGTCTATTTCTCCCTTTTTATACCAGTACCATGCTGTTTTGTTTACTGTAGTCTTACAGTATAATTTGAAGTCAGATAATGTGATAAATCCAGATTTTTTCTTTTTTCTTTGACTATTTGGGATCATTTTTTATTCCAAATGAAATGTAGATTTTTTTTTTGATCTGTGAAATATGATACTTGACATTTTAATGAAGACTGAGTTGGATCTGTAATTCATTTGGGGCAGTATGGACATTTTGCAAATGTTGATTCTAGCAGTCTATGAGCATGGAAATTTTTTCATTTGTTTGTTCATCTATGATTTCTTTCATCAATGTTTTATAGCATAACTATTTTTAAGGTAGGTATGAGTTCAGTCAGTTTCTATTCACTCACATCAGACGAAAGCCTGGGGTGTTTACATTGTAATACCTTAAAACAGATGAAAAACTCCAAAGTACTACAATTTGAATGTCGCTTTTACAAGGTGCTTGCTAAGCTATCTTTTCCAGTCTGCTTTCCGTAGGAATGGGCAATAAAACATATTACTCAATCTTTCATCCTTCACTAATACTTTTACAGTTATACCAAAATAAGAATGAAAGTGGAGTTCAGATTCTTCCAGCATTTAGCTAGATGGCAAATTTTGGACATTGCCCACACATTTTTGGCCTGGTACTTGCACAAGTGATTTGCACATAGCAAGTATGAATACATGTTTCTCACATGCAATTTTTTTTCAGCTATGACAAAGTGAAACTTCTAAGAGCTTTATTCTATTCCCTTTTCTTCTTAGTTTTTAACTTACTGTTATAAATGTGCAGTTTCCAAAGCTAGTATATTTCCCTTAATATTTGAGGAAAGGAGCAAAATTATTTAATATTTCTTTCTTCTTAGATGCATTCTCCCCCCATACACTCATACATTTTCTCTCATCAGTCTCCTTTATTTCTATATGTTGCAGTGTGTGAGTATTTGTGTGTGGATTTGTGTGACATATACTGTATAACTTGGAAAGAAAATGTTGCTTTCTTTCCAAATCAAAGAGAAAAATATGTAGAGTCTGGAACGACAACAAAAATAGCTGCCTTGACTCACAATCTCTCTACTCTAAAATATAAATTCTATCCTGAAGGGAATTCTCTTTTCTGTCTCAAGTAGGCTTCTCTCCCTGTATACGCACATAGTGAAATATGTGCAAATTCTGAAGTCTTCATAGGAACATGAGAGATCATTAATCTTGTATTATCTTGGCAAAAATGGGGATGGGAAATTATTTATATTGTGGGCTCTGATTCAAGGCAATTCAAGTTCCAGAGGATTGAGTTTCAGCAATGCCTAGGAAGGCATTTTTTTTTTTTTTTAAGAATTCCATATTACCTCATTTACTTCCTTATGAATTTGTCAGTTTCAATGACAATATACTGCATTGGATAGCCTTAACATGATGAAACCGTTTCTTTATGATGGTGCTTAAAGTAATTGTGTTTGATTTCAATGGGCTTTATGAATGTAGTGGTCTCTGAAAAGCAACATCATGCTGATGACAGAGATTAAGGTTAAGATGTAAGGGAACTGACACCTAAAGTGTAGATACATTATCACAATTATCTTTTAGGATTCCTTAATGTTTGCATGAGATTTTTATATGTTATGAAATAGTGTGGTATATCTTTGTTACCTCATTGGTTTTCCATAATAGTGCAGTAAAGTGTGTAAGGCAGATAAGTAAATTAGACTCAGATTTAGTGACTTGCTTTAAGTCTGTCATCTTTTTCCTCGTTATTGGCTCTAAGACCCACATATGTTGACCTCTATACCAAATGTGCTTTCCATTCAATTGAGGATAATGCTTAGGTCAGAAATAAGGGAACAGACCCAAGTGGAAAGTGGAGGTTAGATTGTTTTTCATAGTTGTTTCAGTAGATATTCATTTAATGGTAATGAAGGACAGTATCTTTACTCTAAGAATGTACATAAAAGAAGGTAGTTTTTTTATCAGTATCTCAGAGTGCTCACTGCTTCTTTTGTCCCTAAACAAGGATGCAGAAAAAGATGAATTAATTTCAAGCAAAGATAGGCCACTTCCCTGATAATGGGTTAAAACATGCTAGGTCCTTGCTTTGAAGGTTATTTGAAAACTGTCATATATACACAATGACCAGGGATCTTAGTATCAGTCATTCCAAATCCTTGAAGTATAGGTGCCTTGCATCATTATGGGGAGCAGGAAGTTGATGTCAAGGACAAAAGTCTTCAAACCTAATGTCGGTGCTGGGGAAACAGCAATTGTCAAATGTTAAGAGATTTGTGAAATTGTCACCCTGCAAATTTATGCTTGTTTTGTCCTTTTTCAGACTTTCTCAAAGTCTGTAATTTTAATGACTATGTTTAGATGTGTTACAATAAATTAATTTTGGAGAAAAAGGTATAATTAGCACAAAGACTGCATTGCATACTATATTTCTTAATTTGCCATTCTTTCAAAAAACAACTAGCTATACTGGTCATATATCTCACCATTTCCTGATATGATGCTGTGTTACTGGAGAGCACTGGTGAAAAAAGCAAGATTTATGAGTTATATCCTTGCTGACAAATCTAAAAATATAACACAAATTAAAAGGTTAAAAAGCATACTTAGGAAGGTCAGGGTGACCACATCTACAAACCTAGCACTCTGGGAGGCCAAGGCAGGAGAATCACTTGAGCTCAGGAGTTCAAGACCAGCACGAGCAAGAATGAGACCCTGTTTCTGCTAAAAATAGAAAAATTAGCTGGGTCTTATGGCAGGTACCTGCAGCCCCAGCTACTTGGGAGGCTGAGGCACGAGGATCAAATGAATCCAGGAGTTTGAGGTTGTTGTGAGCTAGACTGGGGTTGTGGGACCCTACAATGGGCATCAGAGTGAGATTCTGCCTCAAAAATAAGTAAACAAACAAACAAAAGCATACTTGGATATATACATAGCATTCTCACTTTCTGTACAACCTTGAAACATAAAGAGGTTAGGGGAATTTTTCAGTCTACTTTTCTATAAAATTAGAAACTTCATAATTGTCTTACCTCATGCAGAAGGTTGTAAAGTTATAAAAAGGAGTGAGAGTATTATATAATAGCTTATATTAGCAGCTTTTTTTTTTTTAGGTCGTATACTTAGGTTGATCTGATATTATAGTCCTTCTGCTTCTCACATAAGACTTTCGTTCCCTAATTTGAGTGTACATTGGAATTACCTGGAGGACTGGTTAAAATATAGTTTCTGGGCCTCACTTCCAGAGTTTGTGTTTCAAAATTTCTGGAGTGGAGCTGAGAATTCACATGTCTAACAAGGTCCCAGGTGATACTAATGCTGCTGGTTTGGAGACAACATCAGGAAAACCACTTGCTTAGTGGGTGATTATAATGCCAGATTTCTCTACTTGGAGTCCAAGGTAGTGTGGCAGGAGATTCTGAAACAAATAAAGGGATTGTGCATGCATCTTTTTGAGGTGTTGCCAGAACTTGTGCAAACCTATTTTATATTCACAAATTAATGTTGATATATTAGGGAACGCATTGCAGAGGCTGCATGATATATTCTGAAAAAAACAAAAAGAAAAAAACACAAGACCTCAGAGTGGCTCCAAATTCATAACTGTCGGCTTCTACCTAATACGACTAACTTGCTAGAGCTTTTGAAACATTTCTGCCAGAATTTTCTAAAATTATAAGCTCCAGAAGGATAAGGTTTGTGTCTATTTGCTTAATCTTGCATTCTCACATTCTAGCACCTTGTCTGGCAAGAACAGAGCCTCGACAATCTGTTTAGATTTAGGCAAGATTTCTATTGTTTGCCTCCTAAGTCAAATAAGAACAGTAATAGAACCAGGTCATCAGGTTGAATGAGATAATATTCTAAATTGAGCCTGTAATATTGATGCCATTAAAGATAATGTGGGAGAATATTCATCAAATGTATGTTACCTTAGAAATGAAAACAATGTAACCTGAACATCTGTATCCTCAGTTCAATCTGAAATTAAAAAAAATAAATAAATAAAAGATGTTTCTGACTTAATGGTGCTATAGGTACATATCCCAATAAACCCACTGTGAATTGAAAATATTGTAAGTGGAAAATGCACTTAATATGCTGTGAACTAAAATAAAATCTTAAGCCCCCCCTCAGCAAATGACTGATTGGACCCCCTCTTGGCCAAGAGGATCCCTAAAACAGAGTTCCTAGCCAGGAGAAAGGAGATCAGAAATGCCCCCTCCCTTCTTAGGGATGACCTTTGTGACCCACTAATAGGCCTAAGGCTTTGTGAGACCGGCCTGCAGGTCCTCAATATGCATAACAAATAGTTTGAGTTGTCTGGACCCTTAAGCATTCCTATTCACTGACTCCTGGTCTTTTGAAAGCCTAACTCTTTTAGCCAATAGTAAGTCAAAGAATCTTTAAACCCACCTATAACCTGTAAGTTCCTGCTTTCAGAGGTCCCACCCTTTGGGCCAAACCAATGTGTGTTTTCCATATACTGATTTATGGCCTCACCTGTAATCCCTGTCTCCCTGACCATCCCTGTAACCCCACCACTGCAGTCTACTTGCTCAAGGCTTCTTGGGTATGGCTTTGGGTCATGGTCCTTAAATTTGGCTAAGAATAAACCTCCTAAATTATTTTATGGAGTATGGCTCCTTTTTCATCCACAGTGCCTAACTTAACTTAGCGCAGCCTATATTCAGTGTGCTCAGAAGGCTTACTGTAGCCTACAGCTGCCGGTTCACACCGGCAACATGGTGGACGGCAGATTATTGAGATTTGCACTCCCTCCTGATCCTGTGGCTCCCTGGGTGCCTAGCATCACAAGAGACTTGGGAAAAGATCAAAATTCAAGTATGGTTTCCACTTAACTGAATTACCTTTATACCACCCTAAGTTCACAAATTTTAAGTCAAACCATCATAAAGTAGTGGGAACATTTGTATAGTATAGACCTTACTTTGGGCTACAAAACTATTTAATTACTAAAGTTGATATGTATCATTCTATTGCAAGTTATTTTTGGGGACGACATTGGGATCTTTCTGTTGAAAAAGTTTTACAGGATGCTTCTTCATTTAGTGGCTTGTTCAGTTCACAAGGTAGAAAACACCAACTTCCATAGACGTTTTTATTGATTTTCAGGGATAAAGGCCAGCTTGGGAGGATGTGATACCAAATAAATGTGGGTTGAAAAAATTTCAGGCTCACTTATGTAAATTATTAGTCTACAGGACATACATGCTTATCTCAATGGCTAGTCATTGTGTTATTTATGTAATATTAGCAACTGTATTCATCATTTCTTTCTATTAATAAAAAACGCACTTTCACACAAGACACACCCTAATTAGAAAGAGAATTAGAAAAATACCACAGAAATATTACAAAATATAGGTTTCAGTACTAACAAAAGTGAGGTTTAAGCTGTTATCTTTCACAATCCCCTGGGCTCCTCTGGATGTTTTCACAGTATTTGAATCCCCATCTGTCCTAAATTGTAATTGACTGCTCTTTAGAATGCAGGTGCTAATTAACTTCTTAACACTTCTTTGCACAGCCCTAAAAGCCCAGCCTTCCCGCTTCTCTGACTTCTAAGGTGTCTCTTTGAGTTGCCTTCTAAAAGAGGTGTATACTCTCACAGTGAGTATGTATTACTTTTGTAATTAAAAACTTGAAATAACATATAACTTTAAAAAAGGTGTAAGCATCCTTTCCTCTTCCTAACTCACAAATAACTCTTTCCATGGGTCAGCATGTGAAGTAGATTCCCTGCCCAGTCCTCTGAGATTGTGAAGTTCGTTTCCCATGGGTAAGACCAGGGGTCTGCATTTAAACACAAGCTCCTCAGAGGATCCTAGTCCTGGAACAGCTGAGTGGAGACACTGGTCCTGTTTCTGACATGTTGTGCTTTGTTTGTCGGTTTCAAAATATGTCCATCGAGTGTCTCCACATTTGATTGTCAAACAGCTGCTGATTTCTGTTGCCTTGTAAAAAAAATACAGCATGATGATTAATTACATGCCATTTACCCTTTTCAGATGCATCCTCTGACTGCGGATTCCACATTTCTTGGTTAGAACTTGGGCTAGTGACTAAACATTTTTAATTTTCGTTGTTTTAATGATCAGTATCTTTCTTATCTTCTTTGGGTTATTTTCATTTTGGGTATCTTTGGCTTTCTTTTTTATTATTTTATTATGTATTATTATCATGAATGTTACTGATGATATTCTATGCTTCTTAAATATTTATTTGTTCCATCAGATCCTAGTCCAATCATGTTTGCCCATATTTTGAATTTTCTCTTTCTGATAATTTCCAATTTGTGTGTGTGTGTGTGTGTGTATATGTGTTTTCCTGGCTGGACTATTAGGATGCTTGCTATTATAATTATGGCACAGATATTCATATAGAAAACACATCTGTAATTGAATAGATAAATTAATTTAAAACATTTATTGAATACCCACTTATTTCCTTTTTCTGTGGAATCTAAAAGTCATTTAAAGCTATTTTTGTGTGTTTATATCAGTCTAAATAAGATAATTATATCAAGTAAGTAAATACTTAGGCTAGAAATATAGTGATTCGTTGATATTTGATGGTAATTGTCAGTATTCTAGTTAAATTAAAGACTACTATTTAAAACAGGCATTGACAATGGATTTTAAAAGGAGGTTAAAATGCTCAGACACACTCTTGAAAGTCAGTGGATGTCCCCCCTCATGATGTAGGGCCAAATATGAAGTCTGTGTTTAATGATTATCCTGATTCTTAATTATTTTCATGGAAAATCTGGAAAGCTTCTTTTCTCTCCCTGTAAAAAAAAACCGTTTTGAAAATATTTCTCTAGAGATTTTAAGAATAATAAAAGCCCAGATTCCACTGTTTTCAGACATTTCCTGGTGCTCCTAACTTCATACATTTACACTCGTACATGTACGAAATACTTGCTGCGGCATTTTCTTTCTGCCCGGAGAACAGCTGTAAAGATATTAATTGTACTTCGGTTATAAATGGATTGCCAAAAGGGACAGAACGGGTTGTGTATCTCATCAGCATGCCCTGTCTGGTATAAATAATGAGACGGGAACTTGGTAAATTGGAAATTTGTGATAAAAACGAGATGTGATATTATAAAGTCCCACTAGTTCCTCCTTCTGGATACATCGATTTTTAAGGCACTCGGCAAGACTGCTAAATCAATGATTGCCTGTCACAAAATGTTGGCTAAAAGGGCTATATTACCAGGGTCAACTACAAATTAGCCCAAAGGGTAAACACAAAGGTAGTACAAATGTTAAGGGGAAAAAAGTCACAGACGTTGTAAAATATAGTTGGAAAGGCACAGCTGTTGGAAAATGTGCGTGGTCTTTTTCTCCTATTCCATCTAATATTCTTAAACAGGAAAGAGTTATAGTAACTAGAAAGAGTTGGAAAAAGTAGAAATAGGACTGAATCACAAATGTTATTTTATTTTATCATTTCAGTTATTTTGGAAACAAAGCTAGGCCTTTCTTTGATGTCTCCTCAAATTCTCTGAGTATGTCTATCAAATCTGCTAATTTTTGCTTTTAACTTTCATAAGCACCTAGCAAAGTTGCTATTTCCCAGCATGGCATCATGATTAAAATTTAAAGAAATCTAAAAAAAAAAAAAAATGATGTTTCCAAATGTGTTATGTAAATAGATCAGCTCACTTTGCATTTCTTTTCAAATAAAATCTGATGTATTTCATTGTGATCAAATCTGAGGATTGGAATAGAAACCCAACTCATCTACCTACACATGGACACCTACACTAATCATTTGCTGTAAGGAAATCAATATTCTGAAATCACAGCCTGCCTTTGAATTTGGGCTATTCATCATGCCCCTTCATCAGGAGGACTTCATTTACACATTTCCAACCTGCTCTTCACCTTTGCCTCCTAGCAGGTCTCAGAATAAATCTTTTCTGTATTTCCATCACTCCTCAAACATACCAGGGGCACAGCACATGCAGTAGTGCTTCTTTCCCTACTTCTCTCCCCAGTAGGCTGTGAGCTAAATCCCCCCAAATCAAGAAGGACCCATATTCATCTCTGTTACCCACTCTTAGGCCAGGACTGGTTTGATGGGATTATTGTAATCAATAAGCATTTATAGAGTGAGAAGAAGGGATGAAAGAGGAAGAGTAGGGAGAAAGAAGGATAGAAATAGAGAGAAACGAAAGAACAAGATGAGTAAGTGAACTATTAATTCAATCTTCCTCCCAACATTTTATTATATTACTAGAGGGCATGGTTCACGTCAGGTTTATTAGTACATCTTCAGGCTAAAAGCATGATCAATTCGTTTTTCTCTCTCCATCTTAGCCTTCCTCTCTTCCTCATCTTTCCTCTTCCACCACCTCAAGTTAAAAAAACAAAACAAAACAAAAAACCTTCCTTGTTGACAGAACTGTAATATTTTGTAATCCTGTTGCCTAACCTTGCTCATATTATTTGCCTTTTGCCAAGATTTAAATTCAGGCATGCAGAGAGCTTTGAATACACTGTTTCCCAACTCTCTCTAGGTGTGCACTTACCAGTGTCTCACTACAGGTTGAATTCCACTAATCTGAAAATCCAAAATCCAAAATGGCTCCAAAATCTGAAACTTCCTGAGTGCCAACAGGACACGACAAGCAGAAAATTTCACACGTGACCTCACGTGATAGGTCACATGCATTATTAAAAATAATTACAAAATTACTTTTCAGGCCATGTGTATAATTTGTATATGAAGCATGAATGAATTTCCTGTTCAGACTTGTGGCTCATCCTCAAGATATCTCAATATGCAAAAATTCCAAAATTTAAAAACATCTGAAATTTTGAATATTCCTCATCCTTACCATTTTGGAAAAGGAAAACTCCACTGTTTATTCTTCTAAGACGTTTGTGTGTTATGCTACTTTGTTTAATAGAACCACGTTTCACTTCTTGATATTTAACTATAAAAGTTCCTCCTCTTTTCTCACACATCTCTTACAGTGACCTAGGTAGGGGAAAGAAACTAGGTTTTCCTTGGCTACACCCACATTCATGAATGAGCTGATAGCATAGCACCAGAGGAGAAAAGGGTGGGGTTAGGAATTGATTTGGGTCAGCTGGATTTCAAATCCAGTGATTCATTTCTTTCAAGGTGATATCTTTTTGCCAAGGCTAATTTTCTGATAATGGCCTCACCGTGTTGATTATTTATAAGGATTGTATATGTGTGGAGTTCTTAGTTCCATGGGCGTCCTTGACTATTTGCAGTAAGGTACCTAAACTTTAGAACAACAACTCTCAACCTGTGGGTCGCAACCCCTTTGGGGGTCAAATGACCCTTTCACAGAGGTCACCTAAATACATCCTGCACATCAGATATTTACATTATGAATCAGAACAGTAGCAAAATTACAGTTATGAACTAGCAACGAAAATAATTTTATGGCTGGGGGTCACCACAACATGAGAAACTGTATTAAAGGATTGTGGCATTAGGAACATTGAGAACCACTGCTTTAGATTCTAACTCCCTGAATTTGAGTAAAACATGAACTTGGTTAGAATTCACTTAGCCCATTTTCCCACCCAAAAAATGGAGACAAGAGTATCTCTTTAATAGATGTGTTTGAAGTATAAAAATGAGTAAAGGAAGATAAAGGAATCTGTACAGTTTATGGCATGTAATTGAATTAGGAGTAGGTGGTGCATTTCTATTCCTAGATTTTCAGTCCCTGCCTCTATAATGAAAACTAAAATTTAATTTAAATATCCTAATACAAGAATACATATACTTTACACCTTTCCCCTCCACCTCCCTACCTTTTTTTTTTTTTTTTTTAAATAGAATAGAAGTGTTAGCTTTGGATCAAATGGAACTGGACTTGAATGCCAGCTTCTTCATTATTTCCTGGGCCCTGGTAATCAGAAAAGCTGATACCTGTGTCAACTGAAGCTGCCATATCAAATTCTCATAGACTCGGTGGCTTAGGCTATATATAACTAACTTATTTTTCATATGTCTGGGGGCTGGTAAGTCCAAGAACAAGGTGCTGACAGGTCGTGTGTCGAATGAGAGCTGGCTTACTGGTTTGTAGATGTGTCCTCAGATGGCCGTCCTTATTTGCGTGGGTCCTCAGAAAATCCTGAGGGATTTCCCATAGCAGAAAGAGGTCCACCAGACTTCAGAACATCACACCAGGAAAAGACAGTGCTTCCACCAACTCCCAACTCCCCGCCACCTGCTTCTTCATTACTATCAAGTGGCTTTGTCCGAGTGTGTTCTAAGGAATTCTCCTAATCCAATTTCCTGCTTGCCCTGTGTGGAAGGTGGCTTTGCAGCTACTCCATTCACTCTGTGCTTAACTTGTCTTTGATGCTTGATTTTCAGGCTTTGGCTCTTACTGATTACTCTCCATGGAGATGACTGCAACTATCTTGATGCAAAATTGTGAAAAACAAATAGGCTCCATTCTGTGACTTGTGATGGCCCCTATCACCATTGTTTCCCATCTACCTGGGTAGGAATCTACACCTGATAAAGACACTTTGTTCTAAGCACTCCTTCCCCCAAGCAGTGTCCTCAATTTCTTATTTCTTCTATAGGAAGCTTTCATGAGCAGGAGTAAGTATTTGATATCATTCTGTGTTCTATTTGGAGCTACAAAAATGGGTAAGACTTTAGGAAGACAAAGTCAGGTCTACCCTCTTATGTATAGGGAAATGCCATACTGTTATTCTTAAATAAATTCAAATTGAAAGAAAGACAAAACAAGAGAAGCAATACATGACACCAATGGATCAGCCTGCCAGATTAATTTATGAATAAGTCCTTCAAAAGAAAATAACCTGTTTTCATTCTTATTCACATGTTTATTTATTATCAAATATTTCTATACAAGGCACTTTCTGAGATGTTGGAGAGAAAAATAAAAATATTATATCATATTCCCACACTTGAAAGTGTAAAATTCAGAAACATTATAGCATTTGTGAAGGTTTGTGTAGTATTTAAGAGGGCAGGCTTCTTGTCTGGTTTTGGATATAGTCCTTATCCTTTTCTACTTGAATTGAGGTATTTATGACTGATTCTCCAAGACTTATTTCAAAGATTCAGTGAATAAATATTTCATACTAAGCATTGTTCTTAGCATTTGTGTAACAAGGAAAATATAGGGTCATATTTATATGTGATAAGGGCAGATTATGAAGGAGTGGGTTAATTCTGGAGAAGTTGATTAGAAGAGAGAGTTGCAAGAATAAGAAAGAATATTGTTCTTAAGAAGCCTAGTCTAAAAGGAGAAAATGTGTATGCACTGAAATTTGTACATAAAAATAAAAGGTACCCTCTAAAGACAGTTAAAATAAAGTTTTCTGAGAATCCAGAAGAAGAAATGATTCTACATAAATCTTGAATCTGGATCACATTAAGTTAGGTGGTTATGTTAAGGATTCATAGGAATAGACTTGAGTGAATAATAGTTGGAGGCCGGTTGTGAAGGCACATGCCTGAAATCCTAGCACTTTGGGAGCTGAGGTGGGAGTATTGCATGAGCCCACAAGTTCCAGACTAGGCAGAGCAACAGAGCAAGATTGTGTCTCTATAAAAAATAGAGAAAAAAATTAGCTGGGCATGATAATAGTGCCTATAGTTCCAGCTATGTGGGAGGCTGAGGCAGGAGGATTGCTTGAGTCTAGGAATTTGAGGTTGCTGTGAACTATGATCACACCACCATACTGTAGCCCAAGAAACAGAGCAAGACCTATTTAAAAAAACATAACTGGGAATATTAGAGAGTTCTGGGTACTTGCTGTAAAAGTACTGTTTGAAACTCTCTTTGGGCAGGCACCATGGCTCACACCTATAATCCTAGCACTCTGGGAGATAGAGGTGAGTGGCTTGCTTAAATTGAAGGTGGCTAAATTAAGCTCAGAAGTTCAAGACCAGCCTGAGCAAGAGAGAGACCCTGTCTCCACTAAAAATAGGAAAAAAAAATCTGCTGGGCATTGTGGCGGGAGCCTGCAGTCACAGCTGCTTAAGGGAGGCTGAGGGAGAAAGATCACTTGAGCCCAGGAGTTTGAGGTTGCTGTGAGCTACACTGCCTCTGTGATATAATAGAGTGAGGCTCTCTCTTAAAATAATAAAAAAGACAAAACCTCTTAAAACTTTCATTTCCCTAGATCAGCTCCAAACTGATTAACCTATTTTCTGGGTGAGTTTTTCTAGATTTGTAGCCTTGCCTGTGAAATTTGCTTGATTGAAAATTGAAAAAAAACATCATCTTTTTCTGACAGCCTTTCCTAACCTCAATATCAATGTCCCCTCGTATCCATAGCCTTCCCTTAGCTGTTTCTCTGCCCCTCCTGCATTCCTCAGTGTTTCAATTTTACCTATAGCATTCTTTCACATCACTTGGTAGCTTACTGTTTAATTTTCTGCATTCCTACTGGTCTGTTCTTTAAGAAAGGAAGAATCTTCTAACTGCAGTTTCTTAGGTGCTTCAAATAAAGCACCTTTATGTTCAAATAAAGCTTGACATATGCAGGATCTCAGTAATAAGGTGCTAAAATAATGAAGGGTCCACATAGATTATCCCAATTTACCTCCATTCTAGCTACATCATGGAGGCAGGACTGTATATTTAGTATGATATAGTATATATTCATTTTGTTTTAAATCCCTTTGAAAGTGTTGTTCTTGTAACGATTGCATAATTAAACCTGTATTGTCTAGGGTTTTCCCTTTCCAATAGCTCAGTGACTAAGGGACTTTTCAATTTGCCAGATTTCCCATTTGATAGAATTTTTGTCTTCCATATTCAGAAAAGGAGGGCAATGCCAGCTATACTATTATCAATTTTCAAACTCCTGATTCTTAGCTGGAGAAGTAAGCCTATTCTAAAAGAATAATATATTAATAGTCACTATAGTAGTTACAGTTTTGATCTCATGCATCTTAGCTTTAAAGTCATGCTCTATCAAACACAAGTAAAGAAGCATGCCCTGGAGACCCAGTCAACTGATGTCCTGTCCTCCAGAGAGTAGCGATTGTGAGTTATCTTCATGGAGCTCTGGGATCAGAATATGATATGGCTGGTAGTATCCCCATCTTTTGGATTAAGAAACTGAATCCTAATGATGTGAAAATACACTTTCTTGCTGTGTGAGAGTCGAAGTTTTGGTTTCAGAATATGGTCGCAGTATAATAAGATAATGTCAATTGACACCCCTGACATTATAATTGTGTGTGTGTGTGTGTGTATATATATATATATATATAGTGTGTGTGTGTAGTATATATATAGTTGTATATGTATGTTTCCACTACCTTGTAATGCCTTTAAGAAAATTAATTTAGCAGACATTTGCAGTTTCCTACAATAATGAGAATCCATCTGAAAACATTGCTAAGATAGACTTTAAACATTGTTAGTGATACCAGATTTTTGACTTTGGATTTCCAGTCTCTTGGTCTCGAGGATTCAATGAATGAATCGATGGACCACAGGATGGACAGTAAGTTAGGTTTTATTTACAGAGGTATTATTACAGCTCTTACAAAGAGCCAAACCTTGCAGAACAGGATAAGATAGGCTTTATATAAGTGTCACAGCTCTTACAAAGAGCCAAACCTCCTTACAGAGCAGGGTATAAGTGTTACAGCTCTTACAAAGAGCCAAACTTCCTCACAGAGCAGGGTATAAGAGTTACAGCTCTTCCTCTTCTGCTCTCTCTCCCTCAATGAGATGATCTGCTGAAGTCTTGCTCTTCTGCTCTATCTTCCTTGACCATCTGTGATGATCTGCAATGATCTGCCCCTAGACTCTCTGCTCAGGGGTTTATATAGGGGCAGTTGTCTAATAAGCTGAGAGCTTAGCTGATTGGTCTATAAAATAGACCAGTCAGGAGCAGGATTGAAAATGGACCAATCAGGGATGCACTGGAGGAATCGCCAGTGTTTTCCCCTGATCGTCAGGTCTTTTTTCTTACTGGAGCCTCCAGTAGGAGAGGAAAGCTCCCCCTTTGGCTCCAGCCTGCTGGTTTCTGTGCCAGCTGCTGCCAAGGCAGAGCCGGAGGGTCCTCTAGCACCGCTCTACTGGAGCCTCTGGTGGGGGAGGGAAGCTCCCCACTGCTTGCTCCAACCTGCTGGTTCCTCTGCTGGCTGATGCCACCAAGACAGAGGTGGCAGGTCCCCAAGCCCTGCTCGGCTGAGCTGGCTGGGGTGCCACTTTTCCGGTATCATTAGGACAGAAATTCTAACTCTCCTGCACGTTTGTTTACTCTTTATGTCTAACTTGGGGCATTGTACACAAAACATACTGTACAAATAGTACTTGTGTCAACGAGGTGGATGAGTTTATATAACCAGGTATCGTGAATGACGTTTCCCTACTGCAGTCCTCACACACTGTCCAGGGTACTGAAGTGCCTCTGATGGCCTCATTTTGCGAGGTCAGGATGAGTGTAGCTTTCATTCTCAAGAATTGATAGGATTTTCTTCCATAGGTAACAAATTAGCAAAGGAATCATGGTTGGGAAAAGGCAGCTTATGAAGAGAAAAGACACTTTTGTTTCTGTTGTGTTAGAAAGGAGTTATCCTAGTCCAGAAAGGTTTATTTATGCACATGGAACTGTAAAACAGGCTGCTTATTTGTTTGCACAACCAGGCCTCCAATTGTCCTCATTATCTGTTTGCAAAAGCAGTGCGTATGCCACCATGCCAGCCTTGCTTGTGAAGACTACAGAAGGTACTTTCCCCTGTGCATAGGAAACGTGGCTGAGATTTTATAGTTACACATTTTCATGCAATATTTTCCTGTCTTTTTACCCAGTGCACATTACAGAGGTTTGCTGGAATGACGCTTGGGTGAATAGAAGACATCTGTGTGCTAAGATGCATTTTCTAAAGTGTTTAATTGTTTCAGAAAGTTTCAGATTCATGTTAAAAACACAATGTCAAGTGTATGTGGATGTTTCATTAAGTTACAAAACTGTTTGGTTCCCTAAATGCTCCAGAGTAAAATATGGAAACTGGATTTTACTTCCCCAATTTATGTCCCGAATCGTGGAGCCAAAGAAATGACAGAATGCGTTTCAGTGCTGTCCATCTCCTGACTGTGGGGAGAATCTGTCCCTGTTCCCATAATAAATTCAATCTGGAGCATGTGGACTTTGGCAGCAACATTTCAGGGCAGACTGAGAGTTGGCACATGAGGGAACACCCAGAGAGCAACAGTTAGGCCTTCACAAAAAAGGGGGAGAGACGGGGAAACTAATCATTTAGGATTCCATTGTGTGGTATATGTGTCATAAAAGAGAGGTTTCTAAAGTGAAAGGGGAGCCCATGCCGCCTCAGCCTCTTATACAGTTGGCTTTTCTAAGTGGCAAGATTGATTATCCACAAAAGAGAAGGGCTGATCTTCTGTAGTCGCCCAGACGTCACTCTTCTCCTTAGCCGGTGGTAATTCGGAGGGGACATTTCTACAAGGAAGTGGATTTCCTCTCTTCCTGCTTATAGTTGAATGATCAGATGGTATATTTCACTATTTCCAATAGAGCTTGGCTGAGGAAGAAATCTCCATATCTAGGGTTTTAAATAAAAAGCCGCAAATTAAGCTGATCCGTGTTTAATCCTCCTTATCCTGCAAAGACCCCTTAAGGTGTCCCTTTAGAGGTTTGGATATTTGGCGTATGTCTTCTATAATTAAACAGTAACACTGAAACATACTGGTAGAATTTAGGCCATGATTCTTACTGGGGGAATTTGCTTGAGGCCCTTCAAGAGAAATGAATGTTGAAGACTAAGGTATCAGTTCAAGAGACAGTGAAAAAACTGCCTGGGGGTCCCTGCATTTATTTCTCAGGATTTTCCTTAAGCATGTTATGGTCTGTGATTGGCTGCAACTGAGTGGGGTGGGAGATACAAACAAATTAACAAAACAACAAACACAAAACCTGTAGAAATACATACGAGTATGGACAAATCTGAGAGCAGTAAGAAATACTAGATTTGGCAGGACACATTTAAAACATCCAAGGCCAAAAGCTTCCTGTTCTAGTAAGGATTATTTAAACATCAACAAGTTATGCAGGTCTTATGAAATTATTGCTCTGCGTTTCGACAACAATCCAAAAAAGGTTGTCATGGCAACCTGTGCCCCAATACTTAGTGTCTTGCATAGGATGACAGAAGTTGGGTTTGTGGGTTTAGTTTTATTAAAATAATGAAGGGAGTCGCATCGTTGCTGTGACCTGTTATGTCTGTGATCTTTGGGATGAGTGAATGTTTAAGGAAGACATTTTCGGACGATAATGCCAGACACTCAGCCCATGCATCGCATATACCGAGCTTGGAACAGGGTAGCTAACAGGTCAAATCTAAAGTTTGAAGATAATAGAAGAACAAGAACGCACATCCTTCTCAATTTCAGGGACTGCAGAGGTTCTGCCTCTGTATTTTCCCACCTGCTATTGAAATGCTGATTCTTTCAAAATGTGTTGCAAATGACTCTTTGCAAATAGGGTTTGTGTTCTTCTCATCATAAGAGTTTTAGCTTTTTCCGATATGCACATTTTTACACTGCACCAAACCTTTGTTTTCCTGCTTGGGGTGTCAGCACCAGCATTTTTCTTTCTGAATAATGTGCAGAATTTGTGTGCTGACTTGCTCATAAAAAACGGATAGCCTAGCTAACAGAGCTGCACTACCCAAACCCCAACATCTCATTTTCCCGGAGGTCTTTCATCTTAGTTTGTCGGCACTTTGGAACCTCTAATCTGACAGTGTAACGTCTCTGATGGTTAATTTTGCTTGTAGTGTTTACTGTCATTATGGGGGGGATATGTGTGGGTCTTGCTGCTAATAGGAAGAATCTTTCAGGTATGGCAAGAGGCATATAATACTGTGAGACTTCTGTTAATTAAAATCCAAATTTTAATGGGATTGGCAAATTTTACTTAAACATAAATGCAAATATTTATATGTATAGACATACAGATTTGTTAAAAGAATTCACCTTGGAATTGACATATTCATGCGTGACTTGATAATAGCAGGCTGAATTGTGGTGACAGGGATCATTTTTGTTGACAACAGCTGGAAATACAACAGCTATATTATTATAATTAGGATCAGTATCAAGTTGGATTATAATAGGGGCTTTCTTGGAGAAATGGCACAGAGTCAAATTTATAGTCACTAGCTAAATGAGTCTCTTGTATCCTTGACAAAGAGACAAAAACAGCTCCGAATGAAAACACAAACAGAGAATCCTGGTTGTTATATTTCCTGGGTATTACTCAGGCTTCTATTATCACATACCAACACTTGCCGCTTTGAAGGAACATTATCCTGCAAGGTTTACACTTTTCAATTTGCCTCTGTGGTCTGCATTCGGCATGCATTTCCATGGAGAAGCCTACATCGCAACCGGCCTGGCAGTCTCTTCGGCAGGAAGATTAACCTCCACGCATCCATTTTCCCCCCGTGGGTAATCACTTGACAAATGCATCCACAAAACCTCCACACACATCTATCCCAGTGTACAGGTGCATCAACAGTCTTGAATCACTATTAGGAGAAATATCATCCTTGACATAAAGTAGTGCTGCCTTTTCATTTTCAGATGTCTAAAGTTGAAGAAGGATGTGGATTTCCAGGAAGCCAGACATCAGGCAGAAATATCCCGGATGAGTATGTGGGTAAAAGCTTGTCTTAGCTTTGCTGCCATCCCAGCCCTGTCGTTCACCTCAGCAACTGTGCAGGATTTGCATGGACTGGACTGGCGTTCACTCTAATGCCATCCATTCTAACAACACTGAGAAAATTTCACTGGTGATGTACCCACTGCCTAGCCTTGCACTTACTATATTAAACACTTTTTTTTGTCCCAAAGCAGTATCATACTAAATAGGAAACTGACGTGAGATAGATTGGATGGGAGATTGTGTGGGTGTGTTTTCTTTTGGTCAATTTTCATAACAAAATCACTTTCTTACTAACATGTGAACATATTGTTACATTTGTGACTTCCTCCCAAATTTCATGAATGAACTACTATTAAATCCATGATGCAAAGTTACACCTAATTATGAATTAAAACATCCACTGTCACTAAAAGTTGTGAAAGACTTACTTATTGTTCATTTTCACTTATATGAATAGTCTACTTATAGCAATAATGTCCATAAGCTCATAGTGTCAATGTTTCTATACTTCTGGCATAAATTAATACTTTTCATTGCCTCTACAAACTTATTATGTAACTTATAACTATCACCTTCCTTTTTACAGATTAGAGAATGAAGATTGACCATGGACCCATAATTAGTAAAAGTTGGAGATGAAATATAAGCCAAATGTTCTGGTTCAAGAGAAATTGACTCAAATTTATCTTCCCAACCGCTCTTCCATACCTTATATTATTACATTTGACCCTTACACAAAACTTAGAGGTTTTTGGGATAAAAATAATTAGTTTTGCATATGAAAGCCTGAATTACAGAGCATTAACCCAGCCCCTCTTCCTATATCAATAATGGTGGTGTAGTGGGCTTTCCCTCATAACGATAAGATCAAGTTACAATAATAAAACAGAATGCATATGTTCATCACCAGTCTTGTAAACTCCTGAGAAAATAGTCCCCCCCCCCATTTTTTTCCATGTAACAAAAAAGTTTCCATGACTCTTATGGAGCTTAAAAAAAATACTTAAGGTAAATCTCAGAGTTCTTTGAAATAATCACAATAAAAGTTAATATTAATATCTCTAGGGAGAAAGGATGGAGTTAGTTAACTTTTAAAAAGTTTTGTGCCCACTGCAAGCATTTAAAACTATGGCTTACATCAGAATTGCCTGAGAAGGTTAAAATTAATTCTCCACCACTGTCTCCATCTTATTATTCTATAGATCTGGAAGGGATCCCAGGGATCTGTTTTTCCAAGGTTGAATCTAATGTACAGGCAGAATTAGTAGTCACTGGTTACTTTTGTGCTAGGTACTTACATATATTATTTGTTTAAATCTCATAACTATATATATATATACCCACACATGCTCAGAAGTGCCACAAAGTGTATTCACATTTAAAGAAAGGAAAAAATTATATTTTGCAGTTTTTGGCCGGGGCTGGGTTTGAACCCACCACCTCCAGTATATGGGGCCGGCGCCCTACTCCTTGAGCCATAGGCGCCACCCCGGAAAAAATTATATTAGAATTGTAATATTCAATGTACACAGATGAAAACAGATGAATGTAAGTCCAATCCAGCACTTCTTGTAATGCAAAAGCCAAACTTGTCTTGAGTATGACAAATTTAATACATAAATTAGATTTAAATCCAAGACTAACATGAGTCAAAGGATTGCCCCAAAAAACAGATGTTTCAGAATAAGTTAGATAGAATTGTTCTGTATCCAAAACAATTAACTTCATACTACTCTGCCCAAACATACCAACTCCACACGCGTGTGATGACACTGTTCTTCAGAAATATTTGAATTTTGTTTTTTTGTATAGAGACATTCCTTAATTTGAATCACCCACTAGAATATAATTTTAGTATTGACAGGAATTTTTGACAATGAGTTTACTTTTTCCAGTGCCTGGCAGTTATCAGAACTAAATGTTCAGACTCATTAACCCAACTCCATACAGAGCATTATCATATCTTGACTGCATTTTGTTTCTAAGAATGTGTTACTTACCCATAATGGGGGAATGGAAGTTTTCCTGAAATGGAAGTTAAAGTAAATACGCTAGACAACAAAACAAAGCAAACACAAGTCGTTACGTGGTCATTTGTACAGAAGAGTCCACCTTTATCATCAGTCTCTGAACTCTGTGAGTTCTTTCAATTACCCTAGAAATGTTTTCTTCCTATTTATCCTTTCTCTTTAAGATACGAACTCATTTTAGACTTTCAGATACAGTTACCACATACCTCTGTCTTAAGTCTGTTTTGTATGTTTAGAACACCCAAGACTGGGTAATTTATAAAGAAAAGAAATTTATTTTCTCACAGCTTAGGAGAGAGGGGAGTCCAAGATCAAGTTGCTGGTGTCTGGAGAGGGTCTTCTAGTGTCATCTAGAGGGGAGGAATATTGTGACCTCCCATGCATGAACGTCCTCTGTCAAGCCCTGGTATGTGGGCATCTAATTCCCTTGGTGAGAGAGGAACCTTCACATTCCCTGATCTCATGTTAAAAGCCCCTACCATTTTGCTGTCCCGTTGGCAACACCTGAACTTTGTAGGGGACACAGTTTGCCTTCAATTTAACATCTTAGTACAAGGATCAAAGCAAAGAAATAGACATTTATATCCATTTTTTTATCGTCATTACCCAGAGTTAATGTTTCTTCTTCTGTTAACTGGACTACTGTCACCTCTTAACTAGCCTGGCCTCCTAATCTGTATCTCATCTCTGTCACCTCTTAACTAGCCTAGCCTCCTAATCTATGTCTCTGCCTCTGGTTAAATCTGGGAACACTAATAGAGGGAGTAGCCTGCAACAAAGGATTGAATCTGTAAGTGAAATAGTTTCCTTATGTGTGTACAGTAAATGTGCCCTTGTCCTGGCTTTGAGATGCCCCCTGTGTTTTGAGCTTGACTCTCTAGCCTTGGCTTTGGGGATGGACTTTTCCTGTCCCCTCCCATTCTAAATTTACTATTTATTTGGTACTTTTATGACACTGTCTTCCTCAAACCTGGAAGGTTTTGCCTCCCATTCATCTCCATCCCATGTAATATTCAAAGGCTACAAACATTGTACTCCCAGGCGCTCATTTCCACCAGCTAGCTGAAGAGTTATTGTACAAGGAAATATATATGTATTATATTTCCCAGTGTCTGGTGGAATATATTACACAAGAGGAAGCATTTAGTGCATTTTTTCTAACTGTAGATTTTGTAGGACCTCAGAGTCATTATTCTGAGTACCAATTCCAATTTTAGAGGGCTATCAACTGCTCAACAAGTATTATTATTACCTTTACTTATAGTGACAATAATTCAAAATATCTCAGAGATTTTGACTGGGAAGATCATGCTGACGTTCTATCCTATCTCAGTGAACACTGAGGAGTGCTGCTCAGGTCCCCTCCTTTCCCTTCAGGACTAACACACACATCTCCCAATATTTGGGAATGCTGATTGCCGGCAGCAGTGCTCCCAGCTACCATGTACAGTTGTTCTCAGCCTTTGGTCCAAGACCAAAGCTTCATTCTCAGGGGACTTCTCACGTCCCATAACTGTTTAGTGCTGGCATACAGAGGCTTGCTCCCATTTTCTGAAGGGGCATCCCAGCTCCAGAGCCCGATGTTCAGCGTCTAGCACTTACTGGATGAGAAAGACATTGTCCCTCTCTTCATTGAACATGATTATGTGCTGTTTTTTTTCATGAAACTAAAAATATCTTTTATTAATTTTTAAATGCAGACTGGAAATGAAAATACTTTATGCTAAAAAAGGTTACCACGCCCGACGTCTCCAGTCTCTCTCTATTTTCAGTAGTTCTCTGAATTTCCCCTGGTCTCTCACATGACTTTGCCTTTATGTGGGCTTGACTTATTGCTTGGAATTTCTTCTGTGCCCTTCCCTGGCCCAAACTTCACCTTTCTTTAATAACTCAACTCAAATCCACCCTGCCTTAGACAATCATCCCTGACCACCCCGTCTGCACTGGAATAGGTGATGAATCTATATTGGTGCTATTGCATTCAGCTAAGTTGCTGTCCTCATTTGTCTGTTCTCCCCTTTTTGCTTTTACCACTACATTGTAAACTTCTTAAGTGCAGAGAGTTGGTTCTTACTATATATGTATCCCACTTCAAACAAGTTGTCTGTGCTCAATTGTTGAATGAAGGAGTAAAAAAATAGGAATTTAGTCAGAAATAAGGTTTTGATTCTATTATCCCATAGTCCCAATTACGTAGTCATGCTGATTAATTGGTGGTTATGATCTAATTTTATATTCAGAAGAATTAAATAAGAGGAGATAAAATATTCTTTTGATATTTCTGCACAGCATTTTTTTTCCCAGCAGCCAATTTTTACAGGTACATCCATTTGTGTTTTGCGAGACTCAAGTGCTATATACTATATTATATTATTAACCTTATGTTTCATATTCCTTTGATAAAATTCCTTTGCATATTCTCCATATTCTCCAAGTCCATATGAATTTAATAGGTATCTTTAAAATGTAAGCTACAAAGGAACCTAAAGTGATACGGATACTACAAGGGCTGTCTTAATATAATACTCTGGCCTAATGATACTTTTTCTTTTAAAATGCTTGGATATAGTTGAAGTTAGAGCAATATATCTATATATTTAAAGAGATATATTTCTTTATTAGGTTTAATATTCTCTACACATAGATTTATATGTGATATGCTTGAAAAAAACTGGCTTTTCTCAAAGAATAATGTGTTAATTATTATGTTATTTTTCTCTTTGTTTATTAGGTACATCTGTCACTAATGTAACAGCTACAGATGCTGATGATCCAGTTTATGGAAACAGTGCAAAGTTGGTTTACAGTATCTTGGAAGGTCAGCCTTATTTTTCCATTGAGCCTGAAACAGGTTTGTGGTCTAAATTTTGAATTCTATTTACTGTGTTTTTGCTTCAGGGAAACACTTTTCTTGGGATATGAATTATGAAACGTTAGAGTTAAGTATTTCACTTTCTGCATCAGTAACATTTGAATATGCCATGTGAGGTACATGGTAAGCTCTACAATCATTTTGATACTGATTAAAACAAATTGCACAGCCTTTGTAAAATACCATCTATTTAACAGATGGCCTCACATCATTTTTCATCCTGGAATAAGGGAAAACTTTGCTTGTATATCAGACTGTATTAAGTATCAGCTCTGAGCATAAATTCAGTGGCTTATTGACGCTATGCTTGACAAGTGACATATATAATTCTAAGTTTCAGTTTGTGCATCTGTAAAGTGGGTATGGAGCCCACCTCATTCTGTTATGATGCAAATCAGATGGAGAAATCAGTATCAAGCATTCAGTGGGTGGCATGTGGTAATCATTCAGTGCATGTTAGATATTATTACATTTGCTACCAGATATTCTCATTGTAAAACCCAATACTGATCTCTAGCTACTCAAACTCTTATGAAAATATTGTTGTGAACAATATTAAGCCTGGCAAATACCCCTATGATCTGGTGGCACAATTTTATAATTCATCAATTAAATTATCTAAAAAGCAAATAAACATGAAATCTTTTAAAAAATTGATTTAAAAAATAACTTTACAAAAATAAGTTTCTGTAAACAAAGATGAATATATTTAATTGTTTTAATTTAACAATATATTAAGAGAGTAAATCTGTTTTGTCAAACTGTTGCAAATGCATCGATCCTATGGGGTTTTGATGCAGCAAATTTAAAATTTATTATTAAGAAGGATAGTATAATAATTTAAACATTATTAAGAACAATTATTACTAACAAATTTTTCTTTTGTATATCTTTTTCTTCTGCATCTGGTGGTTTTGTCTGCAAATTTACAAAGAGAAAAATTCAATGTACAGGCACATATACATATATTAGTATTTCTTTGATTTATGCGTGTTTAGCATTATGAAATAAATTTCTGTGACTTACCATGAAGTCAATTATTAATTAAATTAAATTTTAAAGCCTTTCATTGCTTTTGTTTAATTCAAAGAGTAAAATTCTCATGCATTTAATAGTGAGAAATGTACATTTGTATATAAATAGGTCATGCCTTAAAATTGAATTTAGATTTTGAAACAGGAAAGAACTCTTATAAAATGCATTAATTAGGGGTTAGTTATATATCCTTCCTCAGCCAAGAAGGGAGTCTGTCTTAAACTTTATCTGATTTTGGTATCTTGATGACTTCGGGGAAGTGGCAGAGCGGGTGGTCAACTCTGGGTTTTAAGGGAAAAAAGGTCTGGGGATGTCTTTTTACTTGGCCATAGGCAGAGTTGGGACAAAGTTGAGATGCACACCCAAGTCCTGAATTGCAAACTACTCTCAGATTTCTCTGCACTTCTCTTTTCACGGGCAGTGATTATGATACAGGGGGTTCTGTGAGACACAAATGTGTCAGCTGCCTAAGTGTGGTCCAACAGCGCTGTCCTCTGTTTCCTGTGCTTCTGTTCACTTGGGTCTTTGGGTCTGCCATTCTTATTTCAATATAGATATTGATCTAGCATATATATTCATTGAGCATTTACTATTTCCCCAGCTCTGAATTAAATATGGGGATAAGCAAATCACAAAGGGGAGTCTTAGCCTACAAGCATCTTACAATCCATTTTGGAAAACAGATTTTTTCCAACATAAACAAAACATGGTAACACCTCTTAAATAATTTGTGTTGTAGGCATGAATTACTATAAAGTATAGATAATTAAAACCCCCTATTAAGTCAGAAGATTTGGGCAGTTTTAAATCTCATTGATACATATTGTGATTTGCATACTAAATGTCCTCAGCAATATTTAGGATTTACTTTTCTACCCACCCTAAGGAGTGCCTAACACAATGCATTTAGTTTTATCATTTTAAAACTGACAGATATAAAATTGCATGACCTATGTTTTATTTGTTTATTTTTGAGACACAGTCTCACTTTCTTGCCTTGGGTAGAGTGCTGTGGCATCAGAGCTCACAGCAACCTCAAACTCTTGAGCTTGAGCAATCCTCTTGCCTCAACTTCCTGAGTAGGTGGGACTACAGGTGTGTACCATTATGCCCGACTATGACCTATATTTTAGAAAGTTTATTCTGGCGTGCTTGTGGATAATGTAATGTGGAGAAATGATACTTGAAGAATTCATATAGTAGTTGCTGAATAGATGCTGGGTGAATGAGACTAGGTTTTTAACTCAAGCAGACACAGTGCAAATGGAAATGGAAGCTAAATACAATCAATAAAGAGTTAACCTAAGTTTCTACCTAAAACATAAGTATGTATGAGTGAAAAGGAAACATTTTTGGGGTGGCACCTGTGACTCAGCGGGTAAGGTGCCAGCCCCATATACCAAGGGTGGTGAGTTCAAACCCGGCCCAGGCCAAACTGTAACAAAAATATAGCTGGGTGTTGTGGCAGGTGCCTGTAAGTCCCAGCTACTCGGGAGGCTGAGGCAAGAGAATCACCTAAGCCGTAGAACTGGGGATTTCTGTGAGCTGTGACACCACAACACTCTACTAAGGGCGACAAAGTAAGACTCTGTCTCAAAAAAAAAAAAAAATGAGTCAACCTAAGTTTCTACCTAAAATATAAATATGCATGAGCGAAATATAAACATTTCTGTGTAAATGTCTGCATAATTATGCTTGAGCGTGTTTATATGAAAGGAGAAATTTTTTTCTTTTTTTAAAATTTCTGTAGAATCTAAATTTGATTCTATCTTTGAGGTCTTTTCTCTCTTTTTCAAAAAATTTTTGAGTCTGGTATAAGTGTTTTAGAGAAGGGTATAAGAGCTTGCAAAAACAGCTTGAGAAAACTGCTTAAAATTTTTGTGTGAAAAAATACAGAAAAAAATGGACAGAGCATTGGACATTTGGATTTTTGGTTCTATAAGCATATGGAAACAAAGCACTCCGCCTGGTGCCCAAAAGAGGTAGATCCATCGGGTTCTCTGCGAAGTAGATGCTCAGACAGATTTAGGAGTGCCAGTGACTTAGTGGGTTACGAACGTGAAAGACAAAAGAGGCAGGAAGTGGGATTGGGCAGGGAAGTCCTTCATATCACCAGGCACAGCTCTGATATCCAGGCTAGGGAGGAGGACAGAGAGCTCAGTAGAGCTCATGCAGATTTGGCAACATCCGGCCAAACCTATGGGCTCCTCAAAGCAGAGAACCCTGACAAGTAGTCTCGTACAGAAATGACCAGGCTTTCATAGAGCCACCATGCTCAGTCACTGGCCAGCATGTCCTGGGAAGAGCAGGGCCTGGCCTGAAGCCAGAGGCTAATCCGAAAGGCACATCAGCTGCGTATCTCAGCGAACTGCACTCCTCACCAGGGGGGTCAGTCTTGGCTTCCACACATGTGTATCAATATAAAAGAGAAAACAACTTCTCACCCTATCAAATTGGCCAACTACCATATGCAGGATTAGCAAGTTCTTGGTGAATTAACTGAGAGCATGAGTATTCCTAGATGCATTGATTGAAAAAAACAAAACATTAAGAATGTCAACTAATTTTGATCCAGGAATTCAAATTCTGGCAAAATGAAGACCTATCAGGGATGAATAGAGACTCGCTGTGTATAATGACTATTCCCCTGAGGGTGTCTAACAAGATGGCTCTGTCCATGACTTCAGGAAGTAACTCAGCATAACTGGGTCAGAAATTGTTGGCTGAATACCAGAGGACGTTGTATTTACAAGGCATCATCCTCCAGTTCCTTTTCATACCAGGACTCTGGCCATACCAGCAAGGGTTCGATCTGTGGCTAGAATGATCTCTACTACAACAGCCAACACTCCCTCAACAGGCTACATAGTGATTAAATTCATGGTCTTTTTTTTTTTTTTTTGAGACGGAGCCTCAAGCTATCCCCCTGGGTAGAGTGCCATGGCATCACGCTCACAGCAACCTCCAACTCCTGGACTCAAGCGAGTCTCCTGCCTCAGCCTCCCAAGTAGCTGGGACCACAGGCACCCGCCACAACGCCTGGCCACTTTTTGGTTGCAGCCATGATTGTTGTTTGGCGGGCCCGGGCTAGGGATTCGAACCTGCCACCCTAGGTGTACGTGGCTGGCGCCCTAGCTGCTTGAGCCACAGGCGCCGAGCCCAAATTCATGGTCTTTATGAAGAAAATTACCCTCTCACCACTGGCAGCTTAAATTTGAGGCTAAAATATTTTTTATAAGGAAAAAGAATCCAGAGCATGAGAGAGAAACAATTTATGCGTCTTGTTTTTTTCTCCCCAAGACTGCTAAGAACAGAAGTCTGGATCTGGAAAGTGTAAGCTCTCCCGTCCCCCTGCTTGTTACATTTTCACTTTATGGGATTATAGTCTGTTGCTATAACATATGAGGGAAGGTTCCTCTCTTGTTTTGGTTATCAGCTTAAGACCACAAACAGATATGCTATTTGTTCTGTTTATTGTCTCCTTTGAGTTTAAAACAATCAGTAATTATCTTGTTTGTTGACTTATTTATACAGAGTGTCCATAAAGTTCATGTGCAATTTAAAATAGATAATTACTTCAAATTTAAAATAGACAACTACTTCAAATTGCACATGAACTTTATAGACACACCAAATATATATGTTTTTAAGTCAGTTCCTATGCTAGAGTGTATCCGGGAAAGGATGGGGCTTCTCTGATTCGTTTATTCGTCATCCTTATACCTAGACGAGTCTGGCTCCTAGAAGTCCTTCAATAAGGACTTCGAAAGGGAGGAGGGAGGGAGCGTGGGAAGGAAGCAGAGACAAAAGAGGCAAGGAAAAAACAGAGAGAAAGAAGAATAATTAATAGAGAGAAAGAGAAAAGAAGATAGGAAAGGAATCAGCTAGGAAATACAGCTCGCTTTCCAGTATAGTTCCCTCTGTTTTTCTGATATAAAGACATAATATTAACCTCAGAAAAGATTTTTTTTTTGGTTTGAAATTCATTTAAGACTAGCACTCATGCCATTTTCAAATCGCATACTATGTTTAAGTGTCTAGGCAACACAATGCTATTCTGGTACTTGCAAAATAAGCCCTGAGACTATAATAAACTTTCTCAGATTCACTTCTAGATCACATAGGGAGATAGGAAAGGTTCAGGGGCCACTAAGCAAGAAAGAAATGGTTATTAATGTCTTTGATTTCCAGGGTCACTGCATAGTACTACTATTAATAGGCAGAAGAATTAACAATAAAAGGAAAACTCTTTGTATGTGTACAGCCTTCTAGGTTTACAGGGTGCTGAGACAAATTGTAGAGGGAAGCACTTCTGTCTCCATTTTGCAAATGAGAGAACAGAACTGTATTTCAGAGAGAATAACGTATAACGTCTTCCCCACTTTTAGATAAATTTCTCTGTCAAATTATAACAACAGGAAGAATAAAACTGACAAGAAATTAAACAAGGACAACCTCATTTCTTGAACACTTATTACGGTCTTGGCATTGTGCTGGTTGGGTTTGCATGCATTATCAAATGTAATTTGATTTATTCCACACATTATTCTGAAGCAGATATTAAATCTGACTTGATACATTTCTTGTCTAAGATGTTTGAAACAAGATTCCAAGTAAATCTGTCAGATTCTAGACCCCAATTGTAAGACGTTCACTTGATTCCAAAGCCAGTGTAGTGCATGCCGGGGAAGTCATTGGTGTGGAAAGAAACCTACCAAACTCAGAAGCAGGCTGAGTTCTTTTTATCCATAGGCATAGGAGGCAGTGTGGTGCCAGAGAAAGTGTGAGGCAGTAATCATTATGAAATGAATTATCATTATAAATATCTTTCATTGTGGTACTTCTAAACAATGAAAATGGCTTATTTTGTATTCTAAAAAATACATATTTTTATTGTTTTTTTCTCCCTGTCACCCCTAATATTATACATTTACTTATAACATTTTGGGCACAGACAGGAAGAAATGTGGCATTTATTTAAAAGGCACTGATTTGAAGACAGCAGTGAAAAAACAGTTGCAGTTCATCCTACTTGACTGAAGATGGAAAGTCTAAATAAAATACAAGGCAAGTGAATAACAAATGTTTAATTATCTAAAGAAACCAACGTCAAGTTTCAGGACAGTCTAAACTTTGCTCCAGGCAAGTGAGAGTATGAAAAATGACCTGCTTAAAAATAAACTAAGTTAATTCATTGACCTTTTTTTTCTTGAAACTCAGACCATCTTTCTTCATTGGATACAAATAAAATTTGTCTCTGTGGAACCTGTTAAAATGAGCTAAGTTAAAAAAAAAAATACTACTTGGGAAAAAAAATCTATGTAATGAATAGTTCTCTTTTAGAAAAATCAAGATAATACATGGAGTGTTCATGCAATGCCTTCATGGAATTGAGTCATTTTTATGCCGTCTGAGTAAAAGTGATAAATTGCAAACACACAGGTCTCTTTTTAATCAGGATAGCATAGATTATCATTTCTACCATCAAGGGGACTGGCTAAAGAATTTACTCAAAGCAAACCTTTAAGAAGAAATATTCAGATAAACTCGGGCAGGCCAAGATTGCTGGAATGTATCTTGACAGGTGGAACGTCTTCACATTTTACCTTACTTGATATTTTGTAGACATCTACATGCTGTCATGTTCTAGGCACTCGGGTGAAATGTTGTGTATGATAAATACTATATAACGCAGGGTTCATGATGCAGGCATGGAAGAGAATGGCGACTTAGCAAACTTGCGTGGAGATTAAGAACTTTCTTTTAGGGCAGTGAACAGAAGATGTTCTGAAAAACTGATGGCAGGTTAGCAAACTCAGGTTGTGGGGTAGAGAGACCTGTTGAATAAGCTTTTAAAGCAAGAGGTAATTATGATCATTGCAAAAAATAAATTGGCGATCAGAGTGATATTGAGAAATTAAATAGTTTTCACTTCTTCAGTGTTATTAGAAGAATGTTTACTTGAAGACATTTTCCAATACACAATAAACTAAGGCTGGAATTTAGAAATCCACATCTTTCTACTGATTTCTAAGACTTTGGATGAGTTCTTTGACCTCTCTGACTAAGAATACATATATATATATATATATATATATATATATATTTGAGATAAAGTCTCACTCACACTGGGTAAAGTATTGTGCCATCATAGCCCACAGCTCTCAAACTCTTAGGTGAAAGAGATTCTCTTGCCTTAGTCTCCCAAGTAGCTTGGCTACAGGTATGCCTTACCATGTTGCTAGGGTTTTTTTTTTTTTTTTCTGTTTTAAGTAGAGATGAGTCTTGCTCTTGCTCAGACTGGTTTCAAACTCCTGAGCTCCAGGGATCTTCCTGCCTTGGCCTCCCAGAGTGCTAGGATTAGACTGAGCCACTACGCCCAGTTCTAAGAATATAATAACACTGACAATAATACTATTTTTAGTCATTCATGATCTTGAAAAACAATATGCTCCAACTTTTGCTTTTAATCTTCACAAATTAAGAATATATACATATATATGTGTGTATGTGCGTATATTAAGAATATATACATATGTGTATGTATATATATTAAGAATATATACATCTATGTGTGTATATGTGTATGCATGTATATACATATATATGCATTTATATATATATACAGAGAGAGAGAGAGACAAGAGTGCAGTGGTACCCTCATATCTCATAGCAACCTCAAACTTCTGGGCTCCAGTAATCCTTCTGCCTCAGCCTCCTGAGTAGCTGGAATCACAGGCACATGCCACCACACTCGGCTAATTTTTTCCTATTTTTTGTAGAAACAGGTCTGAGGGGTCTTCCTCTCCCTCAGACTGGTCTTGAACTCCTGGCTTTAAACAATTCTCCCATCATGGCCTCCAAAGTGCTAGGATTACAGCTGTGAGCGACCATATTCTGTCACGAATGTCTTTAATATTAGTAGTTTTGCTAATTTTACTTGCATTGAATGAAACAAAATGTGACATTGTTGTAGAACATTTCTACTTAGAACAACCTAAAGCTATTGCACTCGTGGTACGGAGAAAAGTACTTTAGCCATGTCAAATACAAACCATTCATTTCTATAAAACTGCTGGAATAAAAGTTGAAGGTTTGAAAGGCAGAAGTGACAAAGACTTTGGCTTTTTTACCATTGCCTGAGACAGCCACATAGTAGGAAACAAAGAACCTGTGTCCATGCCAAGTGATAGTCAAGTGAATGTCCCCACTCATCGCAAAGATGATGGACTTTAAAAAATGACACACCCTTTCTAGAGAATGCCCTCCTGTGAAACGTGGCCAGGTACAGGGAAGGGGCGGGAGCGGTTGCTTCTGTAACATGTGGGTAGACTCCCTTCTCAGACTGCTGGTGTAGAACAGGAGTTTTCCCAGATACAATAGGCACAAAGCCAATGGAGAAGAGGATTTGGAATAAAGCCGAGGGTGCTTTTCTCACCTACGGGGATATCTTCCTCATGTGTTCTGAATCCAATTTCTTTTTTTTTCTCAACACAGTAAAGGATATAGATTTCTATAATTTTTGAAGAAAGAAGATAGGCAGAGAGGCATTCCTTTCAAATATCAGACACATATTCAGAACAACTAAAGAAAAGGAAAAAAAGTCTCACTGTGTGATTATGTTTGTTGTAGGACAAAAGAGATGGCAGAGAGAGACGGTTGCCTCTCCCAAGTTCTTTACTTTTCAGATGTAAGAACCACCAGTGAACAATGAATGCAAATCGTAGGCAGCAGCAAACGGGCTGGTGTCTTTACTTGTGCTCTTATTTAATCTCTATACCAGGTAAGGTAGCCATTTCAAAATATCTTCATAAAGTTAAACATTATGAAGATCTTTGAGGTTAAATGATATGCCCACAGCCAGACAGGTACCAAATGCTTGATACATATAGATCACGATAAATATTTGTTGGGTAAATCAACAGATGACTAAGTTGATGAGTGAATAATTAGAATCTAAAGTGACTGATACCTAAATTTACATTTCACTGCGTTGTTTGAAATGTCCAAACTAAATAATGATGATAATAATGACAAGTTTTAATTTTAAATTTATAATATTCCCCTGCTCTCTAGGTACAGACACGTGTCCCAACAAATGTCTCACTGATGATTAAGCTCTCATATGACAGTGAACGTGACAGCTGGCTGCTCGCACACACTGACTTAACAATTACTCATTCTCCTGCTTAGTATCTCCTGTGGGAAATGAAGTAGGTTGAGTGAGTGCTGTGGTCATATTAATTGTTTTAGAATTATTAAAAATAATCCCCTCACGCCAAGCACGTAGAACAGATAATTATTTGGATAAACTCGAGGTAGTGTGACTGTCACATTACCTACATTTGTCTGACAAACCATTTTTAAAAAGTCCACAGGGAGCTGTCCAGTGCTGACCATAGCTAGAGCCCGGGGACTATATACTGGGAGAAACCAAGGGCCTTGTATGTGCATGGTGAATAGAAAGACTGAACCCCATGGACACCTCAACATGCAACACCAAATACTTAGTGGTGTTGAAACACCAAATGCTTGGGGAAGAAAACCAAATATTTATTCCCCGGTAACATCCCTTCAACATGAATGCACCAGGTTCTTTTTCCAGCTTACTATGTATTATGTCTCTGAAGTATTAAATTGTATATTCTATTCCTGCAGTGATGTTATTTCTCCCCTTTGAAATCTAGTTCTGAGTTTCATTTGAACTAGTTCAAAATGATTAGGTGAAGAAAGACAAATGTTTGTTTTCACTGATAACAAAGGAAAACATGTTTATCTGAGTATCAAAGAGTAACCAATATTCAAGAGATGTAAATTTGTGACAACACTTTTTATTCTTAAAACTGTGCGGGTTGTTGCCAGATAGAGATCAACAGATAGATGGAAATACATAGATATAGTCAGTGACTTTTGTGTTTAGTGGTGTAGTTACCTTCTTTGTATTCCTATGGCCTACCCCTGAATTTCTGGCATGGAAAGACTATGTTGAACATAATTCCTTCAGAAATTCCCAAGGCTCAATAATTAAGTGCTGTAGCAAAGGTAATTTTAGATACAGCTTCCAAAAAGAAGGGTTATCTAATGTCTTTAACAGAGAGTTAAATATTATACACACACACATATAAATATATATGTATTTGTAGTTGTTCTATACATAGTTATTGGAAGCACAGAGGAAGGTGTCCATTAACGTTGGAGACCACTTTTGTCTAAGCCAAGAGTGGTCTCTGAGATAGGTTCAGATGTATGAGTAGCAATCTGCTAAAAGAATGGAAGTTGAAGAAGGAGGCAAATACTCCTTTTCCTTGTAAAGGCAAATTCTAGAAACATTTCTACGAAGTAATTTTCTCTGGACATATGAGACATAATTTTGCTCTTTGAGAGACATTGTTTTAAAAAGAGTTTCTACCGTATGGACAGGGGTCCCAGTGAGTGTGTCATGTTGGTATACATGAATAACAGCGTCTGATTGTTTGGGAGCAGTAGCTGTGACATTGTCAAAAACAAACAAGGGACATAAGCATGTGTCACACGTCCTACACAGACCGGCACACAGCGTCAGGGCCTCTGTTTCACTTTGTGTCTCTTCTGCCTTCTAAAGCAGTGACTTCTCATTCATGGCAGTAGAACATAAATCGGAGCATCCCAGTCTATTTCATTTGTGTTCTGAACAAAATGGAAGTTACCATTAATTGATCACCTCTTCTGGGTCATTTTAATATTTTTCTTAGTAACTATGTGTTATGATCCTCACTCTGTCTATAAAGTCATAAAGGCTCTGGGAAAGATTAACTTCTGAGAAGAATCTAGGTAGTAAAAGGCACAGCCCAGTTTCCCGACCACATCCATCTAATTTCATACACTACTCTATTAGGCTTCAGTCTACAACTGCAGAGGATTAGGGAAAATAAAAAACAATGAAAAGTCAATGAATTTAGAAAAAAAAGGAAAAGAGGAGAGGCACATTAAACACTTCGATGCCCTCATTTAAATTAATGTTTATATTCAATTAAGAACTTTTATATTCAAATAGGTAAATAGATATTTATTAATCACTCCACTCTCAGGGACAAAATGATGTAGTGGGAGACAGAGACCTGACCTCATGGACTTTTTTTTTTGAGACAGAGTCTCACTATGTTGCCCTCGGTAGAGTGCTGTGGCATCACAGCTCACAGCAATCTCCAACTCTTGGGCTTAACCGATTATCTTGCCTCAGCCTCTCAAGCAGCTGGGACTACAGGAGCCTGCCACAACACCTGGCTATTTTTTATTGCTGTTTAGCTGGCCTGGGCCATGTTCAAAGCTGCCACCTTTGGTGTATGTGGCTGGCGCTGTAACCGCTGTGCTATGGGTGCCAAGCCGACTTCATGGACTTTAAAGAACTGGAGAGATGTCATCATGAATAATTGTGACAATATACATCAATTGAATATTTTGATGTTTATTGTCCAAAGTGCAATAGAAGAAGCATGTAAAGCAATGAGATAGTTGATTTATTGTTATTACTATTATTGATTTGAAAGACTGGGTTAGATTTCATAAAAGGAAAATGTAAAAAATTAATGAAACATTCTTGAATATCCAGAATAATTAATTTAGATTCATTTGAATGCAGAAAATTCAAAAATTTGGGGTAGGGGAGTCCAAGATGAAGCTACTTGGAAGAATAGTTTATCCCAAAAGAATCGTTCTCCATTCTTTAAAAACCTGTGAATTTTTCTACTTAAAAGGAAAATGCTATTCAAAAGAAATTTTAACTACAACTACTGGTCCATAGGCTTATTTTAACTTATAGTTAGAAAATCACGTAGTTGTAATATGAAAATGAGTATATATTTATACCCATACTTTTAGAATAAATAATTGTAGGCTGGCTAAATTTTTCACAGTCTTACATGCCTGGTGTTGTATACAATAAATGAAAAACATAATTTTTGAGTTCTCATGGGGATAAACTAAGGAGTTGGCGGCTATGTAAATACAACTAGGAACAAAGAAAAAAAAATTTTTTAAATGTTTTAAGAATTGCACTAGAGTAATTTTACAATTTGTGATTATGTGTTATTTGCCATTCAGGATTTTAAGTGGGCTAGGTTTCTTATGAGTGAGGCAGTTTTATATGACCACAAGGATCAGGAATTTGCAATTTGGTAAATTAGTGATTTTAGTGTTCATAGGTTAACAGAGTTGAACTGGTTGGTGAATGTAAGGACAACCATAATTAGATGGAAGTTTTTTATTTCTAATATCTAGAGAATTTCTTTAAAAGTGGTTTCCATGTGCAGTAAAGTTTTATTGTGTGTGACAGAGCACTATTGGAACTTTCCTTTCCATCCCATTAACTTTGGTATTGTTGCTGTGGTATTATCTATTTTAGAAGCCACCTTTGCAATCTGACACCTGTGGATCTCTTAACGACAGGAATTGAGATTGCCTAATTGTGCCATTTATCAGCCAATACATTAATGAGCTATAGATTTAAAAAATGACAATATTTACATAATGAAGCAAACTATAAATTTCATTTTTTTGCTCTCATTCTCAGCAGAATATAAATTTGTAACCCCAGACACAAACAGTAATAGCAGAAAACACTTAGTGTGTGCCAGGCCTCTGACTATACTGCCAGTAAAACATTTAGTCCCTGGAAAGGCTGGGAATGAAACTTGCTGGGTCTTAGTTTCCCCTTAGCAAAGTGGGATCAAGGAAAGAACCTACCCCACAGTGTTCTCACAGAATTAGCTTTGCTCTCTGTGATTTTAGGAAAGTCTTAAGATCTGACTCTATATCAAAGTACCATTCTCAACCAGGTTTTATGAACTTTACAAAGTCGTATTTTTAAGTCTTTCTCTCATGTCATAACTGCCTATGAGATTTTTAATGATCAGGTATTGAGAAAAAATTATAAATGTCATGTCGGAAGTGTTCTTTTTTGCAGTATATGTAACATTTCTTTAGTTTTTCTACAATGGTTAAAAGGAAATAATTCACCCCACCCACTGTGTTCTATGTGTGTGTTTTTATTTGGGGAGGTTTACTTTTTTTTTTTTTTTTTGAGACAGAGTCATTTCATAGCCCTGGGTAAAGTTGCTGTGGTATCATAGCCCATAGCAACTTCAAACTCTTGGGTTCAATTGATCCTCTTTCTTTGGTCTCTCAAGTAGCTGGGATTATAGGTACCTGCCACAGTGCCTGGCTAGTTTTTCTATTTTTAGTCGAGAAGGAGCCTCACTCTTGCCCAGGCTGGTCTTGAACTCCTGAGCTCAGGTGATCCACCTGCCTTGGCCTCCCAGAGTGCCAGGATTATAGGTGTGAGCCACTGTGCTCACTGTGCCCAGCTAACTCACCATGTTGTATTTCCTAACTACCAGTTATACAAGATTACCAACAATCAAATATTAGAATCATCATAATAAAATCTATGCTGGGATGACATCATTTTCTATAACCTTTGAAAATAGAGTAGGGGAAAAGCACATTTAAAATTGGATTTGTCTTATTTGCATTTCACATGAACTGAAGTAACGTGCCTCCTACACTCAGGAAAGTAGTTATTGAAGGCTGTTATCTACAGAAACTGAAAAACTGGCTGAAAGGAAGCAAGACAAACAAAAGCTCCATGTTATATACAAACGTCTGTCTTTTAACAAAGCCAAGCCTCAAGTGTGTGGTCACTATTTCTGAGTGAAAGGATTCAAAGTACTGACCACATGGTTTAGAGTTTCAGGAGAAACAACACAATGTGTGAAGTTCTGAAGGTCAACTTCGGAGTCGGGGTTAGGTTTAACTCCAACCTTTCCCAGTTGCATGACCTTGTCTCAGATATTTCATATTCCTGAGATCCTATTTCTTTATATTTTAAGGATGAATGATCATAGCTACTTGACTGAGATCTTATAGGGTTTAAGTTTAGATATTCAGAGTGTCTGACAAAAACATAGTTTTCACTCTTATGTAGGAGTTCCCTTACTGCCAAACTAAGAATTTTTATTGAAGGTCATTAACCTATTACTCCCTCGAATCCTGCATTTCTCAATTCTGGGTCACACTGAGACTGAAATTTGTTGGTAACGTAGATCATTGCCTTGAAAATGAATTTGGGTGAAAAAAATGAATTCGGGTGAAAAATTGAGTCTTACTCAATACTTTAATACACAAAACCAAAACCATCCTTCCGATCTTGATGGATCAGCCCTAGATGATAGTACTGGAGGGCCCAAGCTGTATGTTCAGACCTAGAAGCCGCTGGTCTGTGACAGGAGGTGGAATTTGAGAGTCACTCCTCACCCCGCCGCCCCTCAGGGGGTCCATGGTTCTAACATTTGCTGTACCACGTGGAGTTGCACTTATGATGGGCTGTTTTACCCTGTGCTTGCTGACTACCATGCCTGTCTGTGAAGCGATCTGCGTCATTTTTCCATGCAGCCATTTCAAGAAATGTCAAGGTGCTGAATTTTCACATGTGCAAATATTTATGTAAGACTGAGAATAAGCACAACAGTAATTTGATTCCAAGGTATTCAGAGTGTTTCAAAGGCATAAATTAATAACAGCATGCAGCTCCCTGTTAAGTAGGACAGTACTTCTCTGGTTCTTGAGAATTCTATGGCCAGAGATTTTAGAGCAAAGGGGTGGGAAAAGCCAGCTCTAATTGTGCATATTCTGAGAGGTCTGCAAATTATGTTATTTGTATATGTGTATTTTTATATGGCATTTCCATCTTAGTCATTTGTATGCTGCTATAACAGAATACTCCTGTCTCGGAAGTTTATAATAAACAGGAATTTATTTTCTCACAGTTCTGGGAAGAGTAAGAACCTGGGAAGTCCAAGATCAAGAAGCTGACATCTGGTGAAGGCTTTGTTGCTGCTTCTAATGCATCACATGGCAAAAGGGCAGGAGAGGGCAAGAGCCAGAGACAGAGGGGGACAAACCAGTCTTTTTTATAAGGAACCCATTCCTGTGATAATGGCATTAATCTACTCATAAGGGCAGAGCCCTCATGGCCTAATCACCTCGTGAAGGTCCAACTTCTTAATACTTTTATAATAACAGTTACATTTTCATAGAAGTTGGGGAGGAAACCAACATTCAAGCCATATCAAATTTGAACAAGCTCCTAGAGAAAAAGATATATTAATTCATGCATCGAGTCATTAAAAATATTAAAACTTACTGAGAGACTGTTATGTGCCAGGTATGGCTCTGAGGGCTGGGTAGACATCAATAAACAAAAAGTCAATTTATTTGTTGCCTGTCTGCTCCCACGAACATGCATGTGGGCAGAGATTTTGCTGGCTGCATAAGGCAGAATAGGGATGCCAGAAGAAAGTGGTTGTTATCTGGCAAAGGCTGGGCAGAGAAACCTCACTAATAATTTGGCATCTGGGGAGAGATATCATGATGCTCTTTTTACATAGGACGAGCATCACTGAAGAAGTGAAGTGACTTGCTGGTGGTCATAGTCACACTGACCATGGTGCACTCCTGGGATTAACAGGTGGAGGGATGCTAAGTTCAGGACTGTCCTTTACAACATGGAATGATGGAGATCCGTTCTATCTGGTGTTATGGTATTTATCAAAGTGGTCAAGGAGTAAACCAGGTATTCACCATATATGCTGGAGTGGTAAAGACTGAGCAGGGACACTTTAATAGAAAAGAGGATGCTTAAAGCCTTAGCAAATTTTTACAGAGAGAGGCAGACAAGGTAAATGCAAAGATGAGAACAAAGGCACATATAGAAAACACATTTGGTATTATACGTGTTATGATAGAGTGATGGGAAACATGATAGCAGCGGCAAAAACAGGAGGGCAATTTGCATTTTAGCAGCTGTTGCTCACTCTTGCCGCATCATTTGAATTGTGAGCTGTTATCGGCCAGAGTACTGTGCCCCGTGTATCTCTGTGTCTCCAACCCTCAGCAGAGGGCTGTCCCATTAGAAGTTCTCTCTTTTTTATGCTCATTAATTTGAATCCCACTTTCCAACCAAGTGGCAAAATTAAAGAGATGAAAGACTGTAACGTGACTTCACTTCTCTTGCCCTTCTATGGGTTTGCTGAGAAATCAGAGTTAACTTGGGACAGTTAGCCAGTATGAGGTTGGACAATTAAGTTCAGGAACTCATCCTAAAAGAAGTGCAATGTACCTCTTTGCTGAATATCACTGTGGTCACCTTTGAAGTACTTCCCTGGGCCGTCTGGTGATCTTACTGACATTCAGTGATGAGGTAGGCAGGACTTTTTCTGGGATGAGTTTCTGAACTTAATTGTCCAACCTCATATTTTGACAGAGTTAACACAATATGAAAAACCACTTGGGAAGAAAGAAGGGTTGATTTTTTTGCATTTAGCAGTTTTCTGATTAGATATTATGATGTCACACTGAAAAAAAATGGACATCTAGAATTCCTTCATCATACCTGATCATTTTCATACAGACTGTGAAGCTTATAACATTTTATTAATATTTACCTCAAATATATAGAACCAAAAGAACAAAACTGACTTCACACATTGGGAACATGAAATGATCAGACAAGCAGCTCTAGGAAGAATGAGTGATAGGCTGAGAAGGGATCAACACCACTCTCTTATCTTTGGGCCCCTTTGGGACAATCACTTGGCAACAATTTCTAGCAATAATGAAAAGGAAAAAAAAAAGTTAAAGATTTTGCTAATCATCAGTGAAGTCTGCCTCTATGACACAATATATTTTGATGTGTTCTTTGGTTGTCAGAAAGGGTGTTTTCACTAAGGATGGACAAAAAATAGACTGTTGCTTAGAGAGAGAACTACTGGAATTGGAGTTAGAAATTTCTGGACTCCAGTGTCTTTTGCAAGCAGTGTGACTTTGAGTAAGTCACTTATTATTGCTGTACTTTGAAGGAGTGGGAAAGGTATATCTTTCAGACAACTTTACATGCATTTCCTTGATTTAATCCCTCGATCATCTTAATGACAAAAGATTAGTGTCACAGACATTGCAAAGAGAAAGGATTAGAGATTTATTCAAAGTTACCCACAACATAAATGTCAGACTTGAAGACACATTTATGCTTTTGTCCTAGCCCATGATTTTCTCTGTATCACATGACTTTTCTTATATGTGTTCCACTTCTGTGCATGTACAGAGATAACTTCTAAAGAAGGCATAAAACCTTATGTGCAAGCAGTGGCTGCAGGTTTCTCAGAAATCAACCAATGGCTTGCATTCTTGATATTATAAGAAGCACGGAAAACAGAAACAGTTAAACCACATGTAATCATCATGAACAATTAAGAGTTTGATGGGGCAGGTGTGGTGGCACATGCCTACAACCCAGTCAACTCAGGAAACTGAGGCAGGAGGCTCACTCCAGGCCAGGGCAACATAGCAAGGCTTTGTAAAGCTTTAGTAAAAATAATTTTTTTTTGCAAAATATAAATATACAAAGGAAAGCAAACAATAACTGGAATCAATGATTATAAGCCTGAGAGAGAAAAGGAGGCACACGTGCTGCACCTAGAGCTGATGACGTGTCTTGCGTAGACACTAATGTGATGAAGTAGGGGTCGTGGGGCAATATTGTCTGAGCGGAGGCATGAGGGGAGAAGGAGGAAGGAACTATTTCGAGAGATAGTGGGAAGGAAGGGAGAGAAGTCACTGCACTGGGAAGAAAGAGAGTCTGCACCCCCAAAGAAGAAAGCAGGAGACTTTCAAAAGCAGAATGTGTGGAATTCAACAAAAGGGTCAAGCAGGGTATGGGCTTGAAAGGAACAAAGGGGTGGTGAGGAGATTACCCAGGTTTAGTTGTGAGATCTGTGCCCTTTGGATTCTTGTTAAAGAATCAAGTTGTCAGAATTCTAAGTGTCTATAACACGTAACCCCTCCCAGTACTTGAGTGCCTTTCCTTTCTGTGTATCTCAGTGTGTTGTAAGCCTCTTTGGCTGACAAAGAAAAAACCAAACTGGTGGCAACACAGTGGTCCTGAAAAAGTCCTTGGGGGAATGTGTGTGTATATCTGAGGTCAGTCTGGTTCCTGGTTCCTACTTCTAGGGAAATTTGGGCGAGTCATCAGCACGTCTAATCTCTTGATATCTGTTTGTGGCAGATACCACAATTAAAGAAAGAGGCTCCCCTTCTGGCCAAAGCCCTCTCCGGTGCAGCTGTGTTCGCCTGTCCTGTGTTTGGCAATGGAGGCGAATCTCACCTGTGTCTCTATGCCCTTTGGCCTGCTGTAGCAATCAGGTACTTTTGAGGTTGTAGTAGTGGTGGTAATTGTCTTCGTAGTGGGCAGCCAACTGTGTTTTCATTATTGATTAAATATTTTACATGCTTTATCTTCTTTAATGAGCATCTTTTAAAAAAGAAAACTCTGGAGTAAGCACAGTCATATAGCAGAAGAGAAATCAGAGGGTCAAAGACAGTAAGGAAAATTCCCCGATTACCTACAATACCTGGAAGAGAAAAAGCCAGACATCAAACCCAGCATGTGACATCAAGTCTGGGCTCTTAAAACACCATGTCCTGCTCATCTGTTATTGGCAGATGTGATCAATATGACACAGCACGTCTGATTGATATCTAGGAGCAGAAAGTTCCTTTGAAGTGTGAGTAGAATAAAGAATCAGGGCGACTTTAACATGTGGGCATGGTGTCAATTCAATTAAAACTTGTTTTGATTATCTACTTTCCTCTGTGAACTACATTACATGCTATTTTATATGTTCGCAGGTAGGGGTTTCTATGTTTGTTTTATAGTTTAGGAGACTGAGGTTCTAAGAGTTGAAAATAGTCACTAAGGTTTGGAGTCAGATCTGAATCTTGGCTCCATTTCTCAGTAGGTAACTCAAGAGCACGTGTTGTATCCATACTCCAACCGTGCTGTTCTCATCTGTGGAAGTTCAGAAAACATGCACTAATTTAGTGACTTTCACTTTTTTTTTTAACTGCCCATACTTATTACATGTATAATTAGTTATTGGAATTATGGCCTAGGGAAAGAAGAGTGCCATAATGTTCTTCGCAGAAATAATCCCTCTTGATTGAGGAGTCCCTGGGAGTGTTTTCATTTAGGAGAAAAGAAATTTCACCTTAATTCTGAATAGGAATAATTGCAAGTAAAAATACTTTACTATAACTCAAAATTGGCACTGTAGGTAGCATCAGTCTTTGGCTAACCATATGTCAATACTGGAAATGGTGGTTTGTGCAGAATTATTTACTAGGGAATCCATGAGCTACAGAATCTATAGTCCGTACTCTAAAGTCATTAGCATGTTGGAAGCAAAAATATTGAGAAGGGGTAGGATAGTGAATCCACTTGCAAGGATTTCATACATTATGGATATGGCTGTAATGTAGGCAGTAGGGTCACTAAACCATAGCTCTTTAGTCAAAAGATACATTGCATTATAACACAAGAAATCCGCCTGTAAGGAAGAAATATTTACATGATGAGATACTTGAATGATTCTCAGTAACCTGACTTAAAGCTTGTAAGTCTACTGTTCTCTAGTAACTATTCTCAAATACCAAAGGGGCAGGGCATGTAGGGGTTACTACATAAAACCTCTATGGAAGACACCATGTCTGTCAAACAGAAGCATATTAAGATGCTGAGATGGCCCAGGAGGAGATTGACAAATATCTCGTCAAATATTTTATTAATTTTTATAGTGAATCTAACTAAGATTCACATGACTGAGATTTGGGTCCTTGTGTGGCCTCAGTCTGGGCCATCTTGCCTAAGACCTTCCTCCCTGCTGGACTGCATCCTAAACCCCTAATAATCTCCTGATAACACATTTTCACCTCTGGAAAATGAATTAAGTTGTTCTTTCAGTGATTATAGGGGAATTGGATGCCATTACTATATATTTGTCAAAAGAAATACATACGTGTAACTATGGAACTACAAAAATAACAAGTAGGACGATAGCACCATTTTTTTTAGGGAAGCACATATGTCAGAGCACTTGTTTTTTCATGAATTCAACTCCAAGTAATTATATTCATGAAATGTTACCAGGATGCATAGCCCATCAGCACCACTCCTGTTTTGTTTTTTAAAATCATTTTGGGAATATCTGAAATGTTAGAACACTGCTGCACAAATTTATACAGAGACATTTAACTAATAACTCAAATGTCAATTATTAAATGGGTAAAATATCTATAGAAATGAGAAATTTTGTATCCTTTAGTCCACAAAACAGACTCACTTTACCAGCATTCAGTGAAGTGTTACACCTTTCCTGTGGCAAACTGGCATAATCTTAAGATATGATACTTGGGCCACACGGCATGGGATAGCCCTGGATCCTTGAAGGCAGTAAGACTGGAGGTTAAATCCTGATATCTTCTTTCACTTAGTGGCTCTGTGACCTTGTCACAGCTTCTATATGTCTGGCCCTAGAGACATGCTTATTATTTATATTTGTCAAGGACCTGCATACTCCTCCAGTGCTGTGCCCCCAAATCAGCTTGAAAAAAGCTCCAGTTATCATATTTTCCTCTCTTGAATACGCAGGGACTGTGTTAGGTGCTGGGGATACAGAGGTGAATACCACATAGTTTCTGTACCCCCTAATTTACTACCCTGACAGGTTAAGATAGAGGAGGTACTGAAATGGAGGAGGAACATAAAAGTAAATGCTATGAGGAAGTTTCTAGCAAAGGTGCATGAAATCAAAAGGAAGCTGCTGAAACATCAGAGCTGAGTCTGAAAGAATGAATGGAATTCTAAGAGGCCCAGTAAGGGATCAGGGTCATCTAGATGGTATTATCCACACAAAATTGTTACAAAGTATATGGCAAGTCTGAAGAAAGGCATTCTGCCTGTGAATTCAATGGCGTAGAGTGCTATAGCGAAAAGTGTTTGACCATAAATCACATGGAGATTTGAATATGAAAGAAGAAATCACGTTGTGACCTAGAAGTCATCACAGTGATATTACCTTTCTGAAATTGGTGAGCGATGTTCATGCGTAGTCACATTGAATATAATCTCTGCTTCTTTTTTTTTTAGAGACAGAGCCTCAAGCTGTCCCCCTGGGTAGAGTGCCGTGGCATTACAGCTCACAGCAACCTCCAACTCCTGGGCTCAAGCGAGTCTCCTGCCTCCGCCTCCCAAGTAGCTGGGACCACAGGCGCCCGCCACAACGCCCGGCTATTTTTTGGTTGCAGCCGTCATTGTTGTTTGGTGGGTCCGGGCTGGGGATTCGAACCCACCACCTTAGGTGTACGTGGCTGGCGCCTTAGCCAGTTGAGCTATAGGCGCTGAGCCATAATCTCTGCTTCTAATTTAAAAGCTAGCATAAGTTTATCACATGTACCCTTGTCAGTATGTATGTCTCTCTCGCTCTCTCTCTTTTTTTTTTTTTTTGAGACAGAGTCTCACTTTGTCACTCTTGGGCATCATAATTCACAGCAACCTCAAACTCTTGAGCTCAAGTGATTCTCTTGCCTCAGCCTCCCAAATAGCTGAGACTACAGGCACTACCTTAACACCTGCCTATTTTTAGAGACAGGTCTTGCTTTTGCTCAGGCTGGTCTTGAACCCATGAGCTCAGGGAATCTACCCGCCTTGTCCTCCCGGAATGCTAGGATTATAGGTGTGAGCGACCATGCCCGGCCTATACGTCTCTTATGTATCAATAAAAAGCATAAGCTTACCTTAATTATTACTACCACTGAACTAATACGTAAATTTTACTTTAAATTTATGTATGTATGTGTATATATTTATAAAATGTAAATACAAATATATGTGTATATATTAAATTCAACAATCTTAAATTTCACACAAACTTTACATACCCCCTGCATGTATCTGTGTGAGTTCATATGTGCATACATGTATATAGGTATATTTATAAACTTAAATGCAAAATATACATGTGTGTCATATATTTCTGCATGCATATATGTATATCCATCAGACAATTAAGTTCATAAATACATCTTAGAAAAAGTGCTACAAACGTCATTGCTGAATATCACTACAGTTATCTCTGAAGTACTCCCCCTGGGAGGCTATACACCAATGCTGGCCCCTAGTCCATCCTTTAAAACATTTTTTTGAAGATACTTCTGCACTTAATTGTTGGAGAAGGTAGAATGAAAGCTGTGATGGACTTCCTGAAAAACAGTTCCAAAATTGCTTTGAAGGGTGGCTGGGCATTGGTGTTGGTGCCTAGCTTCCCAAGGGAGGAGCACTTCGAAGGTGGCCATAGTGATACTCAGCAATGAGGTATGCAGCGCTTTTTCTAGGATGAATTTGTAAACTAAATTGTCTGACCTTGTATATTTAATCACTTGTATAAAATGAAAATATTTGCCCTTTTACCTATTAGGTAGTAATATTAACCTCAAACTCTTGTTTGACAATATCATTTTATACAAGAGATCAGTGAACCTCAGACAGTCTCGTGAATCTCCCAAGATTGCATGGTAGGCAACACTCTTAGAGAAGTTAAGTCCTCATTTATGTAACTCCAGAGTCCATTCTCTGACATATAAATACCTGTGTTTTCTAATATGGGATATGGGTACCTCCATTGCCTCCATGAAAACATATCAAGCAATTTTGGGGTATATTCTTTTCCAATTTTTAGTAACTACAATACAATGTAGAATAATCATGACATAAATTATTTCTAAAGAATATTGAAAAAATAATTCTAAGGATTTTTATCTTGCTAGAGAATCATTGGAACATAATTTTAATGCCTGCTTAATATTTTATGCTTTTAATCCCTAATTAACACTACTTTAATATTTCTCTATTGTTAGTATTTAAATTGCTTTTCTCAAAAAAAAAAATCATAAGGAAAGCTGAACACCTAAACTTAAAACCTTGAGGCAGTAGGAAAAAGCTACAAGTAGGATTTCTTTAGAATAAGTTTTTGTTTTAAAAATACTATGTCCAAGTGTATAAATAAGCTTTTGATTCCTGATTCATTTGATGAATTTTATTTTCATCTAGGTTGTTATATTTTTAAAAGGTGCCAGAAATATATGAGATATAGTTTCTCCAAATCCAGGCCATTCTATTTGTATGTCTGTGTTCTCGTGTATCCATCTATCTCTCTGTTCCTCTGTTTCTAGCATCTCTCACTTCTCTGGCTAATTCATAAATTATTAGTCACAAAAAAAGAGAAGTGCAGTTTTCTCCGAGCCCTGTAGAGGCTGAAACATACTGATGCATTTGTATACGTGCTGTACTGTACTTTCTCCTTTGTGTAAGTGTGGCATTGTTGTAAGGTCATTATTCAGTGGTAAAGTAAGCATGTGTTGAGCCATTTCTGGTTACACGTAGTACATCCTTCATTGTTCCTAACTGGTAGCATGTAGTACAAATCACATAGCTAGCAGAAAGTAAGGATGCTGCGTATGACCCCCTTGAAAGAATTTGTCTCTGGTTCATTTGTACCACTTAACCTCATAAAGGAAAGATGGTTTTTCATAGATAGTAGGTTGATAATTGTACAATGTAAATGAATTAGAAAGGGTGTTTGGGGATAACAAAGCTAGTGGTTTCATAAGCAGGATAATGTGTCCAACAAGTCTTATTCAAAAGAGGAGTCTAGCACAGCATTTTATATCAACTGAAATCTTTGAACAGCACAATCTGGGAGACCCATGAAGAGTGAATTACAGTAATCAGCCTTCAAAATGACAAAAGACTTAATCAGCATCTCCTTGCCTTTCTCATGAAGCCTCTCAATCTGGTGATATCACAGAAATTATAAAAAGAAATCTTCATGACAGATACAAAATGCTTCTCAAATGATAACACCAAAGACAATGGAAAGGAAAAAAAAAACACACACACACACACACACACACAGGCAAATACAGACACAAGTTATAAAATTTTGAGATGACTGAAACTGGAATCTAATCAGAAGTCCTCCCTGGATGATGAGACTTGGAAGCAGCTGCTGGGTACTGGGAAAAACGGAGGTCAGTCTAGGATTTAAATTCTTAAATTTTCAAACCAGAGAAATCTGCATTTGATTGAAAAGAAGCAAAGATAAAACCGTGTCTCTTAAATACAGGAAAATCAGACATGTCCTGTCTATTCACAGTAAGGTAATGAATAGGGGTTTCAGAATAAGATGATCCCCCTTTTCTCCTTAATTTTCCTACTAAGGTTCACCCCCAATCTACCTCCACTCACAAGTGCTAGGTTAAAATTTCCACTGAATTAAATTCATGGAGAATGAAACATTCTCATTAATTTTCTGATTAGCTTAGATTTTCAAAATGCAATGCCAGGGAACCTCTTCTAAAATGTAACCGGTCACATTCCATCGTGTGAATCTACTGTGCAGTTAGTGGTAGAGAGAGCCCCGCAGGCCCAGGTCATCCTCCTGAACACCAGTTGTGGTTTTCCTATTTCAAAATTACAAAATGTTAAAGCCCTTCTTTTTCAAGGAAAAATAAAATTCCCCCCCAGGGATATACTGTGATTTAGTCAAGCCTTGATAATTACAGGAGGGTCTAGTCTAAATCAAAACCCCCGAATGATTACCGAGTTGGAAATTTTCTGAAGTCAAAGACTAATGTACTAATAAAATAATTTTATATACTTTAATGCCTTATCCTAGAATTTCCTTGGTTAAAAAAGATGACCTAAGTTGATTTTCTGTATTGCAAGGTTATTTATTAAATACATCGGTAATTTTACTAATTATCTCAAAGGAAAACATTTTGTGATATTCGTTGTCTTAGCATGAAATCCTGGTTAGCATGAAATCCCTGATTGGTTGCCAAATTGGTGTTATGGAATCTTGAACATAGACAGCTTCTGAATTTGTTGCAGGCCCTTGAGAATGTGTGACCCTAACCAGTCAAAGGACATAAACACTATTATTACTTGCTGCTACTGTAAAAATAAAAAAGGAGGGTGCAGCTCATGTCTTGAGCAATAGGAAGTTATTAAAATTAGTACCATTAAAAGTAGTTTATTTTGGTCAAAAAAAGGAAATAGGAATCTTTTACCTTGCCATTTTAAAACCAAAGCTGAGAATGGATAAGACATATCATTTGAGGATTTAAGTCACTTTCTAATATTCATAGGTCAAAATTTTTGTCAATTTAACTATAATTAGGAAAACAAGCTGCCCTAATTACTATATTTTCTAATCCATATTAGGTAGAATTTAATACCAAGCACTGGTTTTAAAAATAGGGACATTCTTGCTCTTGTCTGTAAAAGAAACAGCCTAAAGCTGCCAAAATATGGGAGAATATGTTAGCCAAAGCAAGAAAAAAAAGTAGAAGGGCGTTTTAAGACTATTTTAATTTGTTTATTTTAGGAGATTTCCAATATCTTGAAATATCTGTAGAAATAAAATTACCTGCCTTTTTGATAGGATTTAAAAGGTAAGTGACTTGCATAAATAAGTCCCAGCACAAAGAGACAAGGAGGAGGATGGAGGACACCCATGATGTCATCTCTCCCACCTTTACAGCCACAAGGTAGCACAAGAAGTTTTGGATTTTCTAAGGACTGCTGCTAGTTGTAAGGTGGAGGATACAGGCCGTGGGCTCTGATAAGAGGTGTTCATTATATACTTTTGACTGAAGCCAGTTGAGTGTGCTACATGCTCTGAAGGAATGTTGGAGAGATTCCCTGCTTGCCTTAGAAATAAGAAAACCTACTCCCAATGTTGTAGAAGAAAAGAGGAAGTGTGAGGACTCCCAAACGTGTGGCTTCCCAGCTGGGTCATCTTGAGCAGCTTGGTCAATTAGGTATTATTCTCATTTCACAGACCAGGAAACAATCTGCCCTGCTTTCTCAAGCTTTTGGCATCTGGACCACAATATATTATTACATAAGTACTGTTGAATTGTAGATGTCTGTTTAAGAATGACATGCTGGCAACATGTTTGACACTGGGACAAAGTACCAGGATAGTAAGCATACCTTTTATGGTCTTGCCAGCAATGGGATAATTGAGGAGAATTTTTTTTTTTAATTTATTGTTGGGGATTCATTGAGGGTACAAGAAACCAGTTTTCACTGATTGCATTTGTTAGGTAAGGTCCCTCTTACAATCTGGTCTTGCCCCCCCAAAGGTGTGGCACACACTAAGACCACACCCTCTCCCTCCTTCCCTCTCTCTGCTAATCCCTTCCCTGCTCCTACCTCCTCCTTCGTCTCTCTGCTCACACCGCCTTTTGTCATTAATTGTCCTCATATCAAAATTGAGTGCATAGGATTCATGCTTCTCCATTCTTATGATGCTTTACTAAGAATAATATGTTCCACTTCCATCCAGGTTAATACAAAGGCTGTAAAGTCTCCATTTTTTTAATGGCTAAATAGTATTCCATGGTATACATATACCACAGCTTGTTAATCCATTCCTGGGTTGGTGGGCATTTAGGCTGTTTCCATATTTTGGCAATGGTAAATTGAGCTGCAAACAGTCTAGTGCAAGTGTCCTTATGATAAAAGGATTTTTTTTCCTTCTGGGTAGATGCCCAGTAATGGGATTGCAGGATCAAATGGGAGGTCTAGCTTGAGTTCTTTGAGGGTTCTCCATATTTCCTTCCAAAAAGGTTGTATTAGTTTGTAGTCCCACCAGCAGTGTAAAAATGTTCCCTTCTCTCTACATCCACGCCAGCATCTGCAGTTTTGAGATTTTGTGATGTGGGCCATTCTTGCTGGGGTTAGATGGTATCTCAGGGTGGTTTTGATTTGCATTTCTCTAATAATGAGGGATGATGAGCATTTTTTCATATGTTTGCTAGCCATTTGTCTGTCTTCTTTAGAGAAGGGTCTATTCATGTCTCTTGCCCATTGCTATATGGGGTTGTTGGCCTTTTTTCATGTGTATTAATTTGAGTTCTTTATAAATCCTAGTTATCAAGCTTTTGTCTGATTCAAAATATGCAAATATCCTTTCTTATTGTGTAGGTTGTCTATTTGCTTTGGTTGTTGTCTCCTTAGCTGCACAGAAGCTTTTCAGTTTAATTAAGTCCCATTTGTTTATTCAAGTCCCATTTGTTTATTCTTGTTGTTGTTGCAATTGCCACAGCAGTCTTCTTCATGAAGTCCTTCCCCAGGCTGATATCTTCCAATGTTTTTCCTATACTTTCTTTGAGGATTTTTATTGTTTCATGCCTTAAATTTAAGTCCTTTATCCATCTTGAATCAATTTTTATGAGTGGGAAAAGGTGTGGGTCCAGTTTCAGCCTTTTACTTGTGGATATCCAGTTCTCCCAGGACTATTTATTGAATAGGTAGTCTTTTCCCCAAGATATGTTTTTGTTTGGTTTCTTGAAGATTAGGTGGTTGTAAGACATTAGTTTCATTTCCTGGTTTTCTATTCAATTCTAAGTGTCTATGTCTCTATTTTCGTACCAGTACCATGCTGTCTTGACCACTATGGCTTTGTAGTACAGCCTAAAATCTGGTATGGTGATACCTCTGGCTTTGTTTTTATTACTAAGAATTGCCTGAGCTATATGGGTTATTTTTTGGATCCATATAAAATGCAGAATCATTTTTTCCAAATCTTGAAAGTTTGATGTTAGTATTTTAATAGGGATGGCATTAAAGGGGAAATTGGCAAAGGTCCGGGGTAAGAGAGACTCATGGAGGGATATGGAAGCCCGTGAGGCTGGCAACTGTGAGGCCTGAAGGGCTGAGTGAATGAGGCAGCCGCTGGTCACCAGACAGAGCTCTGCTGCCACAGTATCCCTAAATCATGAATTTACAGTGGCCAAACCTGGGAATTTTTGTCTGGAACCTTACTGTGTTCCATTTTCAAAGCCTCCTAGGGTAATGGATGTTGGGTGGAGAGAGGCCAGTAGAGCAATCCATGGAGGTCATGCTTTCACAAGGAGAGTAAGTGGAGAGAGTGGATCAGGGATCCAGAAGGGCAAGTGAAGATATTCAGCACTCCAGTCACCATTCAGACAAGCAAGCAATAAAGTTGTGCTGGGGACGGTGAAGTGGGAGGAAATGGCACGATTGGGGAACTACTGTGTGCTGAGGACTTTACAGGAATCATCTTACATAATCTTAGAATATCCACAATGAGAGGTTGGTTATCTTTGTTTGACAAAGTGTGGTGTGGAGTCCTGAAGGGTTTAATAATTTGATCACAATCACAAAGAGAACAAGTATAAGACTAAGATAATAAAAAATGAATTTGCTTGACTTTAATTATGAGGGAGCATTTGCTAGGGAAATCAAATTTATGAATATCCAATTGCCCCTTGAACAACATGAGTTTTAACTATGAGGGTCCATTTATATGAAGGTTTTTGTTTTTTTTTTTTAAGTACATATATTAGAAAAGGTTTTGGAGAATTACAACAAGCTGGAAAAGCTTGCTTGATGAGCTATGTAGCCTAGAATATTGAAAACATTAAGAAATAGGAATGTCATGAATGCATTCTATGTATATACTATTTTATTTATGTGTTAATTGACTGTTTATGAAATCGGTAAGGCTTATGGTTAACCACAGGCTATTAGTAGTTAAGTTGTAGGGGAGTCAAAATTTATATGCAGATTTTAGACTGTGTGGGAAGTCAGCAACCTTAAGTCCCACATTATTCAAGGAATAACCATTGTACAAAGCTGTATACCTAAGCCTTGGGGACAATAAAACATTCTATAATTTGTGGAAACACATGAAACATTTCTTGTCCTATCTGATAAGCATCCCCCACCCCCACCCCCGCATGGTTCCTCATGCCTCCTCATGCCTAAACACTAACCCAGGTTGTATTCAATTGAGTCAAAAACCTTTTAACTCCAAGCATCTGAGAGACACCATAGTTTTGTTTTGTTTTTTAAACGTTTCACTCTCAATATGCACACATATATTAAAATGATGAGAAAACTGCCTACCAATTTTCTTTAATTTGGAAGAAATTTCCAGGAATTCTTCCACTCAAGAAACCTGAAAGGTCTCACGTTTAGACTTCATCTCATCAACTTTCTAGGAAAAAGTGGCTGCATTCTTTAGGGAATTATCTCATTTTCTTTTGATTATTCAAAGCGCCACATCAAATTCGTAGGTCCAGTGGATGATTGTAATTGGTGAAGTCCTTGGAATGTGGTGGTATAAGCACTTGGGAATGTTGCAAGAGGAAAATAATCTTCTACTCTTTCCTGTTGAAAACTGGAGCCACAATGAAAATATTTCAAATTACGAAAATAGATTCATAGCAAAGTAGCTATCTTGGCATCTCAGCATGCTAATATGATGAGGTTTCCTTAATGTCAGTTATACCTTTTGCTTATTTATTCATTTATTCCCCCCTCAACAGAGCCTAACACTGACCCAAATTTGAAAGGTCAGTTTATATCTTGTTTTGTTTTCTTCCCATTTTTGTTTCAAACCATGTGGTATGATCTCTGAGTTATATTATGAGGCAATCAAATCCTGAAACAAAGCATTGTATTCAAAGATATTATTATATTGCCACAAATAAGCAGGGTTATCCAGTTGAGTTTTTCCTGAATAGGAAACCCTGATGTGTTAATAAAACTGATGTCAGCATCTAATAATGTATGTGTTAGAACTCACAGCTCTTCTCAGCGCCTGCTCACTGCCTGGGTGGATTAGATTTCCCTGGCCACTTTTATAACTCACTTGCTGCTCAAATGATTCAGAGCCTTGAACTCCTCACAAACTTCTTACAGACAGATGATTTAATGAAAAGATATGAATCCCAAAAACCAGAATTACAACTCCAGAAATGGCCAAGAGAATGGCTCATCTTGAATCTGAATTGAACATTTATGGTGCCCCTAGGAAAAGAAATGAATTAGGGGTAAATTATCTTTAACCTGGATAGTTTCCCTTCATCCATTCAATAGGACTATCCAGGCTAGTCACATAATTTTTATTATGGATATTTAGCCATATGGGGGGCATCTTCTGACATAAAGTTTGATAAAAATGCAAGAAATAGAAAAATGTGTTATCATTATATCAATATATCTATATCTATGTATATGTTGTTTGAAATGGGAAAAATTGAAATAGCTGCAGTATCTACCAATGTGAAAATGCTGAAGCTACTTAGAGTTTATTAAAACAATGAAAACTTGTGCAGCTGTAGCAAGTAATGAGGTGAATCTTTATGTACTGACAAGAAAGGTTCTTAAAAACATCTTTTGAGGGGTAAAGAAAGTTTCAACAATGTCTGTATTATGATCATACTTGTGGTTAAATATTGGTATACGAAATTGGAACTAGTCGATTAACACTTATGTGCCCCTATGGAAGGAAAACTCAGCAGAAATCAAACAGAGGGAAGGGGGAAAATGGGATAAATTCATACCTGATATGTGCAATGCACTTATCCTTGGTGAAGGGCACACTTATAACATCAACTTAAAATGTACAAATGCAAATGTGTAACCAAAATGTTTGCACCCCTATAATACTCTGAAATATGCATATGCATATAATAGCTGGGGATTTATGCACACCAAAATACCAGCAATATTTATCTATGAAAAAATGATGGAAGCATGAGAGGGCTAAATAATGCTCAAAATAACTTTAGACATATTGGAGCCAATTTTGAATCTTTAACAAGAATTTTAAGTTGATAATGAAACAAAGATCCACAGGCCCACGTGAAACCCTGAACACAGAGCAGTGATGATTTTCTTGTACTTCATGTGTTTTATCTGCTTTTTCCACATCTTCCAAATTTTGCTAAAATACTTTTGCAATAGAGAAGCTGTAACTAAACAATTAAAATAAATTGTTCAACTATAAATGTTTCAGGATTTAGATTCTTGGCTATATTAATTCTGAGTGGTGTTTTATTCATCTGAGCTGCTCTATTCATACACTTCTTTCTTTTTTCTCTTTAATGTATGTGTGAGCTTCAGAATAATTTATCTTTGACCTCTGAGCCTTCAAGCTATTTGTATATTTACTCCTCTTGTAGGAGAATTGGGGCGTGTGATGAATTGTAGGATTCTTTCTCTTCCAGGGCTTTCCTGGGTAGATGAGGCTGTTTTATGATTTGTACTGTAATTTGGTAGATATGGCATTCAGTGTACTTTCTTACGTGTGTTTTTGCAAGTTCTTTTTTATGTATTATAAAAAATATTTTTATAAGTTATCTACAAACTTCTATGACTACAATCTTTCTTAGTGGTTAAGACACCAGACAGACACCAGTTAAGTGTCAAAAGAACACAGAAAATTCTCCGAGTGAGGATTGATTTGTGCACTGTGTGTCTGTGAACACGTGCATATGTGTGTGATTCACACATGGGTTGCTGAATGAGCTCTCTGTCTGAAAGTTATTCTTCCATTTTCCCCTCCTCAGCAATCATAAAAACTGCCCTTCCCAACATGGACAGAGAAGCCAAGGAGGAGTACCTGGTCGTTATCCAAGCCAAAGATATGGGTGGACACTCCGGTGGCCTGTCGGGGACTACGACCCTTACAGTGACCCTTACTGATGTTAATGACAACCCTCCAAAATTTGCACAGAGTAAGTGGATTTCCTGCACTGGGTGAGAATTTAAATATGAAGTTTCCAATTGATTTTATATTATAACATTCAACGGCATTCAGAAAACTGATAGCAACTGTTGAGTGCTTATTATATCCAAGGTATAGCAATTCGTGTGTGTGTGTGTGTGTAACAGCCAACTATGTTGTTATAATTTTGGTACTGAACTTATCCCCACTTCTTTTCAAAGAAGTTGAAAATATTCCCAAATACCAAACATATAATGACAATTAGAACCAGCATATCTGACTGTAAGTGGTGTGGTTATTTTTCTTTCGCACAGTGTCTCCTGTTAAGAAAACTTGAGAGGATGGGGAAAATACAGCTCAGATATTGCTGTCATTTGTTGTATAAAGAGACTAACTCTCTAGAGTCTGAGGTGGGGAAGGCAAATATGTGGTACTCTTGCTACAAAACATACACTCCTCCTTCCTGTGACTGAGGGGATATCAGTAATCAATGACTCTGAACTTCCTGGCTATAGCCATGCTGTGCCTTAGAAACCCTCCTATTCTGGACAGTGACCGTCGGTGAATCAGAAAGACAATCATTTGCCAACCTTCTTGGGCTCTCACAGAACACTTCTCTTCTGAGCATATATCCAAGTAATATGGCAGAGCGATGGTTTCTTAAGTAAAGCCTTACTGACAGGGGGTCTTTTGAAATGAGATATGAAGGGTGAATAAGATTAGCTGGAACAAGGTGAAACCAAGGGAAGGAAATGGATAGTAGAGATGTTTGAAAGTGGTCTGTCTATGTACTCAATCTTTTTATATTCTACCTATAAATGAGATCAGGCAGTGGTTTCTTTCTCTGTCTGGCTTATTTCACTTAATATAATGTCCTCTAGGTTTATCCATCTTATTGCAAAAGACAGGGTATCCTTTTTAAAGGCTGAGTAATATTCCTACATGTGTGTATGCGTGTGTGTGTGTATGTGTGCATGTATCTGCCTGTGTATGGCATGTGTGGGCATATATGTGCCTGTGTGTGTGTATGTGCCTATGTGTGCCTGTGTATGTGCCCCTGTGTGTGCCTGTGTGTGGCGTGTGTGCCGGTGTGTGTGCACATGTGCACACTATGACTTCTTTGTCTATAATCTGTCAATGGATTCTAAGGTTGTTTTAATTTCTTGGCTTATATGAATAATGTTGCAATGAATGTGGGGTGTGGACATCTTTCCAAGGTGATTCTATTTATTTAAACATCCTATTGTACACTGTAAGTATATACAATTATTATTTTTTAAGCCCTATGGAAGGATGGTGGATGCTATGTTTGGAAATGAAAAGAATTTCACTGCAGCTGAAGCGCAGAGGGCCAGGGGAGCACAGGGGCTAGAGAGTGAGGTTGGTTGGCAGGAATTAGCTGCACTTGGAATTGCAGGGCATTTTAAGTACCGTGATCTTTATCACAAGATCACTGTCAAGCCATTAAAAGATTTTAAATTGTAGATTATGTTATACTAGGGAAATCAGGAAGAAAATCTGGCCTTCGTTCAATATTTTCTGTTTTGCAGCCAGTTAAAGGAATTATTTGCCACCATTCCTGTAGAAGGGGATGGTAAGTTTGGCAAACGAGAGTACTTGCACTGGGTGTGGAGAAAAGTGTATAGGTGTGATAATGTTTGAGTTAATAATGACAAGAGTCTAAGGACAGATTGCATTTTCATTTAGGGAAGATAGGTTATCATATTTCTGACATGAGAGAGTCAATGAATGCAGGTACTCTTTGCTAGGGTAGGAAGTACCAGAAGATCATTGGTGTTTGTAGGGATAAGGAAAAGAGAGGAGAGATTAGAGATAAGAGAGAGAGAGAGAGAGAGATTGAGATTTGAAAAAACTTAGAAAATGACATATTTGGGGTATCTTTGAGAATTTATCTCCTGAAATTCCAAGGTAGAAAAAGATACAGCAATTGCATTTTCATTAAAATTTCAGTATTTTTACACCTAGCCTGTCATAAATCAGGCAACAATGCAACCCTTTAAAAAAATTATAGAATGAAACAGCATTTCTCCTGCCCTTCCCCCCACTCTTTTATTTCTTTTTCAGTCGCCATTACAGTTAATACCATAATAGGCAACATTTTTCTCAGAAAATTATTGTTTCAGTTCAACACAGGCAGATGAGTTTCAGAAGCCTTCGCTTTCTTAGAGGTAATAACTATTGGGTATGATCTGATTAGAAGGAGAGAATAGGAATAGATAAAGGACAATTCCATTTGCTGGGACTCCCAAGGCTCCCCCAGGTAGGACTGGTATCAAGGGGAGGCTGACTGCTGGCTTATTTATTTAATAAGCATTCCTAAAGGCATAATCTCAAACCTTACCTGGAATATAAAGTTTGAAGGAAATGGAATCACTGCACCAATTATGAGAGAACTGGGAGACTTTTGCTTGATAGGATGATTTTCAGTACCTCCTTTATGGCAAAACTATGTGGAAAATGTTTTTGTTCTCTAGTCCCAAAGCTTCATGATTCCAAGAGACATTTTATTCCGTTATTAAGTAAAGTTGTGTGAGGGCTAGAAGATATCTTACTCATCGTGTAAACTGATCCTGTTCTGTTGGGTAAAATGAGCCTTAGTTTTATCCAAGAGACTCAGTGATTGAGTTCAAACTAGAATTAAGTATTGTTCTCTAGTTTTGATTTTTCTCTTTGGGTTTATAGTTCATTGAATATTTATTTTTCCCTTGTTGTGGTTTCAAGGGGACTAAAACTTCCTTATTGTCTGAATTGGAGTTCTCCAGAATCAGACAATGAGATAAGACTTTGTAAGTAGTTTAGCTTAAAGATGGTTCCATAAAAACCAGGGGGGAAGTGAGAGAAAGAGGAGGGTCAAAAAATGTGCACTGTCAAGCTCGCTATCCTGTGAGTGACTGGAGCTTTAATAAATGGGGGGAAGTCTGGGCCATACTTAAAAAATAAAAGAAATAAGAAAATGTATCCTACCCCAGGAAAGAAGAAATAGAATTTTATATACTAACTCGTATGAGTCATTGAGGGCTGTTTCTGAAGGGGCATTAATTCCCTGGTCATTCTGGCCTGACATGCAATGGGCAAAATGGATTCTGAAGGCCAGAAAAACCCTCAGGCAAAGAAATGCAGCATTTGGCAGTTACGTGTAGGGCAGGTCAGGTGTGCACTCTGTAAGGGCTGGGGGTTGTGATTAGGGCACCATCAATTTCCCTTCCTCCAGTGAAAGTGAGTGGCACCAATATAGCAACTAAAGTGATTAGAAAACAAGAGTGACTAAGGCCACTAATTAGTCACATTTTACTGCCCCTGTAGGAGAATGCGTATATACTGCAATTGAATTTTGCCTCAGGAGTTTCAAGGTAGGAGTTTGGTCTTCAGAGCAATGAGGACTTTGGTAAGAAGAAGAGTGTTTCATGTGTCTGAACAGCTTGCTACAGGGCACAGAAGAACTTTAGTAATTGGATTTTATCAAAAATGGTCTCTAAGTCTGTAAATATAAAAGTAAGTTCAAAAGTGACTTTCAGTGTGTTACACATTGCATCCTTCTGTGCTGAAATTAGCTTGATATTTTATGTTGGGCAACAATGAATATCCCTGCAGGCAGTCAGTGTGATTATACAACAAACTGGAAAGAACTCACATGCAGAGACTCACTAATATCCCGATATAACTGCTCCAAATATATACTTGGTAAACATATGGTTGAATAAGTTCCATATCTCAGAAGAGTCCTGAAAAGAGATCACTCCCTCTCCTGGGATCTATTTGTCTCTGACTCAGTTAAGAGATTGCACATTACAGAAGGGAAAAGGATATTTCTGTCTTTTCCATCCCTGGAGTGGTAGCTCTATCGAGTGCCCAGAACAGGGGCAGTGCTCAGTAGATAGCTGCCAAATGAATTAGTGAACTGGTGGAATGTGTGCAGGGCTAACTGTTTCTCCTCTTCTATAAGGTCTGTATCACTTCTCAGTACCAGAAGATGTGGTTCTCGGCACTGCAATAGGAAGGGTGAAGGCCAACGATCAGGACATTGGTGAGAATGCGCAGTCGTCATATGACATCATTGACGGAGATGGAACAGCACTCTTTGAAATCACCTCAGATGCCCAGGCCCAGGATGGCATTATAAGACTAAGAAAGGTAAGCAAAGGAAGATTTTTTCATCTTCACAATACCCGTGTGAAACTTGAGTTTTAAAGTTTAAGGGGGGTGGGTAGACTCTTTGTCCAGATGTTAGAGCTGGCAGCTACTAAGCTTTTAGCTGGATGCCCAGATGACGAGTGGAATCTTTATAGGGCCTCCAATCTGTTGGGCTTTCTTCCCATTTCTGCTGAAGCTCTGGTAAACAGTCACCATGGTGGTGCTTGCCTCCCTTTTCACCATTATTTCACTCCCCATCTGTGCTTCTAGTGCCTTTCTAAGCCAGCAGAATTTGCTCTATCCTTGTACAGGGCACACCAGTTATGTGGGGAAGTCAGTTTTGTGATGAAGGTAGCCCTCAGCAAAGGGGAGAAAAATTGGTGCCCAATTACTATTGTTTCAAGAAACTCTTCTAAGTCGTGTTAGTTCAGGTCTGTAAAGGATTCTCAGTTGCCCACGGAGGTGGCAAGATCCATGATTTTTAGTCTTTACCTATAAAATTCTCTTCAATTTTGGAACTCCTGCCTCTTGAAATATCTTTCCCAACTATATCAGAGTTTCTCAAGTCCTCTTTGAGGGCTGTGCTCTTAAAACTCAAAGACCCCCCCCCAAAAAAAAAATTAGATTCAGTTTTCATAGCTCCGATGCTTGAAGGACAGGGCCAACTCTGCTATCACTGGACACTCCAGACTATGTGTCAAAAGTTCAAACATTATGAGAAATGAAGCTAATGTCTGCCTTGATTCTGGTTGTGGGGCCACTTAGAGAAACACCTACCCTAGTCTGAAAATGTGTGACAATTTGAGACGGCTTCTTTTGTCATCTAGTTTTTTATGGTAGATGTGAATAATTTTGTGCAACGTTCTCTAATTGTATTTCTAATCATGAAATCTACATTCATCAGATATGTATAGAACACAGTTCATTATTTTATGAGCACAAAGCATTTTTAAAAAAAATTCTTTTATCCTCATTGTGATTATTCTGTTCAGTATTGTTCTTGATAACTTTGTCATGAAGTAGGTCAAGCTCATTTTTAAATAGACTTGCTTGTTCTTGAATAAGAAGATAGACAGTGGGCCACAATACTGGGAACCAATAATTTTTCCCTCTTTCATGATCAGCATTACATTTATATGACTCTACAGTTACCATCTGGTCACATCATGTCACACAGATACCTACTTTGATTGGTCCTGATCTTAAAATCTCCTGTTGAAGTGTTATTAACAGTGGTAACCTGTGGTTTTGTGGATACACCTTTACATGAAAAATAATTTTAAAAATCAATGTTGATAAAAATACAGATGCATTTAATTTAACTCTCTGTTTAGCAACATTATCTTCAGAGCAGGATCCTGGTTTGAGTTTAGTATTAAGAGTTGCAAACTATTTTAAAACTCATGTTTGAAATAGAGTACAGTATAATTACATATGAGTCAATTATTGAATAACCCAGAGCCACATTTTCCTCGGCTAAAAATCCCTAATGTCATTTTTATTGTTATTATTAACTCCTATCTTTTGTTGCCATAAGGTGCTTTTATAAACTGGAACAATTAGCCATTTGCTGTGTTTTTATTCACTGTTGTTCATAAACTTGGAAGCATATACTGTGCACCTTGATGCCAAGAAACACATTTATTTTCCTCTAGAGAACAATATTTAAAGAGTTGTGTTTCTACAATTTATGATCCCTCTTTTGTGTCTGATAAAGTTCGAAGGACAGTAGACTATGTCTGGATATATTGTTTTTATGTTGAGCTAAGAATTAAGCAGAACATAATCTGTTATGCTTGACAATGTTTCTGAAGAATTTTAAACTGCAAAATTGTTATAGAAAGGTGATTGGTAAAATTGTGAACATGCTGATATTGAATCATCTATTCATGGCTGCAAGTGCCTAGTAAAGTCAGAATAGAGAAGTTGTGCAGGCCTTGTTTACTATAAAATATTGCAAAAAAACAAAACAAACCCCAACAAATCCCATTAGATTTAAATTCAAATATAGAAGTCAACACATCATTCTGTGATAAGAATATATACTTAAGCTTGCAAAGGAGTTTTGGAAGAAATGATGCCTGTTTGTGTTCTAGTTCCTTATAATTTGAAAATAAGTGCTGCAGACTCAAAATCCTGTTTCTTAGGGGAAATTGCCATGCAGAAGTAAACGATCTCTTTGATCTTTGACAGGCTTGCATCCTTGAAATCTGAATGATTGTTGAGTTTCCCAGAATTAGACTGTAAGAGTTCTGATGCAGCCAGGCTTCTGGTTTATTTAAGGGACTATATTCTTTTACCTCGCTTCTTTTATCTAGGTCATTGACTGAAGTCACTCCGACTTAATTTAGGTGATTTCAGATTGCTTTCAAACGGTTGGTGGGAGCACCACCGTACTCAGTTATCTTCTTATACTACTCACTTCTCCATCTTTTTCTAAATATCAACAGAAGTATGTACCTATGTGTCTGCACCCACCTGCTTCATAGCAGAGGATTCATAATAGAGATCTTCTAAGAATAGCCTGAAAAATAACAAGCCTCATTTTAGCCATATGATCAGTGGAGTAGCAAAGCTTCGTAAGTGAAATAAGAAACACCCTTTGTTGGGATTAGTTCTAAATTACGCTTTATATGTCTCCTTGGACTAAACAATGATTATTTCTGGTTCTTTACATTTCACACACTGTTGCAGAAATGATAAAATATTCTTTCCCGATAGAGATTGCCTTCGATGCTGCCTTATCTCCTACCAGCAGAGGCCCGATTAACTGGCTGATTAGTATGCAGGTCAGGCTGTCACTAGTAAAATTTTATTATGACTCTGAAGTGAAATTTTGATGGCACAATTCATGACTGTGAATATTTTGTGAATTCCAAGTGAAATGAACAAAACAAAACAAAACAATAGGAGATTAGATTCACTGAGCTTGTATAATAAACAGATATCAATAAATGCCTGTAAAATTTACAGGTTGAATCTGGGGGACTGGAGAGTGATCCCCGGAAGGCTCACCAATGGGCTGAAATGCACATAACTTCCATCCATCAGCATTATCCTCATTTGTTCTTGCTGCTGCGGTCATTAGTGGGAAACATTCATCTTTGTCATTTCTTAACAGCCTCTGGACTTTGAGACCAAAAAATCCTATACGCTGAAGGTAGAGGCAGCCAATGTCCATATTGACCCGCGTTTCAGCAGCAGGGGGCCTTTTAAAGATACGGCAACAGTCAAAATTGTTGTTGAGGACGCTGACGAGCCTCCTGTCTTCTCCTCACCCACGTACCTCCTCGAGGTTCATGAGAATGCCGCTCTGAACTCTGTGATTGGGCAAGTGACCGCGCGTGACCCTGACATCACTTCCAGTCCTATCAGGTATTTCTCTTTTAAAAGGAATATGGGCTACTGCACGTGGCAAGCAAATCAGTATAAAGTGCAATTATGTTCTCTTCTCTGCAGCTGACTTTGAGACTTAGGCATGCAGGACCAAAGCGTTTTGGTCAGCAGATGCTCTGATGTGCATCCACGAGCATGTTCACGTGTGTGTGTGTGTGTGTGTGTATGCATGTGCAGATGTATGCCTACCAGGTGCTACAGAAAGAGCCCAGAGCCAGGAACAGCAAGAGAAGTAAATCTATTCCAGCTCTCAGAGAGCTCAAGAAAAATGCAAAGATGCAAATGTCTTGCAACACAGTTGAGTGGATCTTTTATTTTTATTTGGTGCTTGTTTATGCTTTTTATTATTTATTTATTTATTTTTGTTTATTTGTTTTGTTTTAGCCTTGGGAAAGCATTGCCAGTTTGTCTTCTCTTTTGACAGTTACAGTGAATTGTATATTAGAATTTAGAGGCATAAGACCATTGTGTCAATGTATTAAAAGGCTCCTATCTTATTTCTGTGTTTGGTGTTTGGCTTTGAAATTATCTTTTTATCACTTCATGGACGTTTCTGATAGGTCAGCATATCTGGTTTGGTGTTCCTTAAAAATCGTTCTCTGCCATTTCAAAAATACTTTTTGTTTACACTTTCTCTGCTCGGATTCATTTTTTTTTTTCTCAGTAGGAGAAATAATCCTTTTTAAAAAGTTTTTCTGCCTTTTTCAGAGATATGGCTGAATTCTATTTTTTTTTCTGTTGAACTGTACACATCTTTTTTCTTTTGCCCATCACCCAAATGACAGTACAAGTGCTCAAGCTAAATAACTTCCTTCCAAAAGCACAATGAAAATCTATAACTTGTATACTGGTCTCTAAGGGTGGAGTGTTAGGGAATGATGTGTTTGAGTGTACATTTCAAATATTGTCTTAGTAATATTTGTTGGACAACGAAGAGGAGAGAGAGAGCACTAGATGGAGAAATACACTTTTGAAGAATTATATAGATAATCTATGAATTAGATGTCAGCTTGTACCAAACCCTTTCATTTTCCAAGTCACAGGTATCTAGAGCAGACATCCTTCCACTTTCACTCTTCAGGGAAACTTGAGATGAGTGAAGTTTCTGCAGGTTTTTTAATTTTTTATTCACTTTTTTAAAATGTACTAAATTCCCATTAGTCATGAGGGTGCTGGAACTGTGAGGGTGAGAGCAAAACCCTGCAGAATAGCAGTGCCCCAAATAATTGGAGTTTGTACCCAAAAAATTACCTTCAGATTCAGAGCTCCCCCTCTGTTTGAGAACACAAACCAATTCTAATCTCAGGATGATTAACAGAAGGGCAGCCTGTGAGGATACAAAGAAGATTTCTGCAGAAGAATCCAACGTGGAAGAAGATAAAATTCCACCCAGGACTTGGCAGAATGGTCCATTGGCCACTCACAGTTCTAAAGGGACAGAGCCAACTATAGACATACACAGTGTTTCTTATTTGGCTAAGAGAATGGTATCTACCAATGGGTCAAGTGCAGAGTGCAAGTGTAGGAAGCATCTAGAAAAATTTATGTGGGCATCCATATCCTGATAAAGTACTGAAGTTGTGTAATGGATTTATGCTGGAATGCTGTTCTAGAGAGGGACAACAATATTTGTCGAATGAGCAAATCTGCTGGTTTTCTGTTACTCTATTTCCTCTGAAAGAAACTCGAGAAGGAGCAATTGCCACTTTCTTTGCATCTGGAAACATAGGACAGAACGTGAAGGGAGTGAACAAGATGGGGTCAGCTGATGGACCAGCTGGGGGTGGGCAATTAGCTCGAAGTTTCTACTTTTGTTCGCCAGGAGTGCGCCAGGAGTGCATCGCTGAGGAAGGGCTCAGGAGTTTGCCAAGGCAAGGACCCTGAGGGGAAATAAGGGTCACGCTTCCTGCATGAAGGACTCAACTACAACTCAGACTTTGAACTTCACCTTACAAATGCAAATAATGTAACCTACGTGTATGTACCCTCATATCAACTCATAATAAAAATATAGAATTAAATTAATTGTAGAGAAAAAATGCCATAAATTTTGAATATGGCATGTGCAGCTCCAGTGGGAATGAATCTGCTGGCCACAGACATATTCTTCATCATTTAGAGACGAGATTTGAGGAAAGTTTCATACCATAGTGAAAATAACCTTGAACAGGCAGAGCTGGGTTTAAATCAAAGTTCATAGTTTCTCCTGGGTTTTGGTGTGCATTACAATCTATTCATTATGCGAATGTAGAAAGGGGTATTTACTGATGATAATTCCAGCTCACAGGGAATCTGGTGCTGATTCTCTCTGTAGTTAATTGTTATTAATATTCCTCTTGCTGTTATTATTATTGCTATTGCTGCAGGAAGTATGGGGACCGAAGACCCCATTCTTGGCTTTTTTTTTTTTTTTTCTTATTGTCACTGGTAGGAAAGGAATGCATGGAGGAAGCTTGGGGCTGTTCAGAAATCACTGTCCAGCTTACAAACATTTCATTTTCAGGTAGTTAAAAGGGATTTGAGGCTGAGTTTCCTGGAAGAGAGGAACAGAGGCACATCTGTACTTCTGATGCATGTCAGGCAGGTGCTAGTTCCTGGGCATCTCTGGGCCTCCCCGCAGAAGGGACAAATACTGTTTCAAAGCGTTTACACCAGCCTTTGATGTATCATTCAGAAGGTGGGCCCCGTGCAGTTCTGATTGGAGGTGAATTGGCTCCATGGATGAGAATATAATTTCACAGACTGCATTTTTCAGCCTCAGTTTTGCAGACCTTCACTCCCTCCTCCACCCCAGTCAGGTTAAAGAGAACAGCTTTCCTCTTTCTGTGCACAATTGGTTAATTTGAGTAGAAAATTTTATTTCCTGACTAGCCAGAATAATGCATAGTTCCTTATGAGTGTAGCAAACAGATTTAGAGTCATTTAACCTTTTAAAACAGAACTAGAGGACATGGATATTCAAGGAATTACTAGGCAACAAATAGCTATGCATTATTTTCTCTTTCAGGCTGTTGTATTTTATATGCTGACAAGAATGTATCCATCTTTTAGGATTATGTTTAATTTGCCATCCAGCAGGAAATAGGCGTTTATCACAGCATCTGTCATATTAAAACGCGCAGTCATTTGCTGGTTGGTCAACTTCTCGTGAGGCTCACCGTGTTAGAGCACATTGTCGAGCTAGAAATATCACATGTTTTTATATTCTTAAACCTATATTTATATTTGCATCTGTATCTATATGTTTGTTTATTCCCTTGCAAGGGAAAATGAGCCAAATCCAGAGTCTTCCCTCTCACTTCCAGGAACATTAATTACATCTTCTTTGTTTCCTGAAATATGATGTCTTTCCGCAACATGGAATGAAATTGTGTAGACTATTTAAAAGATGATATATTTTGAGTTTAGGGAGACTAAGGTTTAAATCACATCACTGTCTGGCCAGACAACGGTGTCTGGAATTCTCTGAAATTCAGTTTTCTTATCCACATGGGATAATATCATTTTCCTCATAGGGTTACTGTGATGATGAAGTGAGGTTATCAAATAAAATATGCAGTAGTTAATACAAGATAAGCCAGCACCACTGTCATATCCGAATGCAAATTAGGAATTTATTTTGGCAGATACTTGTCTGGTAAAGGTAGCGGACCATGTGCAGAATGATCTTTAAGAGTTACATGTGAGTTTACTTTACCTCGCTTAAAGGTTGACATATCATTTAGTTGAATTTGCTTCTGCTAATGTTATATCATTACTAGTGAGTGCTTACTATGCATTAATGACTGTGTTACATACACTTATTTCATTTACTCACAACCATGGAAGACCATAAGTATAGTCAATATACCCATTTAACAGATGAGAAGACTGAGGGGGAAAAAAGGCTAACTTGCTTAGTATCACATAAATATGAGTAGAACTGGGGTGCATGCCTGGGTTTCCATGATGATACAATGACCGTTCTTTACCCCCATAAGGCAGTCTCTTCCTTTTCCTTGTGATCACTTAGCTCTAAATGTGTCTATACAGTTTAGAAAGACTTAATAGGAGCCATTTTAATTGTAATAATAAACTATTAATTCTCCAAATGGCATAATCAAATCTAGGATTCATACTAGGAAAGAAGGAAAATAAACTATGTCTGTGATGTTACCAGGAATACGGATGGGGTGTTCCTTACTCATCTGTCTAGCCACTTGGTATGGGTTTGTTATTTTCAGCTATGAATCATTGTGATGTGTGAGGTGAAGGGAGAAACAATGTTATTTTTATTTGATGAAGCAGACATTGTGCCAAGCTCCTATTATGTACTATATCATTTAAATCTCACAAGAGACACCCAAGGAATAATCAGCATAATTTCAGCTTTATGGAGAAGGAAATCTAAAAGGATGAGCTGCCCATGCTTGGTGATATAGCAGGTAGATTCAGGACCAGGATTTAAACCCAACTTTTGTCTTACCAGGAGCCACTGTGTCTGCACATGCTCTAATAGGTTATGGAATCTTGAGAAGAGTTAGAGGGTAGAAACTGATTTTTATTGAGCTCATACTTTGTGAGCTCATACTTTATTGAGCTCATACTTTGTGACCTCCAAATTATGTTACATGGTATAAATTATATTTAAAGCAAAAATTCCTAGCCCAGGGCAAGTATTACAAGTAAGTCACTGCTTTCAGGTAAACCTTCCATGGCTCATTGTTTCCCTTCTGAGTAAATTTATTGCAAATGTACATTGGGCATCACTCGAGCTGTGAGATAGTATGCGATTATTTCTAAGGTAGGCATTTTCTGTTTCATTTCAAGCATTACTGCATGAGCTGCTTAGATTACAAGTGGGGCTGATGGGCATCCGGCAGGCAGAGTAGGAGGTGGAGATCTGACCATGGTGACCACACTACTCCCTTGTCCTAATTCCTCTCTAGAATGTAAGTGCCCACTCAAAGCAGTAGCACTGCATTTTTTTTTTTTTTTTTTGCGACTGATGTTATGGCATTTTTATAATTTATCTCGGTTACCAGCCCAGTCGCTAATGAGCTCTTTTGAAAGCACTCCTTGCAGTCATGGTATTCAATGATGCTACAACAGAAATATTTCATTCCGTAATGACCTTGGTGTTAATTTGGATGGTTGGCTGTGTATCGATTGATTCCATCTTGCAGTGGACTCCCACTTTTTGCAAGAACCTCACTTGCATGTGTGTTTTAAGAGCACTTAACATGAGATCTACCATCTTCTAAGACTTATGAATGCACAATATAGTAGTAATAACTGCAGACACATTGTTATTTAGCACATCTCTAGAACTTGCTCATTTTGCAAAACTAAAACTTTATGCCCTTTGATTAGCAGCTCCACATGTTCCCCTCACAGCTCCTAGTCTCTGGCAGCAGCAATGGCCATTCTCTGATTCTTTTAAATCCGATACTTTAGATATTTCATATAAGTGGAATTAGACAGGCTGTGCCCTTTTGTGACTGCCGTATTTCACTTAGCCTAATGTCCTCAACATTCATTCCTGTTGTTGCATGTTTTTAAAGGCTGAATAGTATTCCATGGTATCTGTGTATCACATTTTCTTTTTCTTTTTTTTTTGTTTTTAATTGCAGTTTTGACTGAGGCTGGGTTTGAACCCACCACCTCTGGTATATGGGGCCAGTGCCCTACTCCTTTGAGCCCTACAGGCACTGCCCCAATATCACATTTTCTTTATCTATTTATTAGTCAGTGAAAATTTAGGTTGTTTCTGCCTCTTTGTTGTTGTAAATTCAATTCATGTGGGGATGCTAATGTTTCTTCAAGATCCCACTTTCAGTCGTTTGAGGTAGATCCCATTCAGAAGTGGGACAGTGGAATCATACGATTGTTATTTTTAAATTTTTTAAATTTATTATCTATAACAGCTGCATCATTTTGCATTCACAGCAGCAGTGTAGAAGGCTGTTGTGCAGGACTTAATATTTTTAAATAATTAAAACTTGGGGCTCGGTGCCTGTGGCTCAAGTGGCTAAGGAGCCAGCCACATACACCTAAGGTGGCGGGTTCGAATCCCCAGCCCGAGCCCACCAAACAACAATGATGGCTGCAGCCAAAACTTGGGGCTCGGCGCCTGTGGCTCAAGTGGCTAAGGCGCCAGCCACATACACCTAAGGTGGCGGGTTCGAATCCCCAGCCCGAGCCCACCAAACAACAATGATGGCTGCAGCCAAAAAATGGTCAGGCGTTGTGGCGGGCGCCTGTAGTCCCAGCTACTTGGGAGGCTGAGGCAGGA
>NW_003852602.1:1683620-1721932 GCF_000181295.1 Otolemur garnettii | reverse complement strand
TGGAGGTTGCTGTGAGCGTGATGCCATGGCCCTTTACCCAGGGGGATAGCTTGAGGCTCCGTCTAAAAAAAAAAAAAATAATAATAATAATTAAAACTTGGTTGACTTGATTCCTGAATTCTCATGTCCAGGTAAAAGTTTGGTTATCTCCCAATTCAAAAGCACCAACTCCTTCAACACTGTTTCCAAAACCTCAGTATCCCTGCTTCCTCAACTAAAAATTAATTAATTAAGTCATATATTCACATACCTCCACCCTTAATTCATGTTAATTCACTTCCCCATCCATATACATTTTAACTTATTTAGTTGCCCAAATAATATCAGTTGAACCTACAACTTTTCAGGAAATTTCTATAAGACACAGCATCTGTCTTTGTGAGCAAGGAGACTAGATGAGCGTGCCTGGAAGACTGAAGCCCTTCACATTTATGCAACTCCTCTTTACACGTGTTATTTGAAAATGATATATAAAATCAGGCTGTGGAGTTTTAGGAGCCAAATGGAGAAAGAGGCATCTAATGAAATTTGAATAAAAGCAACAATAGATATCCAGGGATGTCAGTGATGTTAAAGTAAAAATATCTCAACTGTAGAGAACCTAGTGGTAATTTGGAGGGTGGGTTGTAGTTTATTATTTTCTCTCTCTTTTTTCCTTTGCCCTTCTTTCTCTCTCACTATAAAGAAATTATTTGGGTAGAAAAAGACTCTTTTTTCTCCTTAGAGGAATAATAAATAATATGTGATGCAGGGACCTTACATTTCTGGGACTAGCAGAACTCAGATAATATTATTTATTAAAGCAGTTAGAGCAACCAGTGGAGCAATTAGAGGCAAAAAGCTGAAAACTTGTAGATGGAATTTTTGATACTCAAAATGCATGCGAGAGAATGTTAAAATGGTTTCTTTAGGCATAATAACAAAAGCTAGAATGAAATTAAGCAGTGAGAAAGAAACAGTTGGAGTTCAGTGAAATATAATAACTGATTCATAACTAAGGGGTTTATTTCATTACGTGTGGCTCTAAATAGCATCTTTACTTGCAGTTGGCTTAAAATTGTGTCTTCCTATAAATTTTCTATACAGAGGCTGCAAACCAATGTTTAGCAAAACATTTTTTATAATATCAAAGTGCATTTATGCCTGTTAAATTTGAAAAATAGATACACACTGCCTTTCTCCAAGGGCAGCCTCTCCCTAATGGAGCTCTAAGAAACACTATTGGGACTAAAGATATTGTGACCAGATCCATTTGAAATCAAATTTCTTTGCTATCGGCTCTCACAAGTGAGTTGCTGAAGTGCACTGCATTTTCTAAGAAGGAAAGCTTGTAAATAGCCCATTTGATCTTTGAACCTTGTTTGGCTTGGCTGAGCCTCTGGAGCACCCAGAGAGCCGTGCGAATGTGAGGGAGGACACTCAGGCTGCTGTGCTGATCTGTGGCTCAATTCTGATATCCTGAGCATTGCAAATATCACTATACTTGTTCCCAATAGACTGTTTTATGAATTTTGCCTTTCCAAAGAGACTCAGGTAAGAACTCATGATGTTAGTGAATACTTGGACTTCATTACACTAGGCCAGTGGTTAGCCTTTGGACCAAATATGGCCTGTCATTAACTTTTAAAAATGTTTTATTGGAACACAACTATTGTTATTATTTTTTTTTTGGCTGGGGCTGGTTTTGAACCTGCCACCTCCAGCATATGGGGCTGGCGCCCTACCCTTTTGAGCCATAGGTAGCGCCCTCTATTGTCATTTTTTAATGTCCTGCAACTGCAGAGGTGAATAGTTGTGACAGAGAGTATAAATTTCAAAATCTAAAATATTTGCCTTACAAACAATTTGTCAACCCCTACACTCGATTCATAGGAATTGGTTTTCCATCAGTAATTTGAATAATTGTCTCCTACATCATGCCAGAATTCTACTCTATCTCAGAAATTTCCTAAAGATAAAATTCTTAAAATAATTTTAAAACCTCTAGCAGTGAAACAAATTCTTTGTATTAGAATCCAATTACATGTGATGAGAATTGTCATTTCCCATACTTGCCTTAGATCCCTTGGAACCTTTATATCCATGGGCCCCATGACAGCACACACCTACATTGAGACTGACAGAAAAAGCTGGCTTCTTTAGTCTAGCTGGGAAAGTTTCCATAATTATTATACAGGATGGAAAACGTTATCCTAACAAATACTATGATGCTTACTTGCTTGGAGTGAGGAATTTATTTGTTTCCATCATGAAACATTCCTTGCATTTATTATGCTACCTAAGAGGTTTTGGAAGTGAGACCAGTGACTGTTTTAGCCAAACCCTAATCTCTGAATTTCAATGTCTTGGCAAATTCTCTGATTTTAGCAACCTTTCTCTGTCTTAATGCATGAGGTGGCATGAATCAGAATTTCACTTAGAATATAGACTTATAGCGTGTTCTTTAAAGTCTATTGTATATTCTCCAGGAAGACAGTAGGTATTCAGCACAGGATTCTGGAATTATTTTGTGGATTTTTATACGTGCATAGTGAGCATTTTAGTGCCGTGCCCTTGGCATAGATCTCATTTGCACGTCATATTCACTCTGCATCACACATATCCTTATTCCTATGAGACAATTGTGTGAAAGTTGTGCTCTGTGGAAAGAGATGAAGTTTGAGGCACAAGGTTTTCAGCTGCCTATGAAATCAGGTGGGCAGAGGGGAAAATTAAACTCTGATTCCATCTTCGCAAAACCTTGGCCCAACCTCATGGGTCTCTGTGAAATTAGTATTGCCCATCAGTGGAGTTCTGCATCATGCCAAAATGGTTGGACTTTTATACCTCTGTTTTCCTAATCTTCAAACAACTGGAGAGGGGACTCCCTGACACTGAGGCAGAAAGTGGGAAGTGGATAGCCGGAGACTGTCCACTGACCACAGCCCTGATATGTATGGCATCCTTCCCAGAAGGGAATCTATATGGCATGACTTCATGCCTATCATAAATAAGGTTGCTTAAACTCTGTAGTAATGAAGTCATTTGATGAAATTTATATTGCTGGGTGTCTAGCTCCCAAGGCCACACATTGCCACCATACTTCTGAACCTCTGACATCTTCCTTTAGGTAAATATAACATTTATTTGTTACACTATAGTAGCAAATCAAATTATAGTGGTACTATTAACTTGGAAATGTTATTAGTGTGGTATGGTAAATATGGCTATTAATTATCAATAAATATCAAATTGTAGATATTAGTATAATATTTTAAAACAAGTAATCTAAGGTGGTAAAAACAGCGTAAGAATCTTGAGAGTGGAAAAAAAAGAAAGTACTGACCTAGGATTTAAAAACTTTTTTTTTTCTTATTTTCTGATGGGTGAAGCTTCTGACCCCTCTAGATAACAAAACTTAGTAATAAAACTTACATTCTGAGAGAAACAAAGATGCTTGTGTAGGCTGAGCTGTGATATCTAATGTTATTATGCTCATAAGGCAAAATAAATTCTCTATTTTGCATCATGACAAAGGGAGATTGACACCCTTATCTGATGTTCAAATATTTATGGGAGTCATTTCAGCTAAGCTTTTATTTTCCCTGCTATTTCTACATTCTGGCTTGACACGATGTATTGTACAACCTTGCTTTTGATAAAGGACATAAAGGACAATCAGATTTGACTTAATGTTGCAGAGGAAAACATAATATTGCATATTTTAGGAAGAGAGCATGGCAAAAAATGGGGAGATTCCACTTTCATCCATCTATCAAATGTTTATTAGCCTACTGCGTGTGTCTAAAGTCGACTTGCTGGAGAATGGGACAGGCCTTCCTGAGATGCCTTTAAAATGGGCTTCAGGATACAATGCGAGTCTGGGATGACCTACTCAGATAGGTAGCTTAATGGTAAATGAGAATAAGATTTATGAAAATCTTTATGAAGGGTTAAAATCATGGAAGATGTATTTAATGGTGCAAAGGACAAGAAAACACTGAAATGCCTTTCCAAAGCCAAGTAGGAGAAATTAAACGGCATAAATTAAACAACACAAATGTAAAAAGGGTGCATGGTGCATACTGGGGAGAAAGGAGTGGTCTATTCATTGACAGAAGAGGAAGAATTTCCAGCTAACCTCTTTTGAACATCAAATATGTGATGTTGGGCTTTGCACTTATTTAAATGTGCGAGACTGGGTTAGACCATGTAACCAGGCATTGTGTTTAGGGGTAAGTATTTTTGGTGTAAAATAATTTCACCCCCTGGAAAGAATTACACTGGAGTGGTGTGATTATTCTATTACTATTGTGTATTAGACACACAATCAAGTGATTTCAATATAAATGTATCTCTGGCCTTTAAGAATTAACAGACTACATCTTATACACCAGTTAATTCCTAGTCCTTAGCGTTTACTAAGTGAACCAGCATGGCCAATTAAAATTTCAAAATATATATAAATATATTTCTTTTTACATTTTTTTAATTGCTGGGAATTCATTAAGGGAATATATGACATTTTTAAAAATTGTTTTGATATAGCTGTGCACTACCATTTTATTAATCTTTGGGTGTGCATCCTTTCCAAAAATACTTTTTTCCTATATTGTAAATGATTTTGACCTGAATTGATCAAACTTATACAATCAAATACCACCCTCCTCATGTCTAATCGACGTTTAGTAATAGTTTCTGATGTGCCAGATACTATGATCAGGATATTATACGTATTATCTTACTAACATTGTGACTGGGGAAAATGTGTGTTATACTCCTCTTTTTACAACTACAAACATTGAAATACAAGGACATTTATATGGGGCTACACCACTAGTCTATAGGAAGGATTAACTGAGAAATTAATAAATAGGGCTTGACAAAGAGACCGGAAATTAGGAAGGGCGCAATGAATGCATTAAACATAGTATACTGGATATGGTCCTACAGTCCATACTGCTACCTAATAAAGTGTTCATTTTTTTTTCTCTCTCTCTAACCATCTCTGTCCTGTTATCTATTAGTATTTATCAATCTTGACTCTCTTTTAGGTAGAGAGAAGTTGTTTTTGCTGTGATAAAGACCTATACAAAGATACCATTAAAGGGTGATGAAGGATACTCTTCACTCCTAGATTGCCACTGGCATTTTGGGGTCAATGTAGACCTTTGGGCATTCACAGGAATTGGTCAGCATTTACGTGTTCTCAGGGTAGATGGCGAGGACCAAAGTCACAGAGCTTCAGTGGAAGAGAGGTTGTCCCCACCATGCCTAACTTTCTACCTACCAGGGATAAATTTCAGATTGCCACTAGAAGTTCTAGATTTCATGAATTTCTAGAAAGAGTTAATCATTTTGATAATATTTATGTGAAAATTTCTGCCCCACATATTGTATTTGAATAAGGACATAGAGATAGCTAAAATGAAGGGAGAGAATATTTTTTCCAATTTGAAAAGCAGTATAGATTAATTTAACATGTTATAAGTCTTTTATAAATGATTCATCAAGACTTCTTCATCCACTTCACTGTCTACATCTGAATAGTCATAATGCCCAGTTTAACTTTTGAAGCTCAAATACCACCATCTCTAACTACAGTGGTTGTAACAACCTCATTTCTCATCCTTTGATCCCCACACAGTTAATAAGGTGATTTCTAACTCAGTTTAGAGTTGCGCTGTCTACTGTGGTAGCCACTTGTCACATATGGCTCTGTGAATTTACAGAAAATTAATTTCAATGAAATAAATAAAATTTTTAATTTCTCTGTGACATTAGCTAGATTGCTACATGAGCTAGTGGTTACCATGTTGGATAGCATAGAGCATATTTCTACCACTACAATTTTTTTATTTTTTTGAGAAAGAGTGTCAGTATGTTGCCTTGGGTAGAGTGCTGTGGTGTCACAGCTTACAGCAACCTCAAACTCTTGGGCTTAAGCGATTCTCTTGCCTCACCTTCCCAAATAGCTGGGACTACCCAGTTATTTTTTGTTGCAGTTATTATTATTTTAGCTGGCCCAAGCTAGATTTGAACCCACCAGCCTCAGTGTATGTGGCTGCCACTGTAACCACAGTGCTATGGGCACTGAGCCACCACCACAAAAATTTTGGTAGAATTCAATTGTGATTAAGATCATAACTACTTCTCTATTATATATTTCTTTCAAGAGCCCCTTATTTGGCTACAGGAAAAAAAATTAAATTCCTCATCCTGGTTTTGAAGGTCCTACATGACCTGTTCCTTGATACCCTTTTCTCACTGAGTCTTAACTTCAACCACACTATCCTTGGTTAAAGTCTTCCAACACACCGAATGTTTTCCTAACTCAGACTTTTCATCTTTGTTTTCTTTCCGTAGGAGTCAATTTGGGATGTTTCATACATCTCAGATTTTTCCTGTTTTCTTCAGGGCTTTATTACCATTACCTCTCAAAAGGCTTATTTACTTTGGTCGTCTTTCTCTACCTATGGACCAAATGTGAGAGCAAGACCATGTTTGTTTTGGCACCTAACACAATGTCTTATACATAGGAAGTATTTGTTAAAGGTGATGAACCTTTACCATTTGAATAGGATGAATGAAGGAAAGAATGGAATGGAAAAGAAGGATGGGAAGAGAAAGGATTAGATGTTTCTCTCAGATCTTAGCTCCCATCACACCTAGTCTGGCCATTTAATTCTGTAGTTTTCTAAGTAAATCCAAATCGTCAGTTTTTTATATGCATTGTTGTCTATGAGATGCCCTCCCTATATAGTATCTCTAGAAAATTCCTCCTCTCCATTTCTCAAAATAGGTGCTAGCTCCTCCTGGTGCCATCTCTGACCAAGCCCTCTCCCCACACACATGCATACTTCCCCGGCATGTATTAGAAACCCTTTCCCACTGCAATGCAAACATTATTTCACTATGAACTTCCCATTATTTTATTCTAAGCTGTAAGAAAGCCATAAGCCACATGTCTGAGAGGAGAGGTATTTTTTTTTTTTTGAGCATTTAACATTGTACTTGGCAGTAAGAGGCAATCACTAAAACCTTGTTGAAATTGAATAAAAAATAAAATGTAAAATGTAATCCCTTTGCAGCATATAAAACTGCATTCCATTTTTACATTTTTGTTACATTTAGGATTCTTAGTAATACACAATTATTTTCTTAACTCAGGGAAAAATATGTTTTATTATATAAACATTGAAGAATTGATCATGAGTCAACTTTACGTGAGATTTACCCTGGAGCAATTTTTGTTGTTGTTGTGGTTGTTCCAGTGCCACAGCAAGTGACATATGAGACTGTGGTTTTATTATGTTATTTTTCCACAGTATTTGTGGAACAAACAGTAAAACAATGCATGGTGAAGAAATGGGACCTCAAATGAAGTGACATTGATTTGGGTTTGAGATTTCTGTATGGGACCCTAAGTAAAGTAAAAGGTCCTTGACAATGATTGTGTGGAGTAAACCTACTTCAAACTTTGGGTGAAAATAGCAAGTAGAAATACCATAAAATGATGGCTGTCTCTGTGTGGAGCCAGATGCCAGAATCTTTCAAATAACTGTTTTCTTGTTGTTTAAAACATAACTACATATTTGGCAGAATATCTTCTATATATAACAATGAACACTCACTGTGATACTATTTTTAAAAGTATAATTAAATCTAGAATATATTATTTCATTTAGGCTACACCTTAACCATTTAAGGTAGGGAATCTTATTCTCACTATTTTTTTTTTTTTTTTTTTTGAGACAGAGCTTCACTTTGTCACCCTTGGTAGAGTGCTGTGGTGTCTTAGTTCACAGCAACCTCAAACTTTTGGGCTCAAGTGATCCTCTTGCCTCGGCCTCTGGAGTACATGGAACTACAGGTGCCTGCCACAATGCCTAGCTATTTTTTTAGAGATAGGGTCTTGCTCTGGCTCACGCTGGCCTCGAATTTGTGAAGTCAGGTGATCCACCTGCTTTGGCCTCCCAAGTGCGGGATTAAAGGTGTGAGCCACCTCATCTGGCCTCCCACTTTTTAAATGAGATAGATAATTGAGGTTTAGCTGCATAAACTGGCTTAGCAGAGATGGTAGGAATAGAACTACTATTCCTTGGGAGGGAGAAATAATCAGATGTTTTCACGAATATAGTAGTGGAAGGAAGAGTACAGTTCAGAATGAGTTAGCTTGTTGTTCATCTCTGATTATTATGATAATAAGTACGGCTGCTTTTGTCCACTCCAGACTTTACCTGCGGTTTTCTTGTGTTGTCCTGGAGCTACAGGGAGTAAAAACAGAAGACATGGGAGACTTGGTTCTGAAAATCCTGACAATGTTTGTAACACACTGACATTGCAAATAAGAAAAATTAATTGAGCAGGAGATGGAGGCTCTGTGCTGGGATGGGTTGAAGAAGAAGAGGTAGATGTGCTTTAAATAAACATATTAGCAACAACAAATCTAATATAACTCTTAGAAACACATATACGGAGGAGGTGGGATTTTTGTGCTGCATGTTGTTATGTAGTTGGGTTGCATGAACTGAGAAAAGATATTATACAGGTAAAAGTTGTCTATGAATATTAAAGCGGAAGTGTGCTATTTCCCAACATAATAATATTCAGTTGACCATTTTGACCTATTCTCAACCACTGTACCAGTGGCATATTCATAAATTTGCTTCTGATCTCTGCAAGCTATTCTGAATTGAAAAAACAGGTGACATTAACTTGTGTCAGTGGCCATGGAGCTGTGTGTCAAGTCACTGGCTTTGAATAAGGCACTAAGCAACTAGGTAGGAGTTTATTCCACAAAAGTTAAATGATGAATGCCTTCACATTTCCTCCTCAGAAATACTACTGTAGGTTCAAGGAACAGTAGTGTTAAAGTTAATCAGGATATTTGTTGGATTAAAAATGAGAAAGTTTAAATAGTGCTTCTGTGAATATTGCTTATCAAGGATGATGCATGTACTAAAACCTATCCATTGCCCTAGAAAGGGGCTATTTTCAAAACTTCCATCATTGGAATTGATATTAACAGGACCCAAGGAGCTCATTTTCTCACATGTCACTTCCTGCTGTGTTAATGAGAAGTTTCTTCTTTCTGTGGCAGAAAGATTATGGCCAATGTGCATACTATTCTTCTCAAAATGAGGTCTTTTTTCTAATACATCTCAAGTAATTCTGCAAAGGAACAGCAAATCCAATACAGGCACATTTCTCAAGGAAGTAGAATGGAGACTTCAATACAAAAGATAAAAATACTAGGCCTTTAAAAATACAAGTGAGAAGGCCTTTCGCATTAATTCAAAGAATTAATACCCAAATTAATTCTTTTTCATCTTTCTTTGTCTTTTTTCTCCCAGTCTACTCCTTTCCTTCACATTCCTTTAGCACCATGTTTCACTCATAATGAGAAACCAGGCTCAATAAACCTCTGCACCTCCTTCTGAGAAGCAGTTATTGAGTAACAAACAGCAGTGTAAAAATCCCAACTTCTGTGGTATCTGAATCAAACATTTTCTCTCTGTTCTTCAACAGAAAAAGTCAGGCAAATGTTTGTGGAGTAACAGCAGAGAAAATTCTTAAGATAGGGAAGATCACTAAAGCCTGGGGCCAGGTGTAAAAGGCTCTGGGGGGTAAACCGTGAACTAGAAAACACAATATAACTTCTCATCCCGTCAGCTTGGGGTCTGTGCTCCATGGAGATAATCCACAATAGTAGATATGTTAAAAGTGGTAAACACTAGTATAGGTAAATGCCACAAAGAGTTTGGTAATACTTTTTGAGTGTCACTTGGGAAATTATGTCTTTCCCAAAGTTGCTAATGGACGCGAGTGGCACTTATTTATAACTCTGTCTTTCTGGGTTTTCATCTCTCTTTTCAATCTGGGCCTGAAGATATCTTTTACAGATTGAAGAATTGGCTCGTCATTTTTATTTATTTATCTTTGTATCTAATGTGTGTCATTTATCAACTCATTTACTACAAAGCACTGCTCTGTGAAGTAGATTTTTTTTCTTACTATTTATAAACGAATATTTGAGATGAAGAGGAGGCACATAGTTTCAAAGAGCTTCTCCCAGATGGGACTCCACTGATGACCATCTGGCTCTCACATCTTACCTGCTGCTCTTCAGTACACTGGGGATCCTAGGAAAAGTAATTCAGGGGTCTACTTTCGAAGAATCTTCTCTAACTCTTCATTGACATCCTGAACATTTACATGGTGCAGATACATTTTATGCTAAAATAGAAGTCATTCCACCAGATTTGTTATGTTAATTCACTCTGTTTTTCAAGGAATGTATTTGTGTGTGTGTGCTCATCTGTGAATTAGCTTAAGGAAAGAGCTTATCTCAGAGTCTTGTAATTAAGCATTCCCCTGTATTACTGTTGTTGTAGCTGTATCATGGAATGGAATGAGTAGGAGGAGAGGGAGGAATTAAGATGATGGAGTAGATGGTGGAAGCTTTGAGGACCAGAATGCAGTTGGCTGAATCTTTGCACAAAAGATGGGGTTGTCATAGCTATGATATAGGGGTGAGGGCACATTCAAAAACTGCATTATTTTTTTAAAAAAATGTGATTAATTGTATAACTAAGATAAAAAGCTCATAGAATGCTCAACTTGAATACAAAAGTCAACCGGTCCTATAAACCTTTGTATCTGCAGTGCTCATTAATGAATCGAGACTGTGGTCAGAAAAGCTGGTAGAAAACTAAATACCTAAAATCCTACCAGAAATATAGATCTCAGCCCCTACTTGCTCTCCCAGCTTTACCTGTCATCAAGTAAATAGGCATCTGTGTGTTTGCTTCCACTGGTATCAAAACCCAGATGAACTTATTTAAGGACAGGGAAGAGAAAGGGAGAAGGGAGAGCCAGCTTGGGTCTGAGAGGAGCTCCAGAGTCACCAGTGGAAACCTGGTTGTTTCCCAACAAATACTGCTAACCTTAAATATTTTTAAGCTGTATAGAGGGTGTCAAAAAATGTATGCACATTTTATGAAAGGCAAAAAAACTGTATTAAAATTTTAATAGTCAGTATATACCAATAACTTTAGTTATCTTGTATATTGTATCTTGTATCTTATATAATTGCAGAAGTCAAACATAACTTGAATATTATAATTTTAATACAGTTTCTTTTTTTTTCCTTTCTTGGCACCTTCTATATATTCATTGAGCATTTTTTTTGGTCTTAAGCACTTTCATAAGTACTTTGTATACATTACCTCCTTTAGCCCTCACAAATGGTGCTATAAAGCCTATTTTACCAATTAAACAATAGCAATACTATGACTAAATCATGTATGTATCAGTGATAAAGCCAAAATGAGAACTCAGGCCATAAGATAGGAGACTAATGTTCTTTATAAGGAGATTATGATTGTTTGAGAGGCCTGCGACCATAGACTCTCTTGGCAACCTAGGAAGACTTAGCCAGAAAGCTAGGTCGTATCCTTAAACAAAGTGCAGGCTTTGCTGGGAAATGAAGGTGAAGTAAAAGTTCCTCCGGAGGTCTGTAAGAAAATGGAAGGTGGAAGCTTTTATTCCCTGGTTTTCAGGAGAGGACTAGATTCTTATCACCTTATTTAATAAATCATCCTCTATTTGTTAGACTGCTTCTCAGTCTCTTTGGGCTGCTCTACATAACACCACAAACTAAGTGGTTTACGAAGACTAGAAATGTATTTCTTGAAGCTCTGAAAGTTAGAAAGTCCAAGGTGACCTGCCAGTGTGGTCAGCTTCTGGTAAGGGCCCTCTTCCAGCAAAAGACTGTCAACTTCTCATTATGTCCTCAAACCGTGGAAGGGGACTTGCCAGGTCTTGGAGGTCTCTTTTATAAGGGAATTAATCCCTCTGTGAGACCAGAGGCTTCTTTTTCTAATCAACTTCCCACAGATCCTATCTTCTATGCTGTGACCTTGTTAGATGAAATTTCAGCATATGAATTTTGGGGAGCAGGCCACAAACATTCAAATTACCACACTCTGTGCCACAGCTTGGGGTTCAGAAAATTGAATGCATCTGTAAACATTCAAAGATACCACTGTTGCACAAAGCATGAGAAGCCTCAGCCAGGGTGGTACACAGTGGCCAGGCACACGTGCTGGTGAAGTGTCACGTGATAATCTCACTCAGCCTATGACAGTCCTGTTACTCAGGTATTCATACTGTCACTGTTCCCATTTCATGCATGAATAGAGTAAACCTTTCGGTGGTTGGTTTACACATGGATTTCAGGATAAATTGTACCTGAGTATTCCTATTTAGTATATAAGAAACCAAAGAAAGAAGGAAATGGTATCTATCACTGTGCTTGATACAAATTTGGTGCTAAATGAATGGCTGTTGGCCATAATGTTGAATCAGAATTTTTGTGTCATTTAAGCATTCTTGAGACCTGTTATCTGAAAGTCTACTAGGTGAGAAAATGTGTGACATTTCTACAGAGGCCACAGGAGTCTTTCAAAATAGTTGAGGAAGACATAAAAGCAAATTTTAAACTAAGTTATTTCTTTCCCATCAAGTTCCTTCTATTGTGTAATCTTGTAATATTATGACATTCTTACCTTTGATCTTACTAAAGGGCTATATTTATAGCTTATTTTATAAATTCTTATGACTCACCCCATAAAGTCTGTCATGAACTGGAGCTTTAAAAAATGTGAAAATTATCCCTGCCTTTGTGAGAGTTATGGAAGTTAAATGACACACAAATGTTTCATTTTTAGATTTCTGCCATTTATAAATTGTTTAGGAAGGGAACTTCTCCACCAACCTCTGAAACAGGGAACCTCGTTGAGGTTTCATTTGATGAGAGGTAAGAATGATGATGATGATGATGATAAAAAACCTATCTTTAGCACCTACTATGTGCCAGAGGCTGATGATTTATTCTTTATTTTAATCTTCACAACCATTCCTATCATATCAATACTTTCTATTTCACTAGCAAAGAAACTGAGCATCAGTGAATTTACTAATTATCCCAGAAATAACAAAATATAAATAATGGAGATACAATTTGCTCCAAAATTTGACATCTGCATGTCAAGTATTTGAATAAGAGTTTAAACAAACATTTTTAAAAAATTCCAACTTCCATATACCCTAGTCATTGTTCTTGTTGCTTCAACTGGGCTAGAAGTTCTAGGCAGCTATTGGACAGCAAGCGAATAGCCATGGAGTGTGTTTCTGATTTGGGATTCATGAGGATAAGTGATTAGACTGATTCTTGTTTACTGCAGCCTCTGGGAAATTGGTTGATGCATGCGTGTGTGAAGTATCAGCAGTGAGATAATAAAATTACCAGAATCAGAAATGCCTACAAAGTTTATTTATGAATATGATGCAGAAGGTGATAATTAATCCTCTGGACACTTCTTAACTCTTTTAAGAGTCAGAGTGTACATGATATCTGGCGCAAAACACACGTCTGTTTAGTTATTTTACAGTTAAACTTGGAATATCATTTGTCTAATCAACCATCATTGTTCCCTAGGAAAATAGCTTTTTGTTTTTTTGTAAAACAACAGATTTAAATGCTTTGCAATAAACATTTCTACATGCTCAGGAATTTGCTGAGAGCACCATTAATTCATATCTGCTTCTGGGTTCTTAAATCCTTTCTGAATTTTACCAAAAGCATCATGGGGAGTGCAGAGAAAGGTACCAAGTAGATAACTAGTGCATAGATACAGGTCAGTATCTTAGCTTTTTTGTTGTTAAGTCATTACTAAATCACAAATTGTAATTTCACATTACATATGTTTTCAAATAATTCACCGATAAACAGTAGTCAATAAAATTAAGTTCTTTTTAATATTATTCCAAAGTCATGATTGATGCTTATCTTTAGTGGAGAAGGTTTAACAGAAATGTCTTTTTTCAATGGCCTTTGAGTCCAGTATAAAGTATGTGCATCCCATCTCCTATGAAAAAGAAAGAGCTAAAAGGAGGGAGGAATAATACATATGTATATCTATATAAATCTAGCTAAGTAGCTGCCATCTGGCTACCTTCAGAGGTAAAGATACAAATGGGTAAATGTATATCTATATATAGATATATGTAATGCTTGCAGTGAAATCTACTAAACTATTAAAGATACAAACATATGGATAGATGATTATGGATAATTCATTTTTCTCATTTATAGTTTTATTGTTGATCATATAATAGATGCTCATAAAGAACAAACATAAAAACTGTTCTCACTACCAACTAGCTGTGGACCATGTTCTGGACTTGAGGTCAGTGAGTATCAATGAGTAGAGAGATTTCATATGCAGTTCTGGGAGATCACCTCAACCATGATGCCTTCTTTAGTCCTTTCTCCCAGACTGGACTTGCCCGTGGCCCTGTTTGGACCCACTTTCTATTCTGTTTCTGTGCAATCCACTACTCAGTTATGGACCCACCTTTTTGAGTTTGCCTTGTATTCATCAAGACATAAACTTTACTGGGCACAACATTCCATAGCTAGAAAACAAATCTTGGTGTATAAACAACATCTTAATAGATGTCATTGTAAAATAATTACTATATCACCTGGATATTTAGAGTTCCAGAGAGAAGCAGTTTTCTCCAGACACTAAACATCTAGCTTATCATCTTCCCTGAAAGAGTTATCTCAACTGAGGAACAAAGAGCATATTTATTTGAATTCTAACTTTTAAAAAACATTTACTAGAGAACCAACCACCCTCTGATTTCTATGGAACTGAATACACTCTCAAAATAAAAAACTAAACTACCACCACCAACAAAAGGAAACTCCATAGATTTAGTCCAGTCAAGTTTAACAAAATGTATTTTTTTTTGAACTGACGTAAATAACATGTTGTCTACCTCCACCCTCTCGATTGGACTCAAGTTTATGTTTTATGTGATATTTTGTGGTAACTGCTAATTATCATAAGTTGTCCAATAAATCTGATGGATTGTCCAATTAGCTCTTCATCAGCATCCATTTTTGAAGGCAATACCTATTGAAACGGATGACAGTTTGTGACCTCCGTGTTGCTTATGGGGCTAATTTCTCCTTGGACAATAATTATTAAGTTTCTTGTGCCTCATTCAGTCATTTAGTTTTACAAATTACTGTGCCATTGAGTTTCCCAAATCATTTGACTTCACAACTATGACTCTTCCGGGATTACTGGAGATCTTCTGTGGAATGTAAGGATGATATAAACATTGACGTTGATTACAGATGTATCTGTTTTGTAGGTTTTCCATCGACCGGCACACTGACCTGGAGAGGCAGTTCAACATTAATGCTGATGATGGGAAAATAACACTGGCGACACCACTTGACAGAGAACTGAGTGTGTGGCACAACATAACAATCATTGCTACAGAAATTAGTAAGTGCCTGGGTTTGTTCATCTCTTCCTGTGGGACTGTGTTCAATTTATACCTATCAATCCCATGATAAGTGGTTTCTGTTTCCATTCATTATTTTGGTCTTGGAGCTTCTTTTATCATCCCAAGAAGCCTTTGCAGGCATCATTTTAACATGAAATAACTTACACGACCGTAAATTACTGTAAGGTTACAAGATATGTGAGAAAGAAGCATTCCTATATCCTAATATTCTTAGAGCTTATGGCCACCATTCAGTTACTAAAAGCTGCATTTTACATTCTCAAATGAGGGGAAAGCATTTGGTATAAGAAGGTAGGTACAAAAGTAAAATTCAAGAACTGTACACCATAAATAAAGGGCACTAATACATAAAGACTGTATTGTATTACATTCCTATGTTATTAGGAAATAGTTGCTCACATATTTAAACTGCATACACATGCAGAACACACAGGAAGAAACTTCACATTACCGATATACATAATTTGGGGGAGGTAAGATTACAGATCATTTATTATTTTGGTTTTTCGAGTTTAATGCATTTTATACCATAGTCATGGACTACTTAACATTTTATATTTATTCAGAACTATTCAAAATTATCTAAATTCAAAATAAATTTTTATAAATTACATGTAAAAATTTAAGATATTTTTTACAGGAGAGGAGAGTCTGGGGTTGTTAAAGCATGAAGAATCCTCAAAGAGCTAAAAGTAGACCTTCCATTTGTTCCTATGTCCCCATTACTGGGTGTCTACCCAGAAGAAAAAAAATCATTTTACCATAAGGACATTTGCACTGGAACATTTATACCAGCTCAATTCATAATGGCAAAGACATGAAAAGAACCTAAGTGCCCATCAACCCACAAATGAATTAATAATGTGTGGTATGTGTATACCATGGAGTACTATTCAGCCATAAAAAGATGGAAACTTTACATCTTTTTATTTACCTGTATGCGGCTGAAGAACATTGTCCTTAGTAAAGTATCTCAAGAATGGATAACAAGCATCCCATGTACTTGATACTAAATTGACACTAGTATATGAAAAACTGTAGGCCCACCCGAGAGGAAAAACACAATTAAATTCAAGAAGAGGGGACAGAAGAAGGAGGGAAGAGGCTCAGTAAGCTCCCGCCTGACGGGTCCAACATAGGGGTATATGGCACACCTCCCGGGTGAAGGACTCAAATAGAACCCAGAGTTTTCCTAAAAAGCAAGACAATGTAACCTAATCGTATGTGCACTGATATTAATACTAATAAATCATTTTTAGGCTTGCAATTGTTTATAGTCTTTATTCCTCATAATTAAATTCCATATTTGAAGGTTGCTCAGTTTTCAATGCTAATTCATCTACTTCACTTAACGTTAGTCATTAAGGTTACTTGATCACTGTTGTATTTTAATGTCACTTCAATGTGGACCAGGTAAAAAAAATCAGAAAGTTACTAGTTTAAAATGGTAATATACAATGTGGAAAAAACGACCCTTATATTCATCAAACATCCACAAATACAATGTTACTATATCATCAAAATAAAATAAAACTCACTGAATAAACATTGTCTCCACCTTGATAAACTGAATTTGGAATATAAAAAATAGCATATTAGTCTTTCTATTAATTTTTTAATTAATTAACATAGCCTCTCTCTGCTTAATGAAACTACTATGGAGTCTCTAAAAAATGTGTCTGGCTGTAGATGATTCTGCGTCATCCTTGAGAGCTTGCAGCTCTATGTCACCAATTGTTAAAAACATGCAAAGGGGAAATGGTGTTCTTTTTATTTCCAAGCAAAATATGCTTTTCAATTTTATCTGAATATCTTCTTTTTATAAAGGACCTGATGAGGGCTTCAAAGTTGTACAAAAATTCGAGGGAGACAGTAAATTCTCAGAGAGTTGGAGTGAAGTGAATCTGAATAAGGAAATAAAAATCAGCATTAAGAAAGACTCATGGGCCCACATACCATATTCAGGAATATGGATGACAATTACAGGATATATGCCTGAAAATTTACTTTGTTCTCTCTGGCAGAAAACATAAAAACAGGGAAAATTTCTCTGTGAAAAGGACTAATTTGTTTGTATGAAGAAGAGTAATTCAGGCATTCAGGAGGGGCACAATTTTTCCTTGTTCTGAGATGTGAGGAAAATGTCCTCTATGTGAGCCTAATAAAAAGAACATTTGTGTGAAAAAGTGAAGATTCAAGGCTGAAAAATGTCTGTTTCTTATAGCAACCTTGAGTGCAGGCAGAGAACGTGCAGTCGAGTTGATGGGTAGTTTCAATCCTACCAAGCTCTTGTTTTCTGCACAGAGATGGAGCCTTGGAAACTTTGGTATTTTTACTGATCTAAGAGAATTATTTTCTTCCCAAGTGTGTCACTTTGACAGTAATTTCTCTTTGTCATGTTAAAGGGAGAAAAGGAAGCAAATCATACCATTTGGTGGTTTTGGTTTATTAGAAGTGTTAACCCTACTTAGAAGAGGATAGATGTAATATTTTTATAATTTACCATTTGAAGGCTCATTATCACTGTAAGCCTCTGAGGAAAAAAAAAAGGAAAAACTACCTCTACTTAGATTGGTTTGAGGCTTTATAAAAAGCTCAAAAGAATGACAGTTTTCTTTAACATATGCAGGCAGTAATTACTTTTAAAATAATTTCCTCATATATTGAAGACAGCCTAGTTGTGATATACTTTTAATCCCTGCTATTTTATTTTTCTGTGACATGGATTCCTTTCCTTAAATAAATACTCATCAAAGTTGTCCCCATTATAACCAAGCCTTAAATTCCAAGGAGCAAAAAGAAATGAATATACGGAGCAGTTGTTTAAGAAATACTTCAGGACAATGTAGTGACGAAAGCTTCATTTGTAAGGAACCCCAGACAAGTAAGGGAGACAGATGCCAAAAGCAAATACTCCAAGGCAATGAGCTTGTAAGTCAGAGTGACAAGGCTGACAAACCCAGTCGGAGAGACTTCATTTGCCTTCATCTGCCTATTTGTCAATAACTGTATAGTCAGTCTTTGCTGTTCACCAAATGCTTATCTAGTGACTGGGGTATAGTAGGGAGCAAAACAGGCAAAACCACAGCTGTTCTTCAAGGCTCCTTTCCAGCGGCTCCCGGAAGCAATTGCGTATGAAAAGATTAATTGGGGCCACCCAGTGGCTCACACCTGAAACCCCAGCACTCTGGGAGGCTGAAGTGGCTGGATGCTGGAGCTCAGGAGTTCCAGACCAGCCTGCACAAGAGTGAAACCCCATTTCTATTAAATAGAAGAAAAACTAGCCAGGTGTTGTGGTGGGTGCCTATAGTCCCAGCTATCTGGGAGAGAGGTAGGAGAATGATCGCATGAGCCCAGGAGTTGGAGGTTGTTGTGAGCTATGATGACACCAGGGCACTCTACACTGGGTGACAGAATGAGACTCTGTCACAAAAAAAAAAAAAAAAAAAGAAAGAAAGAAAGAGAAAGAAAAAGCTAATTGGAATCTGCTGAGATATCTCCATAAAGAAAAACTCAGGAGAAGATAAAGAAGATGTTGGGTGTTGTGAATTCAAGTAATTCCATGTTAGTGGTGTGAAAAAAAAATCACTATAACATTCCTTCAATGAGCATATATTTAAAAGTGTTTAAAAATAAATATAAACAAAATCAAGCCTTTATGTGAATCAGTAAAATTGCTAGTTATTTAAAGTGATATTATTATTAATACAATTACTGAATTACAAAAAATCAAAAATCCACCACATAAAATTATCTTAATGTTTTCAGAGAAATGATTCAACTATATTCCAGATTTACGTTTGTAGTTGGCTTCACACAGTGAATGAGTACAGTATGCCCAGGCCCATAAGATGAGTCACAGACTGTCAGTAAACCTCACAGAGTTTAAAATATATATAAACCCCAGAACACATCACTCTGTTCAAATCAGTGGGAGTTGTCTCACCTGTTTTTTTGTTTCTGCTTTTGCTTTTACTCAGAGATTAAAAACTAAACAAACTACACAGTTATATTTTACCCAAGAAATAAGCTAAATTCAAGTTAAACATCTTAAGAAAGGTTTAACTATAGAGTTAGCTACCAATCTGACATTTAAAGAAATTTTTATATAACTTTTATAACTAACAAGAATAAGAATACAAGAGAACACTTTATATTTTAGCTATAAAGTAAAAGCTGGGGTGTGTATAAATCAAAAAATTATAAATGTTTATGCCATATGTGTTCTAAATCATAAAAGGAAGTAGAAATAATATCACAGAGAAGTTGAGAATAATTGGAATTAGTGTGACAAGAACTTAGAAACTTGTTTTGATTTGATTATTTAGACCATCACATAATGTTTATCTTCCAAAGCCACAAACAATGTCTTAGGGAAAAATATTAAAGGAAAACTTATGGTATATATCAAAGATGAATATTTAAGACTATTCAGAATAACAAAACCCCATAAGGGAAGATTCTAATGAGAAGAAAGAAATATTTATTCCAGGTAGAACAAAGTAAAACTATTCTTAGAATGCCAAATCATCAGATGAGAGATTTAAACAAATTAAATTGGGCTAAAAGGTGGATTTTAGGGAAGTCCTGTCTGTCATCTCTTAATGAGAAGGGGGATGTGATGAGTGCTTCACTGTGTTTATTACCTGGCATTTCACTAGATCTATTCTGCCGGCATGATCAATGGGCACATTTCGCCACATCTGCAGGCAGCTAGATGGCCATGTGCTAACAAGAGATTAGGTTTCCGTAACACATCTCTGCTAAGTATCTTGCTAGCAGCAACCTCATCCCCCAAAACTACAGTGTGTGGCTGTTGTTTACCATGACATAAACATTTAAGGTACATTTAGCTAGCTGACCAATTAACATAAACACTGCAAAAGTATTATGTAAGCCCCATATGCATTAATTCTCACATTTTTTGAAAGTACATACAATTTTTTGTGCATTTCTCAGACTAGGAAATTCAGGCACAGGATAAGTCACTTGTCGAGGTTTCATAGGACCCTGGTTTAGCTGCACGGCCTATGTTCTTAGTGCCGTCCACAGAAGCCTCACTTTGATCTTTCCCCCCTTCACTCCCCTGCTCAATTTGAGCTTCTGACACTGCTGCATCATTTCCTGAAACAACAGCAAGCTATTTTTCTGTGCAAAGCAGAAAAGCCAGGGTGGAGGAAAGAACCAATATGCATCATTAGATCATCCTCTTATTCTACCATTTATTACCAAGAGTGGGAATATTGCCTACCAGGCAAATCAGAACTTTGGAACTTTTCAAACTGGACTCTTATTTTCCTTTTATAGACTGGGAAACTGAGGAACAGAGAATAGGGAACACAACACAGTACATTTTAGGGGACTGTGGTTTTCATTGAAGACCATTGATCAGAATCACTGCCTTAGATCATTGTGAAAAACAAACCAGCAGACAATTGTGCTAGGTTTCATCTAATACATACTGAATCAGACTCCCAGGGGAAGGATTCAGGAACCCATTTTTCATGACTTCTCCCAGCTCCTCCTCCACCAAAGAATTATACCTTAAAAATTACAATTGTACATTTAAATGTACATTTCAATTTGACAGTACTGCAAAGAAAGGCAGAGAAAGGTTAGGTGGGTTTTTGTCATTGTTATTACTTTTTTGGTTTTCCTGTGCTGATTATGTGGGATTTCACTAGCTGAGATTTGAGTGAGGCTTGTCAGATGAGCGCACAGGAGCAATCAGCTTAGCCACAAAAGACATAAATATATTGAGAAACAAGGAGAGACTCGATTTACTGAGATCTAGAGGCACTGAATGTTGATTTCAAAAAGTGTCCTTTAGAGAAAACTTGAGGGAGTGGAAGAGAAAGTGGCAGAACTCTCTGCGGCTCTGTACCTGGGAGCAGGCAAGTGGCATTTCCAGAGAACACACTACTATTGGTTACCTGAAAGAATTTCAAAGCAGGAAGCATATAATTGCCCATTAAATTAATCTCTTTGTGTTAGTGATAATGCATTACTCTGGCCCACTACAGTGGGTTGCACACAATATTGCAAATGAAGCTTTTTGCTAATGATGGTTAAATCTCCCAGGGAAAACACGAGTTTTATAGCACTTAAGGAATGTTTCTTCCTGGCATGGGGCCCAGTTGCCAGAATAATTGCCTTGTCCAACCCAGGCTACTTAGAAAAAATATATATCTTTATAGGCAGCTCATTGTGTAGAGAAATCTCAAGTTCTGGAGTTGGAAGGAGTTGGAGTCCTGGACCCACGTCGGCTATATAACCTTGGGTACATTATTTCTCCTCTTTTTCTTTCAGTTTCTACATCTGAGAAATGGAAGTAACAATTGCTCTTTAAACTGTTGGGTGCAGTGAGAATTGAATGAACAGTGATAATACTATGCCTGTTAGCACAGAATCCATCTACAGCCTTTAGAATGTGATGAATGCATTGTATATGTTCTGCTTATTAATTCAGCCCTTTCCCCTGGGCTTCATATAACTGCTTAATTTAAAATTATTTACTTAGTTTATATTATCTGTTACTCCTTCCTCTACAAGGAACAAAACAATTGGTAACCACAGCATGGTGTTACTGCCTGGGTACAGTCATGTGTCTGCATTGCATAGCCAGTAAGTTTGTGCATTGGCCTCCCTCTTGCTCTTGATAGAGGCATGGTGGGTTGACCAGTGGGTAAGAAATAGCCCTGAGAATGAAGCAGGCCCCTGCCTAGGTAGACTGATCAAACAAAAGACTTCTGATTTTATATCAAAATCTTACTCAAAATATATCAAAGTCACTCAATTGCTTCTGGCATAAGCAGGATTAGAATTTCATTAAGATTAATGGCATTTCCTTACGTAGGGTAGAGTGGAAGTAGATGGGGAGAAGCTTTATCTAGTTAGATAACACTCACAGAGAAGAACAGGTAATAAGAACCCAGAGTGGGCAGTGAAATTCAGGAGCAGGAGTCACAAAGGAGTCAGTGTCATTCCAGGGGTGCAGAGCTAACTGACGCAGGCCCCAGATGAATGTAGTTCTCTGCCTAGCCCACACCAGTTTTATTTCAATCCTCATGCATGTCCTCCTACCTCTGCCAACTTCAAATAGAGATCCTCCAGTTCTTTGCATATTGATTTGAAGATTTCTCTTAGGCTTTTCCTTTGTCCTGCAAAGGACCTCCTCCCACACCCTCTTAATCTTTTTCATCTATCCTTTGTTTCTTCTAAGTAGACTTACTTAGAAAGAGCACCCACATTCAGAATGGAGAAACATTTTTAACCAGATGCTCATATGATTAATAGCCCTTTAGTCCTAACCTACACTAGGAGAGTAGGTAGGGGATTCCTCTCCTTGTCTTGCCTGGTCTGTCTCTATAGACCACCAACTCCAAAGACTGGACACTAATTGTTACTGTGGACACGGTAGGTGAAGAATGGACAGAAGGTGAGCAGCAAATACTCATGCCAGATTTTCAGGTGCAAGTTGCTGCAAACTGACCACTTGTAGCAAATGGTCATCTTCAAGTTTGGGGCACCAGATATATGGAGGCAGGAAAAATCCTGGATATGTGGACAGATTATAAAAACAGGATGATACTGGGTCGATTTACCTTCAGGCTTTGGTTTCTTTTTAGGGATGGAGACACCATAATGGCTATGGGAGAAAGTGTACATATCAGTCTAGAAGTCAAAGGGGATAACGCAGGGGTTAGGAGATCAGGCTTCTATAATAAGCCATTTGCTGGGATGGAATATCTACACTCACTCTGTTGATAAGTTACCTAACTTCTCTCTGTGGCTTTGTTTTCCCATCTATAAATATGAGTCATATATTGCTACACCTTTAGAGGTGTGAAGAATAAATATATTTAAGTGCTATAAACTTGCCTAATATAGGTTAATTATTATAATACTAGCTATAATGTAAATTTAATTGATCATTATTATATAATTAAAGAGGACATGACAAAAGGTGAATATTATTGCCATCAAGCAAAACCTCTTTATCCTGAGAATCTCCTAGATTGTGAGCTTGGTCAGGATACAATGCTCCTAGATTATTTGAGGGGTGTAATTTTCCTCAGTGATTTATGTCCTGTAGAAGAGTCTTCTTAACTATCAGTCCTCAGTATCTTGGTGAGGTTTGGCAACTTTAATAGCTCCCTTCTCACCCAACATCAAGTTCATGGGTACTGTTATAACCACTTACTCAGTAAGCAGTAGAGGTGATTAGTTAAGGACATAAATTATGAAATCAAATTGTCCGAGCCAAAATACTGAGTCCCTCAGTGCTATGTTTGTGATCTAAATAAGCCATGTAACCTTTTAAAATTTCCTTAGTTATATTTGAAGTCTGTTGTGAGAGATAAATTAGATAATACAGTGCAAAAATCGGAGCTTTCCATATAGTAAGATCTCAAGAATATTCTCTTCTTCCTCTCTTTCATCTTCTTCTCTCCTCCTCTTCCAGATAAAACCTCGTACCTACCACCTCTCACATTCCCTGTCATCTCAGTCCTATATCTGAACATCCTATTTGTCATTTCCTCTTTATTTTGTTCAAACACTTGGATTTAGGAAGAAAGAGGACCAAAATAGTTATAAGGATACCGATATTTATTGGTTTGCTTCTGCTGCATAATTTATTATGGCAAAATTCAGTTGCTTAAAATAATAAACATGTATTTCTCCTCGTTCTGTGGAACAGCTGGGCAGTTATTTTGGTTGAAACTGGTTTTGCTACTGTTTCTGGTCACCTGATGGCTTATCTGGAGCTGAGTGGTCTATCTTAGCCTCCCATGTATATATGGCAGCCTGGTTATTCCAGGGTGACTTAGCAGACACTATTTCTGCTCCACAGGACCCCGCATCATCTCATAGGCTAGCTCAGCTTCTTTGAGTGGTCTTCTCAAGGTTATAAGAAGTAGCAAATAGCGAGGAAGACTATTGAAGCCTTATTTTCACCATGTTTGCTAATATTTCATTGGCCCAAATAAGCCACACTATTAGAGTAGATTCAATGGTAGAGCAATGTTGCCTTTTAATGATAGGAGTTGAAAGTGATATGGCCATATTTTCCCTTTAAATAATTTACTTTAGACTGGGATCCTGAATCTCAGCTTATGAACCAATGAGGGACCCTGACCTACAGCTTACATGTAGGTACTTTCTTGCTTTCCTTCCAGAATCTTCTTCTAAGTATAATACACGCACATTCAGAATTATTTTTTTCAGCACCTTACTTATTTAGCAAAAAGGATTAAATATAATATTTCTAATAGCCATCAACTGGTTAAATATGTATTCTCTAAAATGTCAGTATAAATTGCAATTTGTATTACCTCCCAATACAAATCTACCTCCCAAATACAAATCTCCCATTACCTCCCAATGTAAATCTATTGATACATTTATGATTTTCAGAATAACTTCTACCATGTAAGTATTAATGTAATCATCATCATCATCATCATTATTATTATTCTCTGTTTGTCCTGACTGGATCAGCTCCCTTTATTATAAGTTCTTATTTTGTTATACATGTTCTTTCCTGTCAAATGACCTGTCAAGTCTTGTAATAGACGCTCGTTTGCTTAAGGGTTTGAAAATACATCTCTAAGGGAAGAAAGAGTTAAGGAGCTACTCTCAGGAACCATTTTCTTATTGTTATAACCTGGCAGGCTAGCAAAATGCTTGTGGCTCTCATAAATATTGTTAAATGAATGAATGAATAAAATAAATAATGAGTTAACATCATGAAGGAGTACCCAGATGAGTTCTGACTCTAAATAGACACTAGTAATTGATTGGTGGAAAGGTTTTTTGCTTTAATGTACCCCATTCAGCACTTCATTAAAAATCTTTGGCAGGAAGACACACCTGCATTATGGGTTTCTGGATTTTTAAGAGTTATGTTTTCCTGAGTGACTGAAGCTGAGAGGCAGTCAGAGGGCAGGAAGAGCTGTGCTCTCCTTGTATGAAAATTGTGGGGCATTGACTGCGCTCACAGGGAGGGATCCTCACAGAATATTAATCAGTCCTGGGATTTAGAGACCATGAGAAAGGTGTTGGCAGAAAGGAGCCTAAGGTCCCCTGGCTCTTTCCCCAAGGAGCAAGGCTTCTGATCCAGGAACCTTGGTTTTTCTTTCCTTTTGAGAGCCTCGAGGCAAGGCCTGAATAATGCCAGACCACACTTCATTACCCAACAAACCGTTTATCATTTAATTTGATCTGTATTGAACAAGGGGAAGCAGGTTACAAAGCAGCAAAGCCCAAGAATGAAAATGCAGCACGTTTTCTGATTATAGGAATCCCTAATCCAAAGCTCAGAGACGAGGGCTAAGTATAGGAACCAATTCCATCTTTATCCACACCCACTCCCCTAGTATTTCAGTGCTGGGGCAGGTGGCCCTTTGCCCAGATGCTGAACAATTACACTGATAATTTGGCTTCCATCTGATATAAGGTGATGGCATGCCAGCCACTCTACTCCCTGATATTTTCTGGGCCCTGGAGGACAAGAACTCACTTCATCTATCAGCCAAGGTCAAAGGTTATGCCGCTTGTCACGGAGTATTTTGTTTTTGTATCTGCTGATCCTATCCACACAGGAATTCAATTCAGTTAAGAAAAAATAGAAAAAAAAGAAACTAGTATCATTTTAGCAGCAACTTTGGGGCAGGCACTGGGTTGATCCCTTAGCAAGTCCTAATTTAGTTCAGCTACATGGAAACCCTTTGCTGGGTGAGGAGGAAGCACAACCTGAGACGTGGAACCACCTCCACACACCAGAGCCCCAACATCCAAGGAGCAAGTCTCATTTTCTCACATTGGTATTATCTCTGTAAAGTTTCACAAGCAAAAGAACCAATGCTCAGAACAGATAAGATCCAGCTCATTTTAGCAAGTGTTCCCATGTATACCAGATAAGCCTTAGGAGTTGAGCACTTGGAAAACAGGAAGGCATGACTGTTACACCTTAAGACTAGGAAAAGAAAAAACAAAGTCCAGGCAGCACACAGTTGTAAGTCTAGCATGTCATTTACTAAGAAAGTACATAGTTGGAACGGAGGGAGAGTTCTCCTTTGGAGGGGAGAGAATGTGTTTTCTGGGAAGATTCTTTGTGGAAGGTATATTTTCTTCAGGACTGTGAAGCAGAAGTAAGCTTTCATCAGAGATGCATTTCAAAATTAGGAAATGTCTTTGTAAAGAGGAGAAGATCTTGACTGTCTCCTGATGAGGAGGTAAATCAGAAGCATGAAGTAGCCATGGCTGGGAAGTTCAGTGAAGCCTGGGGAATGGGGTGAAGTGAACGTTGCCTGTGGACATCAGAGCAAGGAAACTTTCTTATTCTCTGTGTCAACAGGGTCCATCAAATGCATTGATATAAAAAAAAATAGGGCTCAGAATATCAGCATTTAAATTGGGAAACAGATGGATGGAGTCAAGATACCGAGACATAGAGAATGGGAAGGCAAAATTGTGGCAGTGATCCCATGTTTCTTAAACGTTATGGTGTATCAGAATCACCTGGAGGGCTTGTTAAAACATAGACTGCTGGGCCAAGAATTTGTATTTCTAACATGTTTCCATGTGAGGCTGGGCCAGGGACCACACCTTGAGAACCCCGATGGTCTTAATTCAGAATAAAACTAAAGCTGCGCTAGACATGAAATTCGAATGGATTGAAATTGACATCCGGCTAAAACTAATGAGGAAAGAAGAGAAGCAAATTCTTCTGGAGATCCTAAACCTTGGCAAGCAGGAAAAATAATTATATACAACTAAAATATTGCTGCTTACTGTGTGCTAGACAGTACTGGCTCCTGCTATGCCCTTTAGCACGTTTAATTCTCGTAACAACTCCATGAGTCAGCACCATCAGTTCTTTCATCTAATAAAGTGAAGACATAAGTACAGTTTGAATGTCCCAGATTGAGACGGCCGAGTCTGGATTTCACAGCAGGTGTGTCCGACTCTTCAGACCAGTTTCAGAATGTTTAGCACCTCTCCTGTCCTACTGATAGCCCAGTTGCTATTGAGGAATTCCATGAGGTACATTAACAAGTCCTAGCACTTCCAAAGTGTAAGTGTCCACAGCCTTCCTACAACCAGCTCTTCATGAAAGAGTTTTGAACACAATGGAATATTATTGGTAAGCGTTTATCCTCAGTGATGAAACTAAATTGAGTGTTTAGAAATGGGGGTGTCCAGGTGGGAGTAATGAATTTAACATTTGCATCTGTGAACTCTGTTCCAGAGGAATATGGACTTTTAGGGAACTCTGATTCTTAAATTTTAAAATAAATCAAAATCCAAAAGAGTAGCTAGTATTGAAATTGGAATTTTCTTCCTTTCCACCGAAATGAGCCTGGGATGATGCTGTTGTCCACTCCTGTTCCCGTTGCCATCTTTAAGCAATGGACACTTTCCATCAGACTGGAGAAGAGGGCATAGAATAAAACTGTGGAGGACAAATGGATAAAGAAAAGCTTTGGTATTGCAGTCAAAGAAATATGAATTCCAATCTGGTTTCTATCAACAATTACTGACATGAGCAAAAACTATTCCCTTAACCTATATTATTTATTTGTTAACAGTTAAAAAATTACTCAACATAGAGCTATAACTCACTTGATTAATAAGGAATATATATATATGTTTGTATATGTGTGTGTGTGTGTACATACACATATATGTTGCTTGAGATATAAAAGTGTTTTTAATTTCCAGGCGGTGCATTTAACCATGGTAATGACAAATTCTCATCACGCTGTTCTTTCAGGTGGGCTACTCTGAGTTTGATGTTGAAGGGACATAGATTTTTAGAACCTTTCTTTTCTGGCTTTATTTTTGTTTAGCAAAACAAATAAACAACTATAATGCACTGTAAAGGAAAAACTGGTTCGGAAATATTTTTCTCTTTTCCTTTTTTTTCCTTTTTGTTGGCTTTTAAATACAGCTTGTCATTAGATTGTGTGCGAGGCACAGTACCGAAATCTCTTTGCTGGTTCATATTAGAGTATCTCAGGATATAAAAATACTCATACTGAGCCAGCATTTGATTTCCTGCTGAACTGTTTTTCACATTTCCAATGTAATTATGTAGCAGTTACAAAGAAACAAAGACTGAACTCCACAGAATACCATAGAAACCCACATTTGTTTATTTAAGAAAAGATATAAAAAGCAGCTGAGACAGACACTGATGAGTCAGGTGACTTTTCAGGGTAACTGATACCTAAAATAAGTCTAGCAACATCTAGGTATCTATAGAAGTGATTGGTTAGACAGATTTAAACAGGCGATCATATGCTCTACAAATGGCCCCTAGTTGCTTTTTCTTTTCTTTCTTGTTTTTGAGACGGAGTCTCACTCTGTTGCCCTCGGTAGAGTGCTGTGGTGTCACAGCTCACAGCAACCTCCAACTCTTGGGCTTAAGCAATTATCTTGCCTCAGCCTCCTGAGTAGCTGGGACTATAGGCACCTGCCGCAATGCCTGGCTATTTTTGTTGCAGTTGTCACTGCTGTTTTAGGTAGCTGGGGTAGGGTTCGAACCCATCACCCTTGTTATATGGGGATGGCACCCTACCCACTGAGCCACAGGCACCACCCAAATGACCCCTAGTGTATAAATTTATGATACCTTAATGAAAATAGGAAGTGCTAAAGTTTATATGATTGTTTGAGCTTTGTTCTTTGAATGATTGCTTTTGTCCCAAGGAATGTCCAGAGCTTTAAGATCTAAAAACCAGTTAGTAAGTGCCTCAAATAATTGCAGAATGAATACCATCTATTAGTGAGTCGGAAACAAGTTTGACCAGCTACTCTAGGCATTATTGAAGGTTATTGGAGACCTATTGCTTGTCTTGGAGGTGGAGATTCTGTAGTGGGGAGATAATTTTGGACCACAGTTAACTCGTCTAATTGAAAGAAACAGAAGACATCCAAACAACATACACAAGGAAGAAATGAATTCTTTATGATGTGTTCCCCAGTGTCTTTTGCAGCCAAGATAAGTGCTACATTTTGACAAGCAAAGAATAAAAATGAGAATGTTGGAGGCTTGAAGCCATCCAGGAGGTTCTGAAAATTTTGTGATGAAAAGGCAGTACTTGTTGATCTTGACCTATTTTATTCTGCCATCCTTACAGCAGACTCCACTGTATGTACATCTCATTAACACACTGACCTTTTGAGTGTGCTTTAGGAATGAATGGGAGACTAAAAGGGAAGGATCAGTATTTATGGATGTCCAAGACTTACCTCTGGTTCAAGAAGGGCCAGAGAATATCACTGTTCATTGGGCATCATGTGAATCATGATTTAGGGAAGTAGCATGAAGGCAGAAAGAGCAGTAAATACTCTCACTTGTTCTTATGATCTCTGTTGACACAAAGTCTATATTTGGGAAAAAAAATATCTGGATATATAAGAGAAAGCAGAAAGTAAACTAGGATTTGAGATGCTACTTAAGGCAGGATGGCAGTCATTGTTTGTAGACAGTACATGCTTCATCTTCGTAACAATGTTGAGATGGATGTAACCTGAACATTGTTATAGAAATGTGTGAAGTGAACCTCAGGGAAGTCAGGAAACATGGGGAAGCTCGCAGATCTAATAAAGTGAGCTCGAATACACTTGATTTGATGTCAAAGCATAAACTCTTTCTACTCCTTGATGCTATTAAATGTGATAGGTGAGCCACCATCCCTTGATGATTATTAGTATTTGTATGAATTTTCAAATGCACCATTAGTTACCAGGCTCTATGTGAGATATTATACATATAGGGGAAAAATCCAGGAATCACATTGCCTACAGTCTATTTGGAATGAGAATCATGAAAAATGAAGACTAGGTATATAAGATGGCATATTTATTTTATCCACTGTAGTCTTGTGATAAAATTTGGTTCCTTATCACCTTCCCATGAATACTTTGATCTTTCATTTTAGTGTATACACACCATAATTATTTTATCTGTGATAGGAACATGGAATTATAAAGGGCAAGGGAGGAGTATGATAGATCCAGTTAGGAAATATAGGTTCGATTCCTGAGTTTTTTGTAACTCTTGACATCACAATTCTCTTCAGTATGTGGGTAAAATATGACAGTTACTAGGTTTTCTCGCATCTTTATTTGGGAAAATTTTAGTAGTTGCAACATTGCATCATGGTAAAGACCAGAGATTTAGAGACAGAAAGAAATGGAACTGTAAAGCTCAGTTCTGTATTTGTAAGTTATGTGATTTGTAAGTCTCAATTTCATTATATTCTAAGGTATAGATAAGAATGTATTTAAATGTTTTTGTGTGATGCATCTAACAGAGTGACTAGTCTTTAAAAACTGTAGAGTAATTGAAACCTGGGCCATATGAGGGCAAGGGGAATCTTTTGCTTCTTTAAGACAGTAACCCACGGACCAGAGAGGTTTAAGAGTCTTTGAGACACTTTTAAGAGTTCTTCAAGGTCAAAATATTTTTATAATAATATGAAAATACTGTTTTTCCTTTTCTTTTTCATGCTCTCACAAGTGAAAGTAGAGTTTTCTAGTGGCTAGATGGTGAAATCACTGCTCAATGGCTAATGGAAGGTGTGCTTGTGCATTCTTGCATGGTGTGAAAAAAGTTTTAATTTCTAACACATGGGTCACTTTGAAAGCTTTGAGATAGTTTTGAGACAGACTACGTTGTTGACAGCGTTCATTATGATTCACGTGGAACTTGCTCAGCTTACTGGTGTTGAGAGAAGGTCTTAATTTGTTTCTGTCCGTGTGGGTTTTACATTTTTTAATTTTTATGTATCTCAATATTTTTGTTATGACCCACACATGGTAAATATTGAGATGTATAAGCCAGTAATGAAAGCTTTAATGAGCAGATTGTTTTTGCTTCTTCAATAATTTTTTTTTCTTTTTATTAAATCATAGCTGTGTACATTAATGCAATCATGGGGTGCAATGTGCTGGTTTTATATACAATTTGAAATGCTTTCAGCAAACTGGTCAACATAGCCTTCACAGCATTTTCTTAGTTATTGTATTAAGACATTTATATTCTACACCTAGTAAATTTCACATGTACCCTTGTAAGATGCACCATAGGTGTGGTCCCACCAATACTCTCCCTCCACCCAACCTCTCCTCTCCCCTCCTCTCCCTCTCCCTTTCCCCCTTCTTCTTGGACTATAATTGGGTTATAGCTTTTATAAGAATGTTATAAATTGGTTCCATAGTAAGACTGAGTACATTGGATACTTTTTCTTCCATTCTTGAGATAATTTGCTAAGAAGAATATGTTCCCGCTCCATCCATGTAAACATGTAAGAGGTAAAGTCTCCATCTTTCTTGAGGGATGCATAATATTCCACATATTTATACATATGGTAGGTATTGTACATATACCATAATTTATTGATCCATTCGTGGGTCATTGGGCACCTGGGCTTCTTCCATGACTTAGCAATTATGAATTGGGCTTCAATAAACATTCTGGTACATATATCTTTGTTGTATGTGATTTTTGGTCTTCTGGATACATACCTAGTAGAGGAATTATAGGATCAAATGGCAGGTCTATTTTTAGATCTCTAAGTGTTCTCCAAACATCTTTCCAAAAGGAACGTATTAGTTTGCATCCTTAATCATCAGAGAAATGCAAATCAAAACTACTTTAAGATATCCTTGAACTCCAGAAAGATTAGCCCACATCACAAAATCCCAAAATTTTTTAAATAAGTAAAGAAGAACTGAGACAAAATGGAGAACTGCTGCCTTAGAAAGGTATTTATTTTCTCCATTAGTTTGAGGGAGTTTGAGATATAGTAACATTAAAATTTTTTGCTATGTCTTGGATCACATTGATAAAAAATAATTACACTATTTAGTCTGGATATTGAAAAACTTAACATATAATGTCTTTAGTAAGATCTTTGGTATAGAGAATATAGCAAGAATACAATAATTGTTGATAAATATTAAGAGCATCAATGTATTGTTGACATCATAATTTAAATTCCTAAGGGAGTCACCAAGTAAGTTTGCCTTCTCAAGAGACAAAATTCTCAGGGCAGATCAAGACTTGCCTACTAGTGAATCCTTTGTATTACTCTTTCAGTACAATTAAAGGTGACACACAGATAGAGACCTGGAGACCCTTCCAGGCACACCAGACAGAGATGCTCTGGTCTAAACATGAAACCAACCCTGCCTTGGAACCAGGAAGATTATCAGCCTGTAAGGCCACCAAGATTTAAATTGTATACATAACCTCTCATTACTTCAACTCACTGATTTCCAAACTACTTTTTGGTGATATTCCATTCAATTTTAAAAATAGCTGCAATAAAATATACTGATTCAAACAGCAACAATAATAGTAACAATGACATTAGCTACCATTTCATCATTTCTCAGCCAACTTTTCCCAGTGCTTCACACAAAGCATTTGTAAGAGCATTGCATATGTACTTTAAAAAACTGCCCTGTGTTGTGGGGAATCATATCATAAACATTGTTCAAAAGAGCAAATTAGGCAGCTATTGTAAGTCCCTGAGCTCTAAAGACTTTACAACAAATACTTGATGGAGCCAAGCTTTGACATCAGACCCTCTGCCTTACCAACATGCCACACTACAAAGCTTTTGGCAGACATTTTATTTTTCATTGTAAAATAACAAATTAGCTGTATTGTTAAATACTATCCTCTGAAAATTTGGCTAATGTGCATCTGTGCTGAAGCAACATTACTTTAGGATTTTGCTGACAGACTGAAGTTTCTGTTCCTGCCAAACCGAGGACAAAGCCCTAAATCTCAGTAAACCTAGCAAGGTGAAAGACCTTTTGAAAAATTTGCTCACAAAATTAATGCCCTTGCCAGATGAGGATAACTTTGACCTCCAAACTTTCTGCTAGTAAGAGGAATTCCTTGCATTTCAGTTATGATATTTTGTAAATTGATTTTTTTATTCTTTACTATGGTGACACCTCAAAACAACTACCGGAAGTCCTTAGGCTATGTATGGACAAGATAGGTTCAGTGGGAGGTTTGTTCTTAAGTTGAATTTGTATGTAAGTAAGAACAGGTACATTTACCTATTATCTTTAATAGCCTAATTGTGAGCTGTACATCAATTGGATGTTTGTAACTCAGGGACTACCTATGTATACAATGGGCTGGTGCTGGTATTATTGTCTTGCATTTTAGGTGATGTGCCCAAAGGTCAGATAGATTAAGTTGCTTCCTCAAGATCATTTGACTAGACAGTGCAGAGTCCTTCTTCAACCCTAAGGCTTGCTATGAATTCATAATTAGAATGTGCTTAACTAATACTGATTTTGCAAGAACAAATACGTACCAGGTCAATTCTAGTGATACAAACTGTGATAATAATGTTAGCATTTGTTGGTCACACTGCAGACCACTCTCAGTTTCGTAGTGTGATTGTTTACCTAGAAACTGTATGGGTAGTGTCACACACACAGACCATGCAGAGGTCATTTTGGTAAACACCGTGAGAAGTGTCAGCATAGCAGAAGTAGAAGTTAGACTGAGTGTGTTTCCACATTCTTCAAGGGAGCAAGATGTCCGATGGTTTGCTCCATATGAAGTGTCCATTTTCTCCTCTTCCTGCACATTTTCTTCTTCAAAGCATGTAAACATATTTCTAAAGTGGAGGATGCTTACAGCCCACAGGTTGGTCCTGTATTTAAAGATGCCATCTAAAGCTTGGCCTGAAGGTTCTCTTTGTAACTTGCACAAGACAAGTGACTATTAGTTTTTAGCACAATTTCCTTACTTATAAGACTAAGTAAATATTGAAATAGGTTACATTATCCCCATTTGATAAATTTGAGATGTACAGAGGTTAAGTGATTTCTCAAGGTTAGAAATTAAACTGTCTACCAACTCAGTAATCTCCCTCAATAAACTTCAATTCAATTTCATATCACATGCATTCCTGGCAGGTATCTAGATATATACTGTCTTTTTGTTTATCTCTCTAACCCCTTTGTCTCCTACCATGGAACCAGCTTTGGGTTTCTCGAACAAATGTAATTAATTTAAAAATTTCTATAGTTGCTATACTGGTGAAGGCAGATGAAATTTTCTTTTTCTGTTTCATATTTTAAAACAATACAATTACTTCTTTTCTTAATGGAGTTAAATCCTAGAAGGAAATGAAGAACACTAAAACTCTCCCAGGCTAATATGAGAGAATTTTTAGATACAATCACACGTCTATAACTGTGTGATGCCAAAACATCTGGAAGGAAAAATGAAAAATTAAATCAACTGGCATTTTACCCAGACACAGCCAAGCAACAGATGTGGGGACAGGCTGAATGAGTATCTCCACTAATTCTGATGAATTCCAGGAGAAACAAACTCTAATTGTCCATTTATTTAATCTTTGAAATCATGGATCTGATGACAATAATTTCATCTTGGGGTTAGGTAGCAAACCAATGTGTCAGCCTACAGTAATTGAATATCATCTCTCTTGTTTCTTGTTCCTCTGATGTATTTATTATTTTAGTTTTTTTAGAAAAAAAGTTTCATTTCTCTCATCTATCAGATTTAGATTTGATTTATGCACTTAATTTAAACAACAAATACCTCTTCAAAAATTATATTATGAATAAATTCTCATTTAGTCTGCCTCATTCACAAAGGTTGGAAGGTTCATTGTTCTACTGGAAATTTTATTTGAAGAATTCAGTAGAATAATGGTGACGATATCTTAATTTATCCAGTTCATAACTCTTCACACATATTTCATTAGTCCTTGCAGTATCTCTCTGAGGTATGTAAAGGGCAGGGATTATTAGACCCATTTTTCAAGTGTAGAAAATAAGATAAAATGAGATAGAAAATCATTTCCCTAAGACAGCAGAAGAAAGCTTGACCAAAGAACTCCATGTTTGTACTTGCTCTGCGGCCTTGAACACTTTACAAATATTAGGTCATTAATTCTCAACCATCACATGGAAACTATTTTAAACTTTTATCATGAGGGAATGTTTATACATCTGTCTCTAGACTTATATCCATATTTATATTCTAAGGGTAAGGGGCACATATCATTTCTACATATTAAAACAAACATTGGAGAACCAACAATCAATTTAAGTTCACGTCTTAGACTACATTACACCACACTGTATATGGGTCCAAAATGTATCCCTTTTCTGTACTTTTCCCTACAATAACTCATGATACAATAGACTAAGATGTCAGAGAATACCTAGTATATTTCACACTGGGATGAAACAAATCGTACTGTGACATTAATCTGACATGTTTGTGGACATGTATAATGGCTATTATGCTGCATCAGTAATTGGATGTGAACGGTTAGCAGTTCATATAGATAGATGGCAGTAATTAGTCTTATTTTTCCAAAGATAGACTGAGAACATTTGGAGCCATCTGTGGGAGAAAGGAAAAGTTTTGAAGGTAAGAAGGATTCCTTGGTTTAAGTTTAAAATCTAGTCTTTTTCCTGCCAACTCCTCTTAACTCCGCTTGTGTTTGTCCTGACTCCCGTATTTCATTAAGAAAACAGGACTTTGGGAGCTAGCTCTTTGTTGGATTTCTAATGCGTTCACCCATATGCTGCCTGAGTTTGGGAAACTCATGACACGAGTTCATGTTTCTGAACTTTAGTCTCTCACTTTGTGAAATGTGAATGATAATATCCTAAAAAGTCACATGACCCAGAGTAGAGAAGCCATACCTAGCACCCAGCGCTGTGCCCAGCACTCTGCAATTGTCAATTAATTATAGCAGACACACTCATCGACTTGTTTCTTATATTACATATCCTAAATTATTCATCTTTGAATATCCAGGGCCTCAGAAAAAACTAGAACATTTTAATCAATAACATTAGTTGCTATTAACTGTTATTAATGAAGGTCTACTGTGCTCCACTGGCCATTTGTTTTGCTGTTGTAGAAATAGCTTTATTTATTTATCAATTCACCTTGAGGATCTATGAAATATATAGAATCCTAATCTATCATCAAACAGCTTTGAAGCATTTTCCAATCTTTCCTCCCTACTTATTCAGTAAAGGAATTAAAAGCAACCATTCCTACTCCCAAAATCTCAAGTGAATTTTGCTATTTTTTCTAAGTTAAACTCTAGATATAAAAATGGGAAATGATTTTTTATGCTGTCAGTAGTGCATTCAGGTAACACTTTGGTTCTGCCTGCACATTTCCACAGAATTGAAGTTTAGAAGATAAATATGTAGAAAATCCAGGCAGGGACAATCAGAGGCCTCCCTTTCAACTCCAGCTTCCAACATTTTATGTCTGATGCATCCTCTGTACACTCAGAGGCTAGACCCTGATATTCAGATGGAAGGATCCATGGGGGGCTTTGGGGAGGAGGAAAACCATATCTAGAAACTCTACTGTCCTAAAACCAGGAAATCCTGGGGTAGTGGATTTGCGGTTCCTGTTATGAGCTCACTGTTCAGATAGTAATACAGTCAGAGCTGTCTGAGCGAATAATGACATCTATTCTGATCTTGGCGTTTGTGTTTGCACTTCCTGACATTTCCTGTTATAAATGCCTGGGAACCAGAACTGGCCCCCAGGAACTGGTGGAACAGAGGAGGAGAGACTGGGCAGTTTGGCTTCAGTGCTTGTAAACACAGGTTCTGGAGGGATCAAGACCTGAAGGATCTTTCCTGTTGCTGTCGTTTTAACGTACTATGCAGGCTCAGAGTTTAGGTGGGCTACTTGGGAGACATGGGATGGAGGGCAACTTGTTTAACATCACTGCCCCGGGTGGAAGCCAGTGCCCAAACACCCTGATTCTCACCAGAGCACAGCTGCATCTTGATGGAATGCATATAATAGTTGTTCACCAAATACTCTAAGGCCCTGCTTCTCAAGCTTTAATGTGGCTGCGAATTACCTGGGGATCTTGTTAAAACACAGATTTGGATTCCTTGAGTCTGGGTTGCAGATTCTGCATTTCTAATAAGCTTCCAGGTGATGCTGAAGCTGCTGGTCAGTCGACTAACTTTGAATAGTGAGGCTCTATTCATATTTAATACATATTTAATGTTACTTGTACATATTTAATAATTATTACAAACCAAAAGCCTAAGCTAGTGTTTCTCAAAAGTTCGGTATGCATTGTACTCACTCGGGAGAATTATTAAAGCACAGATTATTTGGCCCCACCTTCAGAATTGCTGAATCAGTTGGTCTCGAGTGGGGCCTGACAATCTGCATTTTTAACCATTTCCTAAGTGATGCGTACATTGACTTTGGTCCATTAACTAAAAAAAATAGTGACCCACTGAGCCACGCCAGTTTCTTCCCTATCTTGAAAGTTATGTTAATAGTTCTGAAAATGATATTTGTTTTTCAATTGTAGGAAGATGATAATCAGCATGGAATTTTGTTTTTTAAGTAGACTCGCCATTTTAAAATAGATATATTTCCATGCAAATGTAAGAAATAATACAGAGAAATTCTGTGTACCTTTTATACAGTTTTATACACAGTTTCTTCCGATGGTAACATCTTTTTAAAAATTGATTAATTAATTTTTATTATTGTTTCAGGTTAATTTGTGGATACAAAGAATTAAGTTACAATGTTTGCATTTGTTAGAGTCCTCTTATAATTGTATCCCACCCCGAAGAGGTGTGCCATACACCTAAACATTATGCCCATTACTTAGGTGCTCACCCACCCCCCTCCTTCCCTCCTCCCCTTCCCTTGTTCCCTGGCCCCCTACCCTGAATTAATCTGAGATTTTCTCTTACATGGGCCTGAATTACATCATCTACTGACTTCATGTTAGTATTGTGTACATTGGATTCTTGCTTCTCATTCTTGTGGTGCTTTACTAAATAGAATATGTTTTGACTCCATTCAGGTTAATACAAAAGATGTAAAGTCTCCATCTTTTTTAATG
>NW_003852602.1:1616879-1683555 GCF_000181295.1 Otolemur garnettii | reverse complement strand
ATATTTTAATAGTATTAAAACATATATATCTATCTCACAGTTTGATAACCCATTCGTGGGTTGGTAGGCATTTAAGTTGTTGCCACATTTTTGCAATTGTAAATTGAGCTGTGATAAACAGTCTAGTGGAAGTGCCCTTATTATAAGATGATATTTTTTCTTCTGGGGTAGATGTCTAGTAATGGGATTTCAGGATCAAATGGGAGGTCTAATTTGAGGATTCTCCACACTTCCCTCCCAAGAGGTTGTATTGGTTTGCAGTCCCAAAAGCAGTGTAAAAGTGTTCCCTTCACTCCATTCCAGCATCTACAGGTTTGAGATGTTGTGATGTGGGTTATTCTCCCTGGGGTTAGGTGATATCTTGGGGGTGGTTTTGGTTTGCATTTCTCTAGCCATCAGGGATGAAGAGCACTTTTTCAAATGTTTGTTATCCATTCGACTATTGTTCTCAGATAAGGTTCTGTTCATATTTCTTGCCAGCAGTAGATGTGATTGTTTTTCCTGTTTCTCTGCTGATTAATTGGAGTTTTCTATAGATTCTAGTTATCAACACTTTATCAGATTCATATCATGCAGATATCTTTTCCCATTCCAAAGGTGGTCTTCTTGCTTAACTTATTGTGTACTTAGCTGTACAGAAGCTTTTTAGCTTAATTAAGACCCATTTGTTAAGTTTTTTGTTGTTGCAATGGCCATCAAAGTCTTTGTCATGAAATCTTTCCCCAGTTCAGCATCATCAAGAGTTTTTCCCACACTTTCTTCTAAGATTTTTATCATTTCATGTCTCAGACTTAAATCTTTTATCCATCTTGAATCAATGGATCCAGTTTCAGTCTTTTACATGTGGTTATCCTGTTCTCCCAGCATCATTTGTTGAACAGGAATTCTTTTTCCCCACTGTATGTTTTTGCTTGGTTTATCAAAAATCAGATGGCAGTTAGAGACTAGTTTTATCTTTAGGTTTTCTATTCTGTTCTACATGTCTGTGTCTCTATTTTTGTCCTAATACCATACAGTTTTGATCACTGTGGACTTGTAATATAACCTGAAGTGTGGTAGAGTGATGCCTCTGGCTTTCTTTTATTAGTTAGAATAATCTTGGCTATACAGGGTTTTTTTTTGGACTCTATACAAAATGAAGTACTATTTTTTCCAGGTCTTCAGAGTATGATGTTGGTATTTTAATGGGGATTGCTTTATCAGTGTCAGTTCTTTCCAGTCAAGAGCATGGTATGTTCTTCCAATTATTGATGTCTTCTGCTATTTCTTTTCTTAGGGTTTCCTAATTCTCTTTGAAAAGATCATTTGCCTATTTTGTTAGATATATTCCTAAGTATTTCATGTTCTTTGAAGTAACTGTGAAGAAAGTTTTTTTTTCTAGAGACAACATATGGATGGCTTGTGCATTTTTTATCCACTCAGCAGGCCTATGCCTTTTCATTGGGGAATTTAAGAAATTAACATTTATTGAGAAAATTGATAAATGTGGTGGACTTCTATTCATTTTATTTTGTGAAAGTCTATTGCTTAGTTTTATCCTTTGTGTCATTGTGGAAGATAGATTTTGTCCTTAATTTCTTGGTGTTTACTTTGCCTGTGGTCCATTGTGATGGCCAGTGTGCAGAGTAGGTTTAAGTTATTTCCTGTAGAACTGGTTTTATTGTTGGCAAATTTCCTTAGTGTTTGTATATAAGTAAAAGATTTGATTTCTCCATCAATGGGAAAGCTTAGCTTAACAAGATATAGAATTCTGGCTTAAAATTATTTTGTTTAAGAAAGTTAAAGTTAGATGACCATTCTCTTCTGGCTTGAAAAGTTTCTGTTGAGGTCAATTGGCCCTTACTCCTGGCTTCCTAAAGAATTTTCTCTTTTGTTTTGACTTTGGACAGGTTTGTGACAGTGTGTCTTAGAGAAGCTCTCTTTGACTTGAGCTGACCTGAGATTCAATATCCCTTTGAAAGGAGTGTGTTGGAATCTTTGATGAAACTTGGAAAATTTTCACTTATGATATCCTTCGGTAGGGCTTCCATTTCTCTGGGTTGTTCTTCCCTTTATGGGAAACCTATAATTCATATGTTAGAATGCTTCATGAAGTCACATAATTCTCTGCATGAACGTTCTGCTTTCTCTCTCTTCTTTTCTGCCTCTTTTATTAGCTCAATAACTTTATCCTTTAGCTCTGAGATTCTTTTTTCTCCATGGTTTAATCTGTTATTTATAGTTTCTACTGCATCTTTAAGTTCCCTCATTAATTCCTTCAATTCCTTGCTCCACTATAGTTTTTCCATATTCTTCATATCTTTCATCCCTTATTTAGTTTTCTTTTATGGTTTCATTTTGGTTATTTTCCACTTTTTCAGCAATTTCCTTTATTGTTTTTGTAAACAATATTTGAAATTCCTTTTCTGTTATTTCTATCATTTCTTTATAGGTGGAATTCCCTAAGGTGGTTACCTCATGATACGTCTAGTGTATGTGTGGAGGGGTTGCTCTGTCTGATTTTTCATGTTGCCAGGATTTTTACGTTAGTTCCTTCTCATGAGTGTTTTCTATTTACCTGCTTCCTTCCTATACTTTTTCCTTTCACTTATTCTTTCTTTTGAAATTATCTTGTCTCTGTGCTTAGGTGTTGAATTTCCCTTTTGGTATAGGATCAAAAGCAGGAGTGAAGAACAAGAAGGGAGAAAAGATGAAAAAATAGGAAAGAAAAAGAAAATAGGAGTAAAAGGAAAGACTGACAAAAAGTAGAGAAGAATAGAAAGAGAAGAACAGAAAAAGAGAGACAGGAGTAATAGTGTGCTTTGACTCAAACCAACAATTCCTGAGGGGCCTCTGTGGGACTGCGATGGTTGGGTCCCTTGAGGTCAAAATCTCTTTAAAAGCCGGAGTAAAAACAGGACCCCTCATTCACCAAATAGAGAAGAAGAAAAGAAAAACAAAAACAGCAGTATGTTATTGGGACCTACCAATAGCATCCTTCCAAAGGCCAAGGCTAGAAGGACCCCCTATACCATGGGATCAAGGTCTCCTTAAGCCAGGCAAATGCTGTGGTACCTCAGCCCAGTCCTCAGAGTAAGGCTCTGGCCCTTACAGAACAGAATAGATCAGATTATTATTATTTTGATCAAAGAACAAAACAATAATAATCTTTCTTATTATTAAAAGAAATAATAATAGTATATAAAAAATTAAAATAAAATTATATAAGATGTTAAAAAAAGGGGTACATATTAGTTGTTATTTGAGAAATTTATGTGGGAAAGATAAGAAATGTAGAAAAACCTTTACAAAATGAGAGAAAAAAGAGAAAAATGGAAAGTAAAGAAAGAATAAAAGGGGTAGAGAAATGGTAGCAAAATGTAGCTGTTATTATTCAAGAAAGTAAAAATGGAAAAATAAAAATACAACAAAACAAACAAAAAACCTTAAGGGAAATAATTGGTAAGATAACAGAATAAAAGGAGTAGAGAAGCTGTAGCAAAAATGGAGTCCTGACTATTGAAGAAAGAAACAACGAAAAATTATGAATACAAAAAAAAAGGTCTAGGAGAAAAATTGAAGAAAAAAGAAAGAAAATTATATATATTGCCATAAAATGCCTGGGGAACAGATGATGTTGTGGGGTATGAGATCCTAATCACAACTCTGATATGGCTGTATAGGATGGGGGCTGGAAGCAACTATCTTGCCAAGGAGATCTGGTTCCATTTTTTTTTGTTGTTGTTGTTCTCCGTCCCCCTCATGGCTGGGAGCCTGAAGTTCTTGTCAGCCTACTTGACAGAGATACCTTGACCTTTCTAAACAGTGTCCCTTGGCCATGCAGTGGCTTTCTCTGGAAAGAGTGTTTGTTTACACAAGTCTTCCCACAGGTTGCTGCCCAGCACAGCCGGTGACCAGAACCAGCCCCTTACTAGGATCCTGCAGTCTGTGCATCCCATAATGGCTATACATGGCCAACAGCTGCAACAGCTGAATGATGAAAGTTCTGCTCCATATGGTGGCTCAGTCTTGGGCTCTGGGTGCTGTTTAATATTACTCACTATCCAAACAAACAAACAAACCCTGCAGGGCAGGCATTCTCTCTCTGAAAACTGCTGCCAAACAGGCCTACCTCTGTCAGCACTCAAGCACTCACCTTTAGTGCTGGTTCTTTACTGCTGCTGACTCCTCTTGGACTTCTGGAGTCTCCTGCCGCCTCCCTGTGCCTCCAAAGTGATGTTTCTGGTCAGGGTCTCCCAGTCAGAGATGGCTTGAGACCATGCTCCCTGGTCTCACCACAAGTGTCTGCAAAGGAGCTGTCTCTAGTCCACCATCTTGCTCCGCTCTCCCTCATAGTAAGATCTTATAAAACTATAGTGCAATATGATAATAATATGTTCACATTGATACAATCTACCTATTTTATTCTGTATCCTCACAGTTCATGTATATTCACCGGGTATGTATGTATTTGTGGTTAGTTTTATCACACCTGTACACACCATCACATGCAACGTCCTGAGTAGTTCATGACCACAAGGATGGCTCCATATCACCCTTGCTCTAAAGCCTCATTTCTCATCACTAAACCCTAGAAACCACTAAACAATTCTCAACTTACATAATTTTGTCATTTTAAGAATTTAATATAAACAGAATCATACAGTATATATGGGGAAAGATTTTTAAGCTTGCTAGTGCCTGAGTCTCACCACTGTATTCTTATTTACAGTGTGGTAACCATGGATTTCTAGTTTTAGAAAGAACCTAATATCAGATAGGGTTTATACTCTTTGTCTATCAGCAAATGAGGTCCTTAGCTTCAGAGATTATTTATCATTCTTGGGATTTTATGTATGAATTTACCTTTTCAGTGGCCAAAGTCACACCAATGCACATATGCCAGAATTAGATTTTATCATCAAGACTTTTAAAATCAGAAATTTTCAAAATGCTTTTTGAATATGCCCATAAATCTTCGATACAATTCTAAATCAAATAGTAGGATTGTTCATACTGTAATAATTGGCTCTATTTATATTATAATTTTTTAAAAAGTTATTTTATAATTCCCCTTATTATTTAGAGCATTGAAATTGGCAATTATTTCTGCCTTGGACACTTATATTTTCCTTTCTCAGACTAAATATTATCTAAGCCAGATTAGAGAGGCTGCTATTCTTCTTTCTTTTAAAAGTATCATAATTAATTTTAAATTATATACACATATATCTATATTATGTGTTATGTGAAAGTCAATATCATAAGAAGATAGGTATTTGCATGTTTACATAGCATTGAGGAAAATAATTGTGGAGATATTACAGATTTTCAAATTGATACCTTTTCATGAATACCTCAAATTTTCACTTTTTTGTGTCTTCTCCTTTTTCTCTATCTTCTTGAAGATAAATTTTATAAATAAAATAAAGTTCCTTCTTTTTTCATATTCATAATTAATATTAATCCACATTTTGAATGATATTTGTTTAATATTAATGTAGAAAGTGATTTGCTAGATGTTTCTTATACTGATTCATGTTATTATGTTTACTCAACCCATGATTTATATGGCAAACAGTATTATCTACTAAAACTAAATTAAGAGATCCTCCGTAAATATTTTTAAAACATTTAAATTCAGAAGAGATTATGTTAGCGTTCCCTTCCCCATATCTGTTACTGCGTATTAATCCCAAACTCAGTGGTTTAAGTAGTAGCAAGTTAATTTGCCCAAAACTATATAATTTTGGCAAAACAGGGCAGCTCATTTCTAATCTACACAGTGTCAGTTGTGGTGGCTTAACTCTGGGGGGAAGAGCCACGAGGCTCTCTCAAATAGCTGGTGTTTGCTCTGGGTCACCTTTACAAGGGCTTCTTAAGGGGGTGGCTTGGTATCTATGCTCCATGGGGTATGTGTTCTAAAAGCAACCTTTTCCCGAGAGCAGTTAGGAATGAAACCTATCAGTGTCATGTGGCCCAGGCAACTCTGATGCTGATGCAACTTTTGTTACTTTAATCTTAAGCGGTAAGAGAGCCCAGATTCAAGGGAAAAGACTCAACGCAGGAGTATTAACTAATTTTATGTCATCTTTTAAATCCAACATAATCCACTCTGGGCCACAAAACTCTCTGAGATTTTAAATCATTTATAGCATCAGCCTCCGGCTGCCTTAGTACAAAAGTAGTAGGACAGAAAAATTTCGATAGACAAGGTAAACTCATGAAGAGAGAAGGAAGACAGATATCATGATCATGTAGCATCACTGAGTGCATTTGGGTGCATTTTGCTGTTTTCCTCTTCTTCTTTTTTTTTTTTGAGACAAAGCCACAGCTATTACCCTGATTAGAGTGGCATGGTGGCATAGCTCACAGCAACCTCCAACTCCTGGGCTTAAGCAACTCTCTTGCCTCAGCCTCCTAACTATCTGGGTCTATAGGTGCCTGCCACTACGCCCGGCTATTTTTTTTTTTTTTTTGGGTTGTAGTTGTCATTGTTTGACAGGCCCAGGCTGGATTTGAACCCGCCCACTCAGGTGTATGTGGCTGGTGCGTTAGCCCCTTGAACCACAGGCATCACCTCTTGCTATTTTCTTAATTTCTATCCAGTCCTGTTCCAGAGAAATTCTCCTAAACTCTTGGCTCCATCCTCATGGCTCTTGGTTCTGTCCTCTGAATCATTCTTTTCTTTTCCTTCTTCTTTCTTTATAAATAAATAAACTGTGTTCCCATCTGAGGCGCCCTCTTAGTTTCCATGCTACAGTCTGGCAGCCACTTTTCATTACTATTTCTTTTCATCGGAATTAATAATTTCCTTTAGAGACTTTGTAAGTTTCATACAAATAAATGTACAGTTTACTTCATTAGGCAAAAATCACGCTCACAAATCTCTTGAAGGTGGCTTTTCTTGGCTTTGGGCACCAAGTGAATTTATTGTGGTCAATGCTTTTGAGCCTCTTAGCAGGTGCTCTTTGAGACATACTCCATCCTTTAAGATCCTCAGAAGACCTTTTATCTCTTTGAAAGGTACACTAACACATCTCAGTTCCTTCTGAGATATTAACAACAAAAGATTGTATTGTCCCATTCTGTGCTGGATTTGTGAACCGAGACTATTAATTTCATAATTGTCTCTAGAAAAGCTGCAAACAAAAAGAATTATTTTTATACCCCAACAGTCCCAGTTCCAGGAAAAATTCCTCTATCACTAATTTCTCTATGTTCACATTTTATTTAGGCAACATAAAAAAGCCCTGTGGCTCTTCTAACATTCTTCCTCTGCCTCGAATCTCTTTAATTAAGCAACCAAATTCATGAGATCCATTTTTGTTTCTACTTGACCCACTGGTGTCATGGTCAAAATTCCCAGAACTATATAACAAAAGTCTCTTTTCTCCTAACTTCCAATAACACTTTCATTGTTTTTATTGCTTTAATCCAGGGGTCCTCAAACTTTTTAATTAAACAGGGGGCCAGACTGTTGGAGGGCCGGACTGTGGGCCCTGGGACAAGGCAGTTGCTAAGCAGGACAGGCAGTGGCGACAAAAACACCCGGTGGCCTGGATAAATGTCCTAGGCAGGCCGCATGTGGCCCATAGGCCGTAGTTTGAGGACGCCTGCTTTAATCACTGACAGCTTTCTCACAATCATTCTCTTACACTGTCTTTGAGGACTTTTAGGCTTTTACTAATAGTCTTCTCATTCTTCTGTCTCACACCTGCCATTTCTCCTCAAACCAGGGCCATATGATTTATATATTTCCCTATAGCAGCACCTTTCTTCCAGGCATTAAAATCTGTTTGGATTATCTACTATTGCACAACAAACAACCCCAGAACCTCCTGGCAGAAAACAACACTGCCGTTCTTTTTTTTTTTTTTTTTTTTTCTCAAATCTGAAATTTGGACAGAGAGTGTCAGAGTCACTTTGTCTCTGCGGAATATCGTACCATTTGGAGTAGCTTGAAAGGGCTGATTACTCAGTTTCAAAATGGCTCACTCCTGTGGCTGGCGAAATGGTGCTGACTTTCAGCTGCTTTTGCAAGGAAAAGTTTGGACTCCATTGCCAAGTGTTTGAGTTCTAAGAAAAGGTATCCCAAGGAATCTAGGAAATGAAAGCTGCTGGTCTCTTAAAACTTGAGCTTAGAAATTAGCACAGTGCCAGTTCAGTTTTGTCCTACAGCCTACATTTAAGGGAAGGGAGCTTTCACCACTACTCCCCTTCAGTGAGAAACATTTCATAGAATTTGGTGTCTACGTTAAAACATATGGTGTCAAAGTTTTAAAATTGTGTGATTTGTGATTTTAAGCATTAAGTTTATAAAACATGGTACTCTCAAAATATTTTAAAAATATTAAATAGTAATATTTGAATCTTATTTTATTAATAAGCATTGATAGATAAGATATGAAATAAATCATAAATATGTAGGTATTTGTAGTTGTAAATCCTAAAATTTTAGAACATTCTAAAAGCAGAGAATATTGATGTACTTTGTCTATTTCTTCCTAAAATCCTTTAGATGTTTTCTTGGTCCCTTGTCTGTGGATAAAATCAGTCTTTGTTTTTTTTTCTTTTTCATTTTTTTTTGAGACGGAGCCTCAAGCTGTTGCCCTGGGTAGAGTGTTGCGGCGTCACAGCTCACAGCAACCTCCAACTCCTGGGCTTAAGCGATTCTCTTGCCTCAGCCTCCCAAGTAGATGGGACTACAGGCGCCCGCCCCAAGGCTCAGCTATTTTTTTGTTGTTGTTGCAGCCATTGCTGTTGTTGTTTGGCAGGCCCAGGCCAGATTCTGCTTAGCCACAGGCGCCGAGCCCAGTCTTTGTTTTAAGGCTTGTCTTTGCAGCCTATTCAGTTTTGTGACCTAGGAATGTTTCCTACATTCACAAAACATCTGTTTTTAATCTGTAAATTAAGGATATTAATAATTTGTCACCTACTTAATGCAGAGGGAATCAGTAATGGTTATTAAAAGCAATGCATTGAAAATGAACAAACTAGAATGCAGACATGAATGCACTATCTATATTTACCTCTGCCGAAGGCTTTTAAATCAGGAACCCTAGGGATCTAAAAAGAGAGGTTAAGATAGTAAACTGCTGGGGTCTACAGGAGCCAACCTTTTGGAAATTTGGTTGGGTGAAGATTTATTTAAGATGTGAATATGTAATTATAAGAGGGTCTATACCTAACAAATGTAATCAGTGTGACCTAAGTCTTTGTACTCTCAATGAATGTCAAACAATAAAAAAGAAAAAGAGGAAAGAAAAAAAAAAAGATATGACTACGTTCAGATAGAAAACTGGATCTATGTTTACCAAACTTCTGGGAGACCAAGACTCCCATTTCCAATGCTCAGAGATTCTTATCCACTGAGACATATGTCAGGTTTTATAATATACACCTTTTGCAGACATCTCAAATAATTTCACTGTGAATGAGTAGTGGAATGTACTTTGAGAAGCACTATGGAGGGAAAAGAATGAAGACCAAGTAGAGAGTCAGACAAAATGTATTCTTCATTTAATTAGTTGGTATAGCACGCTACATTAAATATGATACTATCACAAAAGCATTATCTTTAGATGAGAATTTTGATTTTGGCATTATGTATAATAAAAATTTCAATCATTCAGCATTGAATAATTATAGATTACAATTATGTGTGTTTGTGTGTATATGTGTGTTTCTTTTGCTTCCTAATGTCTAAAAGGGAAATGTTTCTCTTTACTGATACTATGGAATTTCTCTTATTTTTTAACTATATTTTTCTTTTTTGGGGACAAGTTCTCACTCTGTCGCCCAGGCTACGGTACCATGGCATCAGCCTAGCTCACGGCAGCCTCAAACTCCTCCCTCAGCCTCCAAGTAGCTGGGACTCTAGGTGCCTGCCACAAGGCCTGGCTAATTTTCTATTTCACATGGTAGTGTGAGACTCCTGAGGTCAAGCAATCTTCCCTCCTCAGCCTCCCAGAGTGTTAGGGTGTGAGCCACCCCACCCACCACAATTAATTTTCTACATAATGTTTTTACCTGGGGAATTTCTTGAAATGGTTTTCAATGGTTTTGTAAAGTAAGTTTGTAGGTAGAGAAAATGACAGATGGATTCAGATTTACCTCAAACATTTGGCAATACTAAAATATTCCTGGTTATTGGAAAAGCAGAAAAGAGGCAACTGTGACAAGAAAATTTTGCTTGTTTTATATATTTTATAGGGGCAAAAATGTATAAAATATCAGTGTTGTAAGAGACTGGAAGTAATTAAAAAAAACCTTATTGATAAAATAAAATAAAATTCAGTTCTTTTTTCTTGATTAAAATGTGATTCATGAATAATACAGATAATATAAACAAAATGGAAGGGAAAATAATTAAAAAGCAAAATTGTCGATAACCTCACAACTTGGAGACAACCACTGCTACCATTTAATATAGATTTTTGCAATTTTTTCTATAATTTTAACTCATTCTGTATGCAGTTCAATTTATTTTACCACCGTTATGCCATAAAAATATTTATTAGCTGGACACTGTGGCGGGTGCCTGAAGTTCCAGCTACTCGGGAGGCTGAGGCAAGAGAATCTTTGTACCTCCGTCTCCTGGGTTGGAAGGATGAACCAGGAGATGGAGATTGCTGTGAGCTGTGATGCTACAGCACTCTACTGAGGGCAATAAAGTAAGACTCTGTCTCTTAAAAAAAATTTATATGCATCATATTTCTGATAACACCACATTTTACTATATAGCAAGATTATAATTTGTGCAAAATTTTCTTTAATATGAGATTCTGAATTGCTTAAATTACCTCATGTCTGTTATTTTGGGATATTTACCTGTAATAAATATTATAAATGAATGTCACTATCATGAAACATATACAAACATATAAAGCTATCTATAAATACATGTTTAGTAAATATATAAAGATATGGATACATCATATGTATATAATATACATATACACAAAAATATTATTTGGAGTCACACAGTTCAGTTAATTTTCTGATTATCTCAAACATGTTAATTGTCATTTCTGATGACAATGATTATTTTCTTTAATTTTTACTGTTTTTAATTGTTTTTGTGTTTCTTATTGAACCACTGATAGACAGTTTCACCCAGTATTCTTTTCCGGGGATGAATTTATCTGGGGACCCATATCCTAACTCTGATAACCTGAATCTACCATAAAACTTTTCTTCTGAGGAGACTGGTTGTTTGCCTTATATCTTATTTTGAGTTGAGCTTCTGAATTATTATATTTTACATGAAACAAAATATTCTCCTTCTGTTAATATTCTTTAACTCATCAGCCCATTCATCCACCCATTTTTATCCTTCCAACTATTGACCCATTATTAATTACATTTTATTCATCTAGTTACTTTAATACACATTTATTGACTAACTAATATAAACAGAACAGAGAGCCAAGTTTTGTGTGAGATGTGAAATAAATTATAAATGATTCTATGTTTAAGAACCTAGAGATTTTCTTAGGAAAGAAGAGGGATTTCATATTTCAACAAAACTAAGTTTGACATCGTCCACTGAGATCCACAAATGTTGGAAGTCCTAAATTTAAATTTATTACTTGCAGGTAGTATATGTAGTTTTTTCATCTTGAATACAGTCATATATATGTGTGTGTGTATATATGTATTTTTTTTTTTTGAGACAGAATCTTACTTTCTTGCCCTGAGTAGAGTGCCATGGCCATCATAGCTCATAGTAAAACTCAGACTCCTGAGTTTAAATGATCCTCTGCTTCAGCCTCCCAAGTAATCGGGGCTATAGGCACTCGATTGGCCAGTTTTCTATTTTTAGTAGAGACAGGATCTCACTCTTGCTCAGGCTGGTGCGAGACTCCCAAGCTCAAGCAATCCACCCAGATCAATCCCCAAGAGTGGTAGGATTACAGGCATGAGCCACCACTCCCAGCTTGAATATAGTCATGTTGACTTAATTTTCTGTCACTAACAAAATGGAGAGTAAAAGGTAGCGTATAATACCATCTAGTGTGACATTGGGTAGATGAGCAAAACAGGAAAGCTGCTATTGTTTTCACTATTATTTATCATTATTACATTTTCTACCCCCACTCAAATAAGTAAGCAAATTTATACTTCTAACATGGTAGGTGTTTGGCTCCACTAGCTGGATTTGAATAATAAAATATAGTTCTTATTTCCTGATCATAATTTAAAAATCCCAACCATTTTTATTGCATAAAATCTGAACTTGAAATGTCTTAGTTATTTTCATAGTGTATATGAACAAGTCCTCTAAAGTCCCCTTTATGAATAAAACAATTTAAACGATTATCGTTTTATTTCTTTGAAATACTTATCCATGTGTTAGAAATATTAATTATCAATGACATGTATTCCAAAACTTGAGGAAAATGTTTTGGAACAAAATACTTGATATTCTTTCCATCTCAAACCCTATCAGTATCTTGTATCTACACTATTTTATCAATACACTGTTGTTGCTCATCTTGTGTCTCAGACATGGTGGGCAGGGCTCTATCTCGGGAACTTGGCTCCTGACAATTTTTTCTGTGTGCATGTGTGTGTATCTGGAATATCTCATCATATCTCTGTGCTCCAAAATAATGTTTTACCTTCAAGGTCCAGATCAAATATCATCTCTGTTTGGAAGCTGTATATGTTGCCACAATTTTGTGGGAGTTCAGAGAAGACAGTCTGACCTAATTTATAATTATAGTTATTTATGTATCGCTTTTGTTTCCTTTCTGGCCTAATGCCATCAAGGGCGGAAATACATCTTACACTTTTTCATAATCCTCCTAGCATGCACAGTATCATATTATAAATGATTGGCAAATAGTCACTGAATTAATAAATAACCTTAATGGCTACTTTTGCATAACATTATAGGATTTTTAATCATTTGTTGTAATAAGCTCAATATTATTCAAAAAGAGAAGTATGTATCAGACTGTCAAAATGTGGGAAAAAAGCACAAAATGCTTGCAAATATTTTAAAAGGGAGGATGTATCAAGAGAGAGGCAATAAAATATCCTATAAGAACAGCAGTTGGTTGTATCTTTAAAGTTAATAACCCAAGCAAAATTCTTTGTTAAAATCTAGAGTAGTTTTTTCTTACATTATTTCAATTTGGTAATCAAGAAAAGGATGTTGTTTAATTTTCTTTGCTCTCTGTCTGCTTCTTGTGCAAGTCTATTACTACACTCAGGAAAATAATTTTGTTTGCTAATCATCCGAAATCTGTGATCAACTACTTCCAGACATCAGCCATGTTCTCCTTTGAGGGTCTTTGCTTGGATATGCTTGGAATATTACCTCTGCTTGGAATATGTATCCTTTTGCTATAGTCAGGGGTAACTCCTTCATTTTCAAGTCTTTGCTCAAATAGCTCTACCTTGATCTTCCTAGTACCAGCCCCTCCTAACACTGCTTTACTTATTTTAATTAGCCCTTACTCCTTTCTAACATAACATTTAATTTACTAATTGTTGTGTTTGTTGGTCAAACTGTTTCCACACACTGCTATCTCCCCAATTATAACCCAATTATAGCCCAAGAAGAAGGGAAAGGGGGGGGGCAGGATGGGTGAAGGGAGAGTAATTGGTGGGACCACACGTACGGTGCATCTTACAAGGGTACATGTGAAATTTACTGGGTGTAGAATATAAATGTCTTAACACAATAACTAAGAAAATGCCATGAAGGCTATGTTAACCAGTTTGATGACAGCATTTCAAATTGTATATAAAATTAGCACATTGTACCCAATGATTGCATTAATGTATGCAGCTATGATTTAATTAAAAAAAATAAAGAACATTGCTTAGGGGTAGTAAGCCACCATAATATTGTTCAAATGAAGAACAATTCATTAAACAAATATATGTAAGGAGAATAGGTAAACCTGGACTAGATTATCAATATTTATCATTTACCTTGAGGAGCAGTTGGTAATACATAATTACACTAGATAATTAAGTGATAATATAATAACATGCTTAGTTTTCATAGACATCTTCAAATATTTGAACGTGGAAGTTGACCACAACTCAATGTAATTATTATTACCTTTCAATTTTCAAAAAGTGGAGTGTAAAACACAGAGGAAGTGTGTTTCCTACTATATGAGAAACAGTTATAAAACGTGCCATTAATCTGATGCTGACCCGCATGTTAGTCTGGTGTTCTCACTATATTGTCTTTATGCAGTTGCCTATAAACCAACTTTTTTTTCTTTTTAGTCATCATGTTAATGCATTCTTCCCATTTGAGTCTTTTAGTACATCAAGATGACTCCAACATGTATGTTTGTATTTCATCTTAGAGACAGGATGTGTCTTGTTTCCATTAAGCCAATTTTTAAAAATCTCTTTAACTGATTTTTTTAAATAAAGAAGATGGAAGAGCATTTGTGCCTAATAATTTTACCCTAGAGTTAATGATAAAAGTGTATCATAGTGTATGATTCTGCAAATCCACTTCTGTAGTGTTCATATCAAGCTAAGATTTAAGACAAATATTGTATAACTGTAAGAAATTTAGATGTGTTTTGGAATCAGGCACACATGAATTTCAAACACTATACTGCATCAGTATTTATGAATTATTTGACTACAGTGAGGTAAGATAGTTTTCTTTTACTAGTTAGTGGCCATATGTACACTGGCCACTAACTTATAACACACAGTAACTGAATATCTACCATTACTAGCTTCCTGCTTTCCTGCGCTTCCTTTGACTTTATTTTCTATGTTACCCTGAAATTGTACTCATTGCTATTCATATGATGAAATGATTTGTTTAATTGCCTTAATACATTAGGCAATTAATTCTTTTTTAGTGTTGAGCAAATTCCAACAATTTCCTGAGAAGAAATTATAATGAAGGTTTATGAGCAAGAAATTAAAAGCTATGGAATCTTTTTATTCTCATAGAGTTATAAAAATATCACCTAGATGGGCAACATTTGGAATTATAAAATTCTGGATTGCTCTCATGCAGTTAATTAGAAATAAATATGGATGTTGGGATAAAAAACTAACAGTGGAACTCATTGATAGTATTTTTTATTTGAGGGTTTTATTTTTGGTCGAGAATTCTGGGGGCAGCACACTACCAGTGAAAGATTAGTAATTTAGTGACAGAGAATCTTGAAAGAATGTATAATAAAATAGTCAACCTGTTTATGGGAAAAACAGTAATTTTTGGTGCTGTGAATGCATGACCTATAATTTCAATATAGGAACCATATGAGAATGAAAATTATTATAACAATTCCTAATTTAGTTTGACTGAGCCAACCCTGAGATACAACTTTGCCAAAATAAATTTGTTAGCTAAAATGTAAGTCAAAATAAAAAGCAATGTTCCTTTTAATTTAATGATTAGAGAATATACTATGTATCCCACATCTACCATTTGGTACTCCACTTCCCTCTACCAGGGTCTTACATTGTGGCTGCATTCTTGCAGGGGTCAGAAAACTATTTTGGGAGACTGATTATTTTTCCTCATCAACAACTGTGTTAGAATTCACTTCCTTAGCATGAGCCAACATGTTCCTCAAGTTATATTTTCTCTCCTTTTGCCCAGTAAAATATAAAATTTCTTTAAAAAAAAAAGTTCACATGACATGGTTTAAGTTTCTTGAAATAATGGCTGAAGAGAGAAGAGTGTTTGTAGAATTAGTAACTGAGGTGTCAGGACCTCAGTGGAAGTTGAGTCAGTAAAAGGGGAACTTGAAAGTTCAACGCAAAATACAAGGGACAATAAACAAGATCTGATTCTTTTAAGACTCTGAGATTCCCTGAGTGTTTTCACATATGATTTCTTCAAGTTTTTTAATAACCCTCAAAATAGGTATTATCTTGACTTTAAGGTGACAGGTACAGTTCTGAGCATACCAGTGAACAACAGGCTAGACACAACCTTGAATAAAAAAGAGTCAAGATTTCTCTCTAGCTGAAATTTACATTCTATTAATGATGACTGGGATTTTTTCAAACTTAATACCTGCTTACTACTCAGATAAAAGTTGAATCTCTACTGCTACAGGGTATGCCAAATAGATTCTTCCTTTCTAGAAGCAAAGCATCACAAAGAATGTGTATAAATACTGGAAACATTAATGCTGTCTTCCAGCCCCTCACAAGATTTATGTTATAGACAGAATCAGAGGAAGATACTGCTTTTTTATTATTTTTTTTGGCATGGTCTCATATTTAGTGACTTATATAGAAAACATGACATTAGAAAGCATAAGAGATTTGAAAAAGAACACAGCTGATATACAAAAACACCTTAATAGGCAGGAATAATTGACCATAAAGAAAAGTAATCAATATAGGAGTAAATATGAAATTCTATACTCAGATACAAAATAATTGAACCTATGTTGGAAGATGCTGTCAGGGATGGCAGCATAGGCAGCCCAATAGGGGTGTTGACAATGGGTGTGAATGTGCAAAGGGAAGCCACCAAAACTAGGGAGGCCCCTACACTAAGTCATAGCAATGGCTCATGGAACTAGATTGGTAGAGAGTGGAAAACTCAGAAAGTACAGCATCGCTGTCCTCAGTTGAAGGGCTCTCACAGAGACAAGGTGCTGAACTTCCTTTGTCAGAGCAGCACAGCCAGGCTTTCTCTGTTTGTAACCCACAGACTGATGGAGCCGATAGAGGAAGATTTGTAAATGAAGACGGGTGCACTCGTGTGGTTTTTACTATTTTGATCCTGCTCAAAGATCAGGGGTCCCTTTTTTTGTTTGTTTCATTTTTATAATAAAGTTTTCTGGGTTCCAAACTAGACTCATTGAGTCTATTTTGACCAAGTGTTCTGATCCCACAAAAACTCAAGAAAAAAAAATGATGTGAATTTGTTATTTTACTTTCCCTAAACATTGTAAGCTCTGGTTTACATAGCCATTATTCAGTAAGCTTGTATGTTTCCTCTAGAATTGAAAACAAAACAATGGTTAACCTTACAAATAGCCTATGCCCTTCCAAAGCATCAGTTAGCAAAACTATTTGAGGGCATATGTGACCTTTGGAAGCCATTACTATTGATGACCACTAGTTGCCAGCAATCCTGTTACTAAGGGCAAATAAATCTTCTCCGTGATAGCTAAGAACGGAGAGTAGGCCTTGTTTTATTTCCATATTGGGGATGAACATTCAGGGTCAAACTGTCAGAATTAAACAGAGAAAGTAGAGAAGGGAAGTCAGTATGCTTATAATTTGATATTGCTTTCCTGTATATAGTGTTTATGAGCAATGAGAAAAAGGGAGTTGAGTGGGAAAATGACGCATAGAAAGACTAACTGCTTCCAACATCTCTCTCTTTTACTTTACCCTGTTTTATTTTTGTTTGTAAGTTTTATTTATGCCTTAGTGTCAACCCACTCATTCATGTATGAATGCAATAGAATACATGTATATTTCGTTTATTTATTTATTCGTTTTCCAATTTAGTATCTATCTCTAGTGCCTTTAAGAGTATCTGGCACCCAGCAGGTATAGGTAGTATCTACGAATGAATGAAGGTTGGAAAGATAATTTTAAAATTGGAATTGGAAGTTAAATATCTATGAGAGAATCTTCATGCCACTTTCTTCAAAGGGTTGTCGGGTGAGGAAAGCACAGTGTCTATGAGTAAGTCAATAATTACTTCTTAGTCTTGTAAAGTGATGATAATGATCATGATCATGACATTCTGATATTGCAGGCATGGCTTATTAATGGAGCAAGGAATCAGTCTGCAAGTAGAATTTCACCATTCATTTTATTTCACTAAGACTTATATAAAGATTACACAGAACTTGGACCCTGAGCATACTAAGTTTTATATCACTTAGTGCATATAAGAAGTCAACCAAAGTGGTTCATTCCCCACCAATTTGTTCCAATACCTTTGCTCGAGAAAATGTACATCATCATTTTAAGTTCTAAAAGAAAAGTGCCAACATATGGAGTAAAAGTAAGTTTTTTAACCTAATAATTTTGTTCAAAGATCACCACAAAAAATTGGATTATTTGCAGTAACAAAAAAGCAAATGCCCATAATAGAACTTATCATTTTTACTGGCAGTACATTTCTCCTGCATCTTTATTCTTATTTTTTTGCTGTGTTAAAAAAATATTACTTTTCACTTGTGTCTTTGACCTGAATTTTTAGAAATTAAAGTATTTCTGATAACATTCAGGGATTTTTCTATCCTCCATAAATTCAGTAAGCAAATAAACTTGTAGCAACTTTTCCTTTTTTTCATTATTGGAATTATTTTGCTAGTAACAATGAAGACTACAGTATTGGACCATATATTCCCATTTTCTCATAATGTTTTGAAATAAGCATGATGTTTTGTGTTCTTGTCAGTATCTCTGTTGTTCTACATTGCAAATTTGCACAATAGATTTACTGGGCCCAAGATTAGTTTATTAAATTTTCTTTAGAAGTATGCAGCCGGAATGTAATATTGAGGTATGACTTTAAAAAAATGCTTATGTACATTCTGTGAAGTATAATGCCATTATACACAGCCCTGTTGCATTACCTCTACAAATATATATATTTTTAAAAAGAGTGTTTCCTATTACTTACAGATTTACATATTTCACCCAATATATCTTTCAAAATCTTATTACAAGGATACATATTCTTCTCTATCTACTTACCTTTCTAATATGCATAGATGGTTGCAAGATTTGTGAATACAAATACATTTAGAAATAGTAGTGATGTATAAATATAACTATGTATAACTACTTTTACATTCTCATATGTTCATGTCATTTAATATTAACATGTGAGAGTAAATCAGTGGCATCTATTTTATTGTCATGTACTTGACACTGACATGGTGGGTTGTACTGCAATCATTTCAGCCAGCTCTGCTAATCTTTCATCTTGAGTTATGTCTTTGTTTATTTAACTTGATAGGGTGCATATATCTTGGTCCATTGTCACAGTAAATGCAGAATTCACTGTGGCAAAATACCGAGGAAAGCACTCTCAAGGGATTTGGTCTGACTTTGTAGTCAGAGCACTAACTAAAGATAACACAATTTTAATTACCATCCATGAATGCTATTAGGCACTTACCACATGTCCCTTCAACTTGCAGACCATTAGAGTTGTTTTCAGAGTAATATTTTGTCCATTGCTTAACAAATACAGAGTAATTTACAGTTCAATTGTCTTGGAGAAATAACAAAAATATTACACTATAATGCAAAGAGAAAAAAATAAGTTGTTTTCTTATGTCTATGATGGTATCTTATATCAGGCAAACTCTGCAAGTGACAACAACAATAAATTAAGGGAGAAAAACAAAATTTGAAGAAAGCCAGTACCTAAGCCAAGCTAGCACAGAAAGGAAACAAGTTGAAGTGACTCCTAAATTTAGCACTCCTTGTTCTTTTCAGAATTTTAACTGATTCAACTCACAGGGCGTAAAGACCAAATGGAAATCTGTGAACTAAAGTTTATGAGGGTCTCCTGGGACTCTGGAGACAAAAGTTTAAGTTCAGACTTATCAAGGTATCTAGAAATTGAAAGGCCAAGATCACAGTGAAAAGATAATTGAAGAGATCAAGACGTTATGCGTGTTTTTTTATACTTGATGCCTTTGCCAAATTTCAAAATGTGCAAAGACTAAGGGGATATAAACCTACCAGAGAACACATGCTAAGAAGCTAAAAAACTAAACAAATATTTCAGCAGTTTAACAGAAAGGATGGGCCCTAGGAGGAAAGAAAACCAGAAATTAAATTAACCCTCATAAATTCTGAAGTTCTGTCTTGATAATATTAAGGAGATTTATCCCAACATGTCTTCCTGATAAAAGAAAAGAAAATTATGTCTATGTCTAAAGGGAGGTAAGATCATTCATATCTAGTGATCAAAATTCACTAAATATAATCTGACATGCCATGAAATGGAACCAAGCCACCAATAAGTGAAAACAGATAATATAAAAAGTCCAGGTGATTCAGTTATTCAAATTATCAGACTAAGAATAAATATGGTTAATACAATAGATCACAGAGGAGGTGTATTTGGAGCCTATAAAAATAAAGTCTAAAGCTAAAAAATCCAATCAGTAAAAGTAATAATGCAATCAATTTAAACAGAAGATGAAATCTGGCAAAAATATGGATTAGTAAACCAAATTCAAAATAGAGATGAAAGAAAAAAAGAAAATATAAAGGAAAATGAGGGGGGAGAGAAATTTAGGAAGAATTACAGAGAGAAAAAAATACAAATATGAACACTTATCTTAACACATCTTATACAGAAAAGGACTAACGATTTATAATTAATGTCCCCTAAAGAGAAGAGAAAGGCCAAGGGAGAAGTAATATTTGAAGAAATAATGGTTGCAGATTTGTATAGAAGATATCCAGACATGGATGCAAAAAGCTCTGCAAACCCTAAGCAGGGTAAGCATACCAAGGGCACATCAAAGTAACACTGATAAAAATTAAAGACAATAAGAGTATTTAAATCATCCATAAAACAATGAAAATATTAAGAAAGGTAAGACTGACAGCTGATTTTATGATAGAAATTATGAAAGTTGGAGGGAAAAAATGGCATCATTAAAGGACACAAGAAATAACTGCCAAACCAAAATATTATATTAAGAAAAAGGAAACTTCAAATGAAGTTATTTTCTATAGAAAAAGAAAAAAAGATGTTAAAATGCTTTATCCGAAGTTTTCATTAAAAAAATTTTTTTTTCTTCAGACAAAAGGAAAATCAGCCTGTGTGGCAATATCATAATGTAGGGAAAAAACACCCTAAATGTTAATATGTACAGAAGTATAAAAGAATATGTACTACTTAATATAATTAAAATGTCTTACATGTATAAGTTAGATATAGAAGTAAAATATGTAATAACAATAACACAAGAACAGGAATGGGATAATATAAATGTTTATACCAATTAATTCACCATAAGCATCCTTACATTATACCCAAAATGTTTGAAACATTACTTAAGATATGTTCTAATAAATGAAGGATATGTATATAATTATTCTATTTATGGTTATAAAATAATATGAATGCAAGGCTATTTATATTTATTAGAATAAAGAGGGGAATGTAATAATTGAATCTTATTAATCAAAAAAAATAGAAAGGAGGGAAAATAAGAAAGATTTGCATGTTTTTTTAATTCAAAAAGAAATTCAGGGAGGCGCCTGTGGCTCAGTGAGTAGGGCGCCGGCCCCATATACCGAGGGTGGCGGGTTCAAACCCAGCCCCGGCCAAACTGCAACAAAAAATAGTCGGGCGTTGTGGCGGGCACCTGTAGTCCCAGCTACTTGGACGAAAAAGTGAGACTCTATCTCTACAAAAGAAAAAAAAAAAAAAGAAATTCAAACCAATATATATAAGCAATCATATCAAACACAAAGGAACCACATGGTTTACTTAATAGACATAAATTGTTAAACTAGAAAAAGCAAACATTTGCAAAAAGCAGGTCACATTTCTTATCACAGATAAAGTTTTAATGTAATATAAATGAAGACTAAAAAGGATTTAAACAAGATTGCCTGCAAAGTCAAACCAAGGTAAATTAGATCATGTATAGACTTAGATAAAATAAATATTTCCAAATAAGGTGAAGAGATTCATAATGATAAATTATTATTAAGTTTGTTATAAAAATCCCATTAAATTCATATGTACCTAATAATGTATTTTTCAAATCTAAAAAATAAAAACTGTCAGAATCAAAGGGAGCAATAGACAAATAAGCCATTGTGGGTAATGATTTTAATCCACAACTCTCTTAATAGTTCTGTAGACAAAAAACAAGCTGGAGACCATTAAAATATCACAATTAATAAGTTTATCTAAGGGAAATGCATAAAATACTGCACTAAAGAAGTTACAGAAAAATGAGTCTTGTCAAACATACTTGAAACATTTACCGAAATGCACAAAAACTAGGACATAAAATGAGCCTTACCACATACAGAGTGTGCCTGGAATTAAGTTAGAAAAATTCATAACCAAAAAAATACTCTGGATTGGCAATTAAACTGTATACTTCCAAATAACCCATGGAAAACAGAATAAAAATTCAAAAGAAATTAGCACATTTAAAAATGTATGATAGCAGTATATGACAAAACGTGGGATGGCGCTAACTCAATGCCTGAATGTCCATGTGAGAAAGGAGAGATGCTGAAAATCAATTACTCAGCTTCTGTTTCACAGAGCCTGAAAATGAACAGAAAATTACAATTTAAAAAGTAGCAGAAAGGTGAAAATAAAGATATACTAGGAAAAATCAAATTTAGAACACATGTATAGCAATGAAATGTGACAAAGCCAACAACTGTTTATTCATAAAGATGAATAAAGTTGATAAAACCGTGTAAGAAAGAATATAAAAGATATATTTCTTAGATGCTTATTAGAAATAAGCATCAGAAATAAAGGTTGGGTAATTATTATAATTTCCAGAGACATTAAAAAAGATAATTGGAATAATTATTCCAATTGAAAAAGGTATTCGCATGAGTATGAACATATTTGGTATACACATAAATTGAAAATATTATGCCAATAATTTTTAAATGTGTCATGACATAGACTAATAAGTTTAAAAACACAGGTTTTGCAAATTGGATAAATAGAAAAGGAAAAGCATGTATATTCATTGTTTCTACTGAATGAATTGAATCTATAATTACCAAATCTTAACACATTAATCCTCATGCTCAAAAGACCACCTATATTTCTGTCTAACAAGGGTACAAGTGAACTTTTCTAGAACTAGAATGTAAATGTTTTGACACAATGACTATTCAAATGACATGAAATTTATGTGAACCAGCTTGATGAAAGTATTTCAAAATGTATATGAAAACACTACACTGTACCCCATGTTTGCATTAATGTATACAGCTATCATTTAATAAAAAAAAAAAAGAACTCACCAACATAAATTTTAACAGAGAAAAGAAAAAAAGGGACTATTTTTCTTCTCTTATTATAAAGCCCATATAATCTTGATGCTAAAACCTGACAAGAATATTGTGTTATACACAGAATTCTTGATAACTTACCAACAAAACAAAATCACTAATATACAAAAAATTTTACTCAGAGAAATACAGGGACATATTATAACATTTGAAAAATCTATTAATGGAAGTTAAAATAGCAAGTGATAAAAAAAGAGAAAAACATGATCAATCTCTATAGATGCAGAGAAAGTTACATATGCATCTTTATGATAAAAATTTCTCTGCATATTAGAAAAATAAAGGGAATTTCCAGCTCCATCCATGTGAACATGAAGAACATAAAGTCTCCATCTTTCTTTATGGCTGCATAGTATTCCATGGTGTACATATACCACAGTTTGTTGATCCATTCGTGGATCGATGGGTACTTGGGCTTCTTCCATGACCTGGCAATTATGAATTGGGCTGCATGGATGGAGCTGGAAAATGTTCTTCTTAGCAAAGTATCACAGGAATGGAAGAAAAAGTATCCAATGTACACACACCTATTATGAAATTAATTTAAACCTTTTTATATGAAAGCTATAACCTAATAACAACCTAAGGATATGGGGAGGGGGAGAGAGGAGGAAGAGGGTGGAGGGAGAGGGATTCGAGGGTTCACTTCTGTGGTTCATCTTGCAAGGGTACAAGTGAATCTTTCTATGAGTAGAATATGAATGTTTTGACATAATAACTAAGAACGTTACATGAAGGCTATGTTAATCAGTTTGATGGAAATGTCATGGATTGTGTGTGAAAACACCACACTGTACCCCCAAAGTGCATCAATGTACACAGTTACCATTCAATAAAAAAATAAAAATAAAAAAAATAAAAAAATACAGAAATATAAAGGGAATTAATCTGACAAAAAAAAATATTTTATTTAAAAAAAAAAAAAAAATAGCAAATATCAGACCTGTTGGTAAAATACCGAAATCTTTCTTTGTGAGATTAAAAATGAGATAAGTTTGTCCGTTGTTGCTACTCTTATAAAATTGTACTAAAGGTTTTTACCCAGTAAGAACAACAGGTACAAGGAAGAAATAAAGGTATAAATATTGGAAAGGGAGAAATACAGTTGTCATCACTTGCAGATTACATGACTGATTTAAAAGAAAAAATGAAAACAAATCTGTAGTTAGACCATTATCAGTAGAAAGTAAAGCTTACATGATTTTTAGTTATAAAAATATTACAGTTGCATTTTATTTTGTATCAAATACTCAAAAAATAAAATAAATAAAATCAAATAGTAGAAAACACTTCAAATATGTTTTAACACAATCGGATGCAAGACCTGTAATAGAAAAAACTGAAAGAAGTTAAGGATATAAATAAATGAAGTGTTATACAAAGTTTATGATTTGAAAGTTTGAATGTAAAATGTTCATTATTTTAAGTTTAACTGTTGATTCTAAGCAGTATAAATCAATTGTAATAACCCGTGTGTGTGTACATGTGTTTGTATAATTTGATAAATGTATACAGTAATTTTAAGGGCAAAAAATAATAAAATATTTACAAAAAGCAAAGTCATTGCTCTTATGACATTAATTTATGAAGGTCTATTGTAAAGTTAAAGTTTGTAGGATTATAAAGATTGAAAAATAGAGCAGTGGAACAGAAAATTCAAGAAATAGGCCTGTACAAAAGTGCTCAACTGATTCATGACAAAGATACTACAGAGGGAGTTTGCAGTAATGTTGCTTGTAAAATTGGATACCCATGAGTAGAAGAAACTGATCCTTGATCTCTCTCTCAGACCATCGATATAAATACTCTTCACATAGATCAGAGAGGTTAAGGTGAAAAATGAAATAAGAGACCCTCTAAAATGTACCATGGAATTTCAAAATTCTGGATTAGGATAACAATAAATAATATTCAAAAAACACTAAAATTAATACGTGAGAGAAGAAAAAACACAATCAGTCTCTACAGGTGCAGACAAAGTTATGTGCATATGCATCTTCAAGATAAAAATTCCTCCACACACTAGAAATAGAAGGGGGCTTAATCAGATGGATGACTTCAGTTCTATTGAATTAAGAATTCATGCTCACCAAAAGACACTATTAAGAATGTGAAAAATTAAGTCATAGACTGAGAGAGTGTTGTGAGATATATATGTGTGTATGTGTTTACTGAAGGACACACATCTGTAATATACAATATGTGTATCAGCAGAACAACATAGACAATCCAATTAAAAATGGCAAAAACTTGAACAACTATTTCACAAAAGCAAAAGCCCAGTGGACAGTAAGCACAAGAAGAGGCCCTCAACATGAAATCATCAGTACATTTTGGATTAAGATCTAACTAATACACAGCTACATTGTTCTACAATGACTGAAATTAAAACCGAATAATAAATTGTTCGTTTTACTAAGTATTGTTGAGGTTATGCAGCGAGCACCTTGGTCTTTTATAAACTGCTGGTCAGAGTGTACATTAGTATATCCCCATAGAAAAATATTTGGAAAACCCACATTAAAGCTGAGTGCATGTATATTTTGGTTATCTTTCACCCTATACCTAAATAAGGAATATGCAGATATTTGTATATTTGTATACCAAAAGATGTACACAAAATATTTCTCATAGGACAATTCAAAATAGTACAAACTGAAATGACACAGACGTCCACCAATAAGAGAATAAATAGGTTGTGCTGTATTCATATAATGGACTATTTTTCCACACTATAGAAATGCATCCATATGAATGAGTTAAATATGGAACTAAAGTAGCCAGAAACAAAAGTTTATCTACCATATGAATTCTAATTTTTGTAAGTTCAGGAGAAAATCAACAAGGTGTTGAGAAACCAAGGTGTCACCACACCCCTTCAGATAACGTCCGTGATGCCGGCTATGTTGGCTATCTTGAGCCAGGTGGCGATTACTTGGGTATGTTCATTTGGGGCAGATCCACTATAACAAATTCATATGATTTACATGCTTTTCTTGCTGCTTACTTTAATTACAAAAGTTGACTGCACACAAAATATTTAAGGAGTCACCGAGGAATTAAAAAAATATAAGACTATTACACTTCCTAATATGAATGCAATGATAGAAAATTTCATAAAAGTGGAATCTTCAAAACTTTCTTTTAATGTTAATTATGGCTATTCATTGGAGGGGAGTAATCAATAATAAAAAAATTAATCTGAAATAAAAAACAAAACAATATTATGATACTTTGATTATGTTTTATAAATGCCAAAGTCAAGACAGCCTGTGGGAGTAATTAGTTTGTTTCTCGTTGGTTAGATTGCCCCGGGTTCATATTTGAGCATTATCACTTCCTGACTTTCAGAAAATAGGGTCCCTATGCTACTCTTCTTGGACTCACTATAGTCAAGAATTGGTGCTTCTTTATTACAAACTATGTTATATAACTCATATAAATTGATTTCAATCCTCACATACCCTGAAATCATGTTCCCATTTGAAAAAAATAAGTCTTCGCAGTAATCCAATAGACCTCAAAGAGATAGAATATAACAGACTATAATAGATGCTAGATTTTCACAGTATTGGTTTTCTTCCCTAACAAAGCATGTGTGTCCTTGAGTGTGTATTTACTTATGAGTGAGTATTGCAGATTTTTTTTTTAATAAGCTTAGCCTTTTCTGTTTTTTTTTTTTTTTAATGCTTTTATTTATTTTATTTTACTTTTTTTGGCCGGGGCTGGGTTTGAACCTGCCACCCTCAGCATATGGGGCTGGTGCCCTACTCCTTGAGCCACAGGCACTACCCAGTATTGCAGATTTTAATGTAAAGTGGTATTAAATGGGCATTGAAACTGAAGCTTACATATGTCTACACATTAATCGCCCTGAAACTGGGAGTCTCCTTAGGTTCTATATATAAGGGATTTAAATAGAATCATGTTGTAAAGAAATCTCAAGAAATTTAGTTCCAATAATCTTGAATCAATCCTATGTGAAATAATTGGGGGGGGGGGAGAACCCACTGAGGATTTATTAATAGAAGTATGATGCAATTTAGTTGGCAGTGTGGGATTGACGATTTTTACAAAGAAGACTTAGATCAGTAATAGGAACACAGGAATAACAAACTCACTATACAATTTTATGTCCTTACCGTGACACTATAGAGAAAGGAAGCACATGTAAGTAGGATATAAATATGTATTAAGGGCTGTGAAAGGAAAGAGTCAATATTTTTAACTCACAAATTCAGGAAAAGCAGTACACAATAGAAACAGGCCAAAACAAACAAAAAGTAAACCATTTAAAGACACGTATGCCCACACACATAGGCACATAACAAAACCAAAAAAGATGAAATGTGTATGTACTGACTGTATAGATAACAGAGGGGGGAAAAGTATACCTAAAGAATTAAATACAGGTAATGTTATGAAGCACACATTAAAAAGAAAAATGAAAAGCCTGCCAGCTTCATGCTCAGTAGTACTAATTTTTCATTTATAAACTGTCACTCATGTGACTTTTGTAAAGAATGTGATTGTCAATGTTTTACATTTAAGAAATGTAAAGTATCTAAGAGGTTCATAAAGTCAGCTCTTACTGCAATGGCTCTAAATCGTTTCCCCATAGGATCAAAATTTTAGAATCTCAAATGTGTCTTAGTTTTTAAGATCTTGACTCGTGTGAACTGGAGAAAGGACCGTGAGAGTTTACTGCAGATATGTAGGGAAAAGGAAGTGTGAAGTACTTTCAGCGTGGTTACAGATGACGCCACTGTTTCCAGGTTCCCTTAAGATGAACAGGATAAACAAGACACCCACATGTTCCCTGCTGATTTAGAGAGCTCTTGAGAACGGTGTAGCCAGATAGTGTGCTTTTTAGCAGTCAGGGAAAGCGGACAGCGGTCAGTGAGGGCTTGAACCAAAGTTACCATGTAATAGTCATTTTCTCCAGGGAGAGGATGTCATTTTCAGATAGTCTAAGTCCACAGCTTTTTCAGTAAGAGAAAGCATTTCCCCCCTCTCTTGAGAGAGCTACTTCTTGGTTAGTAGAAAAGCTATAACTTACAAGCGTTGCTCATTAGATACTGAAGCCCCTATTTGATTAAACTTATAATCTAAACTACTCTGTAGATATGAATGAGGTTTCATGGAGTGAAACAAACTGACACCCTTTTATCCTTTATAACTTACTGGAAGGTTCACAGTCCTATAATAAAAAATCATTATAATTCTGGTGGTCAACATGTACAACAGAGGGCAGAAACTTCTTGATAGGTATTTGAAGGAGGCAAAGGATTATGTCAATGCAGTTTCCACGACAGAGTAAGGGTAATGCATTAAAATAACACAGTAAAGAGGATACCCTATCCAAACGTCCCTGCCAGCGTCCATGGATTAATTGCATTCTAACTTGTTCCTGAGCTATCTAATAATGGATGGATTGGTAAACCATTGCTGATGATTTAAAAATTACCGTACAAAGTATGGACAAAATGTATCTCAAAAAGTTTATCTTCACTCACTGGAGAGCTAAAATACACTCCCGAAATTATTTTACATCTTCTTTCCAGTTCCCATCAGTTTCATTTTAAACTTCTTAAGTTGCTATTTTTTCTATCATGTATTCAGTTCACATCTTCCTATTTTATAAATTTCCAGTGTTTCTCTCATCCCCTACTCAATTATAAATTCTGTTATTTTGCATTCCCCTATTGGCTGTAATTCACTGCTCATAGCTTCCACCCTTCTACTTGTAGAAAGCTCAAGAATAATTTATTGAGCCACATCAGTATATCTAAATTTGTCAAATCATTTTTCTCTCTTATAGTCTGGAAAGGCAAGTCTGTTTATTTCAATCGATGCCTGCAAAAACAGCAGCTCATGGAAACCGGTTTGAAGCAAATTCCCAAGTAACAGCCTTGGCAGTATTCCATTACCTTTGATTATAAAAGGGCAAAATTAATGGGCAATTCATGAGGCTGTGTGACAGAGAGGTGACAGGAAGTCACTAGCACTCAAATGGTAGAAGTCAAGAAGCTGTTTATACCAGATGCCATTCAGCCTTTTCTTCCTTCATCTGTGAAAACAGCCTGACTTCTGTGGCCAATTGAAATGGGCTTTTCCTTCTAGACCATTTTGTCACATCTCTGGTGTTTAGAAAATTAATCTTTAATGAATGCTAATCAGGTTTCTAATTATAATATCTTTATATTTAATATTTGTGTATCAGATGAAAGGCAAACATTTTGGGGCCAGTCACAAAGGACATGAATAATTTCCTTAGAAGCTTATCTAATTAATTTTATTGCTCAATAATATCTTCAAAATTTGAACTGCTATCATTTCATTAATTTAGATAAAAGTGAATCTTTAGTATTTAAATATGACATTTGTGTTGAAAATTACGATAAGTGGTAATTTCAATTGTGTATTCATCTAAAACAGATAAAGATACATATTTTGAGTTTTGGAGATACAGGTGAATATTTTTGCTTTATGTTGTTTTGTTAATTTTATCCCTATTTAAACAGTTTTAAGAAATACTTAGTAAATTTTGGAGGCATCCATATACCTAATGTAAACACTTATTTACTTAGAGAAAAACAAAATAAGCAAGATGTAACTTGTTTTCTAGTCTACTTCTGGATAAATTTTAGAATCATAAATCTGATGCAGAAATGTGTTAATGGCTCTGCAGTAACCAGATGGCGTATCTTACACTCAATAGCGTATAAAACAAGTCAGTTCCTTATTTGGCCCCAATTTTCTCTTCTGACCTCACCATTCTTCTTGTCTTTGGGTGTTTCTGCCTTTCCCACCTTTAGAGCTGCTATTTTTTTTTTATTGTTGATGCTGTGTTCTCTGGGCCTCTGTTTTGTTTTGTTTTATTTTGTTTTGACATGCTCTTGACTCTATCTGCAAAAACTGTGCACCTTTCTGTAACTAGAATACTTTTACTATTAGTAATTATTTCAGGTAAGTTAAAAGATCATCTCTTATTTAAATCATTCCTGTGACTACAGAAAAGTGTTTCTCCTTTGTCTATGCTTCCACAGCTCTCTGATAATGAATGACTTGTAGGATAGAAGTGATCAAAATACCGTTACACTGCAGTATCTCCCAGAGTGCTATGGATTGCTTTATACGAGATTTGTTTTAATAACTGAAAACACAACTACAAATACTTATTAAAAACATAAATGGAAAAGTGATAAAAGAATAAATGAATTAATGACAAGAGAGATTCATCAAAATTCTCAGGAGAAAATTATGGGTTACTTAACCTTCTTGAGGTTGTACCTTAGAATATTTTGAAGAGTGAATTCAAGGAAGTATGTACAATTAAATTAATTTTATATATTTTCATTTTATATGACAAGGGCATGTTTGTGATAGTATTATTCTAGTTTGTTACAAATTTCCTAGTTTTAAGAAGAGGGAATTTAGTAAATTGAACGATGGTGCCTCCTCCCCCAAAGCTGTGTCCAGCTGTAAACTCTGTCAATATCACATTTGGAGAAAGGGTCTTTGCAGGTGTTGCAGAGTGATGGGTCTTGAGATGAGATCATCATCCTCGATTAACACAACTGGGCCCTAACTCTGATTATAATTGTCCTTATGTAGCATTTCTTCTTGCAAAAGGAGTACTTTCCAGTTCACCAAGCTCAACTCCAACTGTAACTGTTCCTGGTGCATCTTCTTCAAATCTTCCAACTTCACCTGCTGTCTCTGTCATGTGCTGTACTGAAACAATATCTGTTTCTTTATGGCTCTCACCTTAACATCACATCTAATTCAGCCCTATTTGATTATCCTCTGCTACTGTAACTTCCAAGACATCAGAGTCCTTGTTTCTGTTTGCTTTTCCTTTTATTCACAGAACAAGGAAGAGTGCTCATACATCACGACACATATATTAAATAAGCAAGATTAGGGGACAGAGTAGATGATCGAGCTATCAATTAATTAATTAAAGATAATTTAAAATGTTACTTCTGTATAGCTCTATAGCGTCACATCCTTTTTGATATATATATGACATGTGTTGATGTTATTAACTTCAAATTATTTTAGTGTAATTATTACTTTTTTTTCTTTGAAACAGAGTCTCAAGCTGCTGCCTTGGGTAGAATGCTGTGGCCTCATAGCTCACAGCAACCTCAAACTCTTGAGCTTAAGTGATTCTCTTGCTTCAGTCTCCCAAGTAGGTGGGACTACAGGCATCTATCACAATACCTGGCTATTTTTATTTTTTGGTTGTAGTTGTCATTGTTGTTTGGCAGGCCCAGGCTGGATTTGAACCTGCCGGTTCCGGTATATATGGCTGGCAATCTAATTGTTGAACTAAAGGTGCCAACCCTGGTTAATTATTACTTTATGTACTATGTCTTTTAAAGAATCTGAGAGAAGGCTTGGCGCCTGTGGCTCAAGTGGCTAAGGCGCCAGCCACATATACCTAAGGTGGCGGGTTTGAATCCCCAACCCGGGCCCGCCAAACAACAATGATGGCTGCAACCAAAAAATGGCCGGGCGTTGTGGCGGGCGCCTGTAGTCCCAGCTACTTGGGAGGCTGAGGCAGGAGACTCGCTTGAGCCCAGGAGATGGAGGTTGCTATGAGCGTGATGCCATGGCACTCTACCCAGGGGGATAGCCTGAGGCTCCGTCTCAAAAAAAAAAGAATCCGAGAGAAAAGAAGAGGATTAATCTTCTCATTTATCATTTTGTTCTCATTATTGTCTCTGCAGATTTGAGTTACTATCTGAAGTCATTTCCTTAGCAAAATATACTTCTGTACTTCTTGCTGCTATTACCAAATGTATTAACATATTTATATAGCACAAGCCCAACATAATATAACTAGTTACAAAAATATATAGATAAAGGTCTGTTGAGTTTCAAACAGATAAAGGAAGACAGGAGAAGAAATGTGCATTTATGTAATCTTTCATAAGTACATAATTAATGTGTGAGGTCCCTTATTTTCAACTGAAGAGTTTCTTTATTATTTCCTATAAGGGAAGGTCTGTTACTATAAATTTTCCTAATTTGAATTTATCCGGGAATGATTCTATTTCACTTTATTTTTGAAAGACAGTTTTGTTGGATGTAGGAATTTTGGTTGCCAGTTATTTTTATTCTTTGAGTAATTTGAGTGTGTTTTCCTCATTCTCCTCCAGCCTCCATCATTTCTGATGAGAAGTCAGCTGCTAGTCTTATTGAGGCTCCTTGGTGATAACTTTTTTTGTTTTGCTTTGTTTTAATTCTTTTTTGTTGCTTTCAAAATGTTCTCCTTGTTTTGGGGTTTTCAACTTTTAATATGGGGCATGTATATGTATGAATTTCTTTGTGTTTATCCTACTCAATTTGTTCAAGGAGATTTTGGATCTATAAGTTAGCGGTTTCAAATAAATTTTGGAAGTTTTCAGTCATTGCTTGTTCAAATACATATTTTTTTAATCCATTCTCTCGCTTTTCTCCTGTCTTTCCAATTCTGTACATGCCAGTGCACCTTCCCGCCTTTCTTCCTTTTTCTTTGCCTCTATTCTTTGGTTTGCATAATATTTGTTGATCTATGTCCAAGTTTACTGTTTCTTCTGTCAATACAAATCTACTCTTGAGACCTTCTGATGAATTCTTCATTTCCGTTTAGGCACTTTAGAACTGCAGAATTTCCATTTGCTTTTTTTGTTTAAAAAAACAAAATAAAACAATTTTTATCTTTTTAATACTGTTCTCTCCTTAATATGCTATTGTCATTATACCTTACTTTGCTTCTTTAGTTACAACTTCCTTTAGTTCTTTGGACATATAATGGCTATTTTGAACTTTATTAAACCAGATAATATATGGTCACTGTCACATGTGATTTATTTTGTCTGCTTTTTTCCTAGTATATGGGGCATTCTTTCTCATTTGCTTGTTTTAATGTCATAACTTTTTTTGTTAGAAACTAGGCAAATATTTCTAACTATTTTGTTTATTTATTTATTTATTTAGAAACAGTCTTACTGTGTCACCCTCAGTAGAGTGCTGTGGCATCACAGCTCACAGCAACCTCAAACCTTTGGGTTTAAGCGATTCTCTTGCCTCAGCCTCCTAAGTAGCTGGGCCTACAGATGCCCGCCACAACACCTGGCTATTTTTTGGTTGCATTTGTTGTTGTTTACCAGGCCCCAGCTGGGCTTGAACCTGCCACGTTCAGTGTATCTGGCCAGCACCCTACTCACTGAGCTATGAGCACCAAGCCAGAAACTAGGCATTTTAGATAATATAATATAGCTATTGGTTCCCATCCTTGGGCTTTGATATTATTTGTTTATGACTTGCTGGGTTTCTTTATATATATATCAAATCTATTTTCCCCAGCAGTGGAAAGCCTCTGATCTTTCTCCTCAGGAGGTAGTCTTGGGTATTTCTACAAACACCTAAGAAAACAGTGGTTTTGGCAGGGATCTTCTGAACACATCCAGTTGGTAAGCTTGACTAATTGCTAGAGGATTGCTCTATTGAATTCAGTAAGGCTCTACTGTGTATTTTGCACACAGAATAATCCATTCAAATTTTGGGTCCTTCAAAGGGACAGTCTCCTAGGTAAATGTTTGAAGTTTGTTATTACCTCTGGATGGCTCCTTTCTGTTAACTCTTACTCCATTCTCCTGACAACTAGCCGATCTATAGTTTAGCCCGTATCTCCAAGGTACCTATCAAATCTACCCATCTTTTCCCATTTGGCTTTCATATGAATCTTTACCGTTTTGAGAGCGATATTAGGCTTAAACTTCACATTCCTTTGTACATGAAATCAATTCCTCAATGACAGATTCAGTGCTTTCTGCTTTATGGCCTAATTTTCTCCCTGACTCTCAGGCAAAATCTTTGAGCCATGGTTTGCAAATTTTTTCTAGGTGACACCTCACTTTAACAGCTACATGTTTTTTTGTTTGTTTGTTTGTGTTTGTAGTTTTTGGATGGGGCTGGGTTTCTACCCACCATCTCTGGTATGCATGGGGCCGGCACCCTACTCCTTTGAGCCACAGGCGTTGCCCAATAGCTACATGTTTACTTGTGAAGGGGAAGCAGTAGCCTTGTTCATCTTGGCTTACCTGTCCTAGCATAAAACCTCTCCCTTAGAAGCTGTGGAAGTGTATTGAGGGCTTCAATATTCTCAGGAATGCCTTGCTCAAGGTGCTGCCTCTATCCCATGAATGAGGACTTGATGGAACCAGGCCATGCTCATTGCTCTGCTGAGTTTACCCAGAACTTAGCCTCAGGAACTGGCAGTTAGGGAAGCTGAAAAATACTACCATGCTGTCCCTCATGAATAGATAACCTTCCAACTAATAGCTTGGAGAAGCAGGATCCCTTTGTTCTTGGTTGTACTAGTCAGGAGTGGAGTTCCCATTTGCTGAACTGCAAAGGTGGAAGGAGAAACAGATCTTGGTTCAAATACCACAGACTTTCTTACTGAGTTTTAGTGGATTTTATTGAATAAATATTTCTTTGTTTGTTGTATGTTCTTAGAACTCTTTAAATAATTTTCATCGGGTTTTCTGGAGACTACATCCCTGTAGTTCCTCATGCATTTATACCATAAGTGTAAAAAAAAAAAATCACAAATTGAAACAAACAAGTGAACACAACTGAACTATATGCTTAGAAGTCTACCTGGCAGATACGTGTCTTGAGCTCAACATTGAAGGACAACAAGATATTCAATAGCTAGAGGAGGAGTTAAATTATTTTTACTTAGGTTTAACAACCTTTCATGTTCTACATGACCAATAAAACTATAGAAATTCTAGACATCTGAGCATACTCTATTGGCACTGCTTTTCAGTGCCAAATCAACTGTTTACATTTTTAAAAGTGTTTTTAGACTGTAGATTTTAAAATACTAAATTAAAAGGAAACATTTGCAAATACATATAGTGCAACTAAATGAGAAGGTATTAATTTAATAAATATGGGGAATTATTAAATGAATTTTAAAAATTATTTGAATTGGATAAACATAAGATATAAAATACATAACATGAAATTCTTTACAGCTATGAGAGATGAATTCCAATTTAGTTCTAAGTTTTCTACTGAACTAAACACTAAAAAAAACTAAAGAAAATAAAATCATTTACAAGATGTCCATTGATTATTTTAGTAAAGTAAATAATATGTTTATAGAGATATTGGGACACATGAAATATAATCAGAAGAACATTCCCTGTCATTCATGATTTTCCAACAGTGTTTAGTGGTAGTTCCTTCATCCCACATTAGAACTTAAAAGAGAAAAAAAATTGGAATTTTGCTTTTGGCCCCACAAATACAACTTTTTAAAAATACTACATATGAGAAGAGATAGATTGCAATAAGGTTGAAAATTATCCCCAAATAGAAGTTCATAGAATTTCTCTATCTTTTATGCTTAGTTTTACCACCTGCTTGTTCATCTAGATCAGCGGTTCTCAACCTGTGGTCACGACCCCTTGTAACAATGAAAATACATCCTGTATATCAGATATTTACATTACAATTCATAACAATAGCAAAATGACAGTTATGAAGTAGCAGCAAAAATAATTTTATGGTTGGGGGTCGCCACAACATGAAGGGTCATGGCATTAGGAGGCATTAGGAAAGTTGAGAACCACTAACGTATGAGATAATTGCAATTCACTTCAACTATGAGGACAAGAAAAGAGAGAGGAGGAAAAATAAGAATGTGGACTTTAGCATCATTTATTGGTCATCAAAATAGTGAGAAATAAATCTGTACATGTATGTTTGCCTGCAGTGCGTGGGGATGTGTGTTCATGCATGCAACATGTGAGAGATAGAAGACTTATTTAGTAGGTTTGGCCCAATGAACCACTCTCAGTGAATCTGAACTGATAGGCTTAGCATTGTCTTTATGTCAGAAGTGGTAAAATAATGCTTTATGAGTATGTTAGTTTTCTTATACTGGTCATTTTCTGAGACTATGCACCCATTATTCCTAGCTTGTTCTGTGGATATAGTTTATTAAATGTATATTGATCATTAGCTTATTAATTGAATAGCTGGAGAGTTAAAGACAAAAATATCTAATCGAAATGTCCTTTATTTACATACACAAGAGTTGTTATAGGATATGCAGTAGAAAGAGTGAGTCCTATAGAGATAAATTAATAAACATCAGTTCTTGGAATTGACATACAGAGAAGTACAAAGGAAAGTTAATCCATTAAATGAACTCTACTTGGATGAAAGAGTACCATGAGCAAAGTCGTGGAAGCTAAACTGTACAGTTTCTTAGAGAGGGTTGCAGATTACAAGTGCAGTTCTGATATAACTAGTGCAGATACGACTCCTTAGATATATCCAGCCTGCTATTTGCATGCAAACTTTAAATGTCAGTCAACTTTGAGATACATATTTATAAATAAATGTTCTTGAAGAAGTGGTAGTGCCCTGTTATATATACACCCCTCTACAAACATATATGTTTTTTTTTTTTACTTTATCAGTATTATACTATGAAATGGCTCATATTTATAAGGCCAAAACTGCATTTCAAAATGAATACTTAAATGAGTAATCTTGGTAATGACATGTAATACTTTAAGTGTCACTTTTCACATTTAACATATGGGGATTCCATTACCTACCTCACAGCCTTTTTATGTGGATTGAATAAGATGTTTCTGTGAACATTTTGCACTCTATATAGTAAACACTCAATATGCATGGGACTGCAATTACAAAAGACAAGGGCAAAAATGCCCTTGAATATGTAATCAATACTATGTGAGTACTTTACATTTTTTTCTCATATGGTGTTTATAAAAATTTTATAAAGTGTTAACTTCTTGAATTTCAATTTCCTTAAGATAAATATGAAGTTAAATGACTTCCTCCAGATTACGTAGGTAGCAGAAGGCAAAGCTGGGGCTCCAAAGTTTGTTTAATGCAAACGCTACATTACTTTGCAATATCCTGGAACTGCTATACAGCTCATAGTCAACCTGGGAAGAATGTGTAACTCTTCAAAGAAGATAACCAAACCCTATTTGAATATAACCATTGTAGAGTTTTGTTGAGTAAGTAAAGCGTAAAACATAAACTCCTTGTCTTAGAGTCATGTGTTATACTTTTCTTACTCTTTTCTTTCCATAAAAACTAGTGAGGTACATCCTTCCTTTTTGAATAAGGAATAAATCAATTCATTAGATATAAAATAGTAAAGAAAAAAAAAGAGTATGTTAAGTGAGACATATGAAGACATCCCTTTGATTTGGGGGAAGTGAGGTTATGTTCCATTAGTGAAGTGCTAGGAATTCTAGACAGAGTATACTGCCATTCTCAGTAGTTAACCAGTAATTAACCAATATTATAGAATATCAGGGAATAGCCGTGGTACTTACCTAAATTCAAATATTTTACTATAGCCAGCAGGGATAGTGAACTGTAAATTTATGGCATGTATACAATTATTTGGTTGTGTGCTTTAAGAATACTTTCCTATTTAATAAAAAAAGAATATTTGACAGTTTTAGGAGTCTGAATATAATCTATTGTCAAAACCAGGAGTTTTATATATCAAATGCAAGTCTGTTTGTTCATATTCAAAAGCCAAACATTTTTCCCCTCTTGGCATGCTTATAAATATTCAGTGCCATGAAAACACAAATAAATAATTGGCCATCTCCAATGCATTCTGTATAATTTACAACAGATCAAAAGATTATTACATGGTACAGTCAAAGTCAAACTGTATTGCATTTATTACAAGTAAAAAATCATAGCAGGGCCCAAGCCACATGCTCTGTATTAATGAACCAGATCTCGGTATGTGCGCGTGTGTATGTGTATATTTTATATTTAAAGATTTAAGGATTAAAGATTACATATTGAGCTATCTGCTACTAGAATTGACCTGGAAAGATTAAAAGATTATTATCTATTTATATTGATGACAATTTTTATGAAAATGACAATATTAAAATGACATGGGATCATCTTAACCAAAAATATCCCAAGGTCAATTTCTAATGAAAAAATAAAACTCATAAAATATATGATTCCTCATCTTTAATCGTATCTCTTTTATCATTATTGAGGACTGTTTCTCAAAAAGTGATTTGGTCCTGGCCTTTTGCTTTTTTTTTTTTTTTTTAATGTTTCTTTCTACCATATAACAAAAGAAGTAATAGCTTAAAAATGGGTTGTGTTCTACCCACGATAAGCAAAGAAATGTGGCATATAACATTTTTTTCTCTTTTAAACAATGAATTTTATCAATAAAATAAAGCTTGCTTTATTAAGGAAATGTCATCAGTTTTCTCAGATATGGTCTTTACCAAGCTAAGCTTCAGCAAGTGGTGTTCGGAATAATCATTTATGCATTTTTTAAGCAGTCAAACACTTGTTATTTTCCTTATTGAGTGGTCGGACTCTATCATCACTGTGTTGAAAGCCTCCTAATTAAGGGAAGTGGAAACAGACCCACATGCTCCCAAAGAGAAAGTTGAGTTGCACGTTCAATGAAATACCCTCAATGCTGATGTTATCTTTTCCTTCCCATAGGGAACCACAGTCAGATATCACGAGTGCCTGTTGCTATTAAAGTGCTGGATGTCAATGACAACGCCCCTGAATTCGCATCCGAATATGAGGCATTTTTATGTGAAAATGGAAAACCCGGCCAAGTAAATATCTCCATGTTGTTAATGCTGAATATGTTTGTATACAACTGTCTCATATTTGATTAACCTGCATCATAGTGTGCATTTGCATCATTTATGATCTGCAAAATCTCAGGCAAGAAACATATCCAAATGGGGACAGAGGGGGAATATTTTTTCTTCCTCAGATGATATTTCTCTTCCTGCTTATGACCAAATTGGCTCCTAATGTAGAACAACCTGCTGTGCCATGAACCCAGCGCCAAATTACTGTCTCAAAATATCTCAGGATATGGATGATAGCAGGGGATATCTTAGAGTAATAGGGTCTGAATTTTAACAGTCAAATAATAAGTAGCAAGGTCAAAGCTCACCAAAAGGAGCTGTTTGTTTCATATCAAAGATATGAATAACAAATAATAGTGGAACCCGATTATTTATGGAAAGTTGTGGGATATGAATATTAAAATATGTAAACATGTAGATATATTTAGCTAAATATACGTTCAACAACATATTTTAGATGTGTAATGGTAGAACTTTTTATATGCCTCATATAGCATGATAGGGGCAGTGAAGACAGACAGAAAAAGAAAGAGAAAGAGAGAGAGAAACTGGAGAGAGAGACAGGATAGACAGGGAGGGAGGGAGGGAGGGAGGGAGGGATAAAAGGGAAAAAACAGTTAAATGAGCAAGAACAAGAACAAAACTGCTTTTCTCTGAATGTCAAAGTGGAAATAGCCTATGTAAAGTTCTACAAAACCACAAATGTAATAGATTTCTTTTTACAAGGTACCAAAGTACTGTATGTTTAAGAAATTTATCATTTTTCAACTTCCTAATTTATTTCTGGATGGTGACATTTTAATTTAAATAAACAGCAGCTGACAGTATGACACTGGAGTTGTTAATCCAACTATTCTTGTGCCTCATGTGGGTGTTAGGAATTAAACTTACTATTTGCCAAGCAGCTTACCTGACAAGAGTCAGATTTTTTTCTCCTAAAGAAAGGAATAGCACTGTAGCTTTGTGCTTTTATTTATCACAAAAGATCAAGGTGTTACCCTTTCAGAACACAGTGGCATCTCCCTCTAGTCTGTGCTTACATATCTGAGAATTAACATTGTTTCCCTCTAGCAAAATGAGGCCGCTAGCCCACTATGTGGCATGTGTGCGTTCACACACACACACACACACGCTCAAATTCTAATAATAAACATCTAGACATTATGTTCTCATGAAGACATTTAACTTTAGCATTGATACACTTATTTTTATAGTATTCTGATGCTTGGTGAAATGTTTCTTAATTTCATCATGTGGAAATGTCCTCTCTCAATCTTATATGGAGCATCTTAATTTGTGATTCTTTAAGAAGGGTGTGCATGCTTGTATGTGTGTGTGTCTGTGTATGTATGTATTAGTGAACATCATTTAGGTAAGTTGGTGGAGTGAGTTGCAGACAGAAGTTGTTCAAAATATGGCAGGTCAGAATTAAGGATATAGCTGTTGCATGGACCAGATAATTGCCAAGATTGCGTAGCCAATCACAGACTTATAAGCTAGACTTTTACAAACTCACAGAATCTGTAAAATACTTCAGCATTTAAATAGAACTCCATTGCTCATGCAGAACTCATCACACAAGTTCAGGGAGTCAATGACATTGATATTTCAAAAACCGCAACATTGGCTTCACAATTGTGATATTGACAAGCATGCTTCTTGAATCTCTAGGAATCTGTAGGTTAACCCTGTGGATTTTGACTGTTTGGAGATTTTAATTATTTCTTAGCAGCTCTTATCTTCAGAAAAAATGCATTGTTTCTTTACATTTCCTATGCAAATTGAAATAAAAATCATTGATTCTTTGTTTTATGATTTTTGGAAATTACAATGTATGATTCATTCTGTAAAGAAATGCGTATTTTCTGTGTGTGTGTCTACTGAACCATTTTTATCCCCTAATGAATCAGTTCAGGGATCTTTATTAGAGTCCATTAGTGACATAAAAGAATCAGAGCTTTGACTGTTTAGCAATGTTTTTGGACAGATGGCTGACTGGTTGGTGCAATTGTGATTTTCCAAACAACATTTCTGAATTCTTTGAACCCTTTGTGCTAGTCAGAACTCATGGTTTGTTCCTTACATCATTCCTAGGTCACTTTTAGTGCTCAAGTATCTACTTTTCATATTCAGTATTTTCCACTATTTGTATTTATTTCTACGCCAGCATTCACTTATAGAAGGTCACCAAGATGCCCTTTCACTTATCCCTCATAATGCCACAGAAACGGCTGACGGACTTTAGGATTAGAATATTCATAATCAGATGATCACATGCTCACAAAAAAAAAATGTCAAAAACTGAATTAGCACTAAATTTAGAGCCCTATCAATATTTTTTAAACAATTAATATTGGGTTTACGATAGTTCCAGGGGGAAAAAAAACTGCAGGTGATATTCAAAGGTCTTACTTATCTGTGAGGTGTAGAGTTAAGGCTAAACTGGAAGGTGTGGATCAGCGGCCCGAGAGTGGTGCAGCTGGAGATTATTACCAGTGATCGGGGCAAAGCATTCAAAATGTAGCCTGTACAAAAGTGTCTGGCCTGAGAGGCCCTTTGTAAAGAGGTTTTAAAAACATTTCAGCAAATGAAAACTAACATCAACATGAACATCGAGAATTCTATTGTGCTTTATTCTTTTGCACTGAATTGGACTCATCTAAACACAGTCAGGATTTAAAGATAAAAAGGAGAAGAGGGAGGTCACGTTCCTCTTGTCTAGGCATTCATCTTCAGTTCATGAGATATCCGTGCTAAAAAAGGTGTAGACTCACTTTGAAAGTAGAATTGGGAATCATACCTGCTCCTACCACCCTCTCATGATTCTGAAGTAAAAGGTGACATTCCCTTGAATTGTTCCCTCAAAAGTATAACCATCACCACCACAGGGAGTGACAGCTCACAGTCCAGGATACAAAACCAACCTGAATCCCTTCTGATCAGAATCCTTCTAAAAGATACCTCTGCTACATAATTAAATGTTAATGCACTATTTTCTGATTGATAGTTACATATATATTGTATAACATCCAACATTAATAGGTAATTTAAGAAGATACAAAATGATTTGCATCTCTAGACTCTAATTCAGTGATGTCCTGATAATAGTTATCTATAACTTCCTTGGGTCTTTAACGGGATGGATGAAAAGAGTACTTCCACTGTCTCGTCTCTGATGTCTGGGGTAAAAATGACCATGTGCGTTGATTAGAAAATTAGAAGGCAAAATGTATGTGTGACACAGTTCATGTATCTTATTGGGGGTTAGGCTTTTGTCACTCAGTAAATGTTCATTGAGCAACATCTGTGCTCCAGGCTATAGTGAGACAAGGGACATTTAGTGACATAAAGCATCCTAAATATCAGCCTTTTACCTTCATAGAAGTTTCTCTTTGGAGAACATATATTTAAAATTAGAAATGATAGAAGTGTAAAAAAAAATTCCCTCAAGCTTTTGGAAAGAAAGGATGCTGAAAAGGCTAGAGGAGAAGTAAAAAGATCTCTCAATATAGGACAAATGTCATCAGAGACAGAAAACATCTATCAAGTTCTGAGTGAAAAGGAGTCAGCTGGGGAGAAAGCAGATTCTGTCTGAAGAGCATGGTAATCTGGCTGAGCAGGTGGAGGCACAGGTAATACGTGCGGAGAAACCAGTATCATTCCTCAACATGCCTCACAACCCAACACTCAGAAACAAACATGAAAGAAAAGTGCCGAGCTTCAGGGACCAGTGTTGGCCAGAGAGGCTTCCATAACTCCATTTTACACCGTATCTTCCTAATAGGACCCTCACAGTATTTCATTCCTGATACTAAGCTCTGGCTTCCCACATACAGAATTGGGGAAACTTGCTCCGCATGGTCCGTCACTGCAGAAACCAAAAGGAACAGTGTCTTTCTAAGTGTAAGTCAAGGTCTCTTGTTTAGTCTCAGAGAATGTTTCATTGCTTGATAGTTAGGGAACAGTCAGTTTTAGCCTTTTTTCTCTTTCAGGAAAGAACTTCCCCCGTCACTGTAAATAAATCTTGTGCAGTATAACTTGAGTTTCATTACTATCTATACAGTTTGAGATTTGTTGTTTGGTGTCAAGTAATTATGTCTGATGTGGAAAAAGAAAAAAAAATCAAACAAATTGATTTTTTTACCTCCTTTAATTTTAGCTTCCTCTCTCTGATCAACACTATAGCAATATAGAATTTGTGTATTATAGACATATCACAGTTAAGAGAGAAACAGATAGCTTCCCACACTTCTAGGTGGCATCCATTTAGCCATTGCTTGGCATATAATGGCTATTTGCAATATTTTAGAATCTTGGTTTTAACTCCTTTCATTCAGCAATGACAAATACTTCAAAAATTAATTCCTCAGCTATTACCATGGAAACACTTGCTTCACTCACCGACACACAGTACACATGCTAACCTTTTCTGGTGAAAAAATTGTTCATTTATTTATTGCACAATAATTTTATGCATGAAGATGTTAATCCTCATCATACAATCCGGGGGAAAATATGAAAGGGCAAAAATATTTTTTTTTCCCTTATGGAACTTAATGAGCAAGAGAGATTTTCTAAAAGAGAGTGGAATGAATAAATAATATAGTTTAAAATTTTGAAAACTGGGTTGAAGTAAACATTAAAGCAACTAGACAGAGGGGAACAAGAAAAACACAGGGAACTACTTTATATAGTGTTGTCGGAGATACTTTTAAGTGGGTGTCATTTGAGCTGAAAGTGGAAAAATTAGAAGTAGGCATGAAAACAGCCTTCTAGCCAACAGCGTGCAAACATGCACAAAGACCCTAAAAGGAGAACAGACTTGGTTTGTTTGAAGAATTGAAGATTTCCATGGCTAGCATGGAGTAAGCAGGAATGAGAGTAGGCACAGAGTTTTACATTTCAATAAGATGTTCTCTCTCTCTCTCTTTCTCTGCTCTTCTCTCTCTCTCTTTTCTACTCGTTTCTCTCTCTCCCCCCCCCCCACACACTCGTGCATGCATACATACACACACATGTGCACATTTAAGCAGGAAGAGCATCTAGGAGGTTGGAACCACAAAAAGATAGTGGTAGCTTATTCTAAGGTGGTAGCAGCAGAGGCAGAGGAAATCATTGAGAAAGCTGCTTGCTTACATAAGTGAAAGAATATATACAAACATCTAAAATATAACCAGCATCCTTGCTCTGGGATTTTGGTGTTAGCAACCACGTTTTACAGATAAAAAAGGCTGAAAGAATACAAGTCTTAGCCTGAGACCATGAAAACTTGCCAAGACTGGTTTCACAGTAATCTCTCGGAGGTGTCAAAGTCCCCATACATTATAGGCTCTCACAATATTTCACAAGGAAGTAGAATTTTGAAATCACATTGCCTATGTGACATACCTCATAGAAAAAATAGTTGTAAGAATAAGAGTCTGATGAAGAGTGAATGTTTCTTAGAGGAAAAAAATCAACTCCTGTGACCAATGACAAAAGTTACTCAAGCATTCTGTGAAACTGTTAATGAAAAGAAATAAAGCTTTCTAAAAAAAGTAAAGCTAATTATCCCTTGATAAACATCAGCAATGAGTGGGTTTGTTACTTTATTTATATTTTTTCTAGGTTCTGTGAGTCTTTTTCTAATAAATGTGAAACAATAAAATGAAATTACAGCATTTTATAACACTCGTGAAACAATAAATATAGGAGATTTAATTTTAACTTTCCTGCCAGCAGGCATCTTTCATGATCTATCTGCATATACAAGAGGGAGACAGGATTGATTTTAAAACAGATGAAATTGATGATCCTGACAAAATGCAAAAAATATTCTTTTCACTTTATTTTGGGTGGGGTAAGGCGATGGCAAATTAATGGAATGTGTAAAACAACATTTGAAGAAACCATATGTAGCAAAAGGCATTTTCAAGACAGTCGTTAGAGGCAGTATGACTTTCAGAGCACAACTTTCCCAGAACAGGAAAGCGTAAGTGACAAAATGTAATTGAAGGGTTTGGCACTAGAGCAACTTAAATGTGAGTCACGTCTTTCCCATTTATTAGTTTTGTGACCTTCAGTCTTAACCTTTGTTACTTTAAACCCTTATGTATTATGAATAACTGGATAGCATTGATATACATGCACAGATATACTTTCATGTTCTATGAATACTTGAAATTATTATTCGTATGTGTTTTAACCAACCTTATAGTCTATCTATATATTTAGTATTATATTTGTTTTATTTTAACTTACTAAGTTGATTTGGAACAACATGCTAAAAACGATTCTTAAATGCAACAATATAATAAATGGCAAACTTCTGCCCTATATTGAAATGTCTTCCTCTGATAATTTACAACAGGTTGAGAAAGCCTTATAGGCCCTTAAGACTCATGTCAAGGGTAACAGAAGGTCTCATACTTCATTCTTCCTCATATGAATTTGTGTGTGTGTGTTTTTATTATTTGCTAGAATCATTCATATGGGAAGACACATCATCTAAATCTTTGGAGAAGTCTTGCTTGAGGTCTCTGTTTTTATTGGCTAAAGCTCACGTGTGATTGAAAATTTTGTATATTTTATTCTGGTTCTTAATTTAATTGTGATTGGTGATCCATGGAGAAAAAGGTATAAAAGCTTATTAAAAATCCTCAGGCTATTATAGCCTGATGTACTTCCCTTGTTTTATTTTCATTCTACAGTCTAAGAATTTAGACTGTGAGACAGGTGTGGGCACAAGGGTAAGCTGTTCACAGAAGCTGTGAAGAGGAGCTTGTTGTTTAAAGAAAGGCAGATTTGCTCTACATAGTAAGAGGATTTAGGCTAGACTTTGTGCTTGTGACATACATTGAACACAGTGCGGTACCCAAGAAGCTGAGAAATTCTAGAAAAGGCAAGAAGCTAATGGTAACAGTGCCATGATTGCTTCACATAGAGGTTGAGAAAACCTTCCTGGACTTTAAGATTCAGGTAGAATTTTAGAGGATGACATTTCTCCAAGGGATTTTCTGAAAAACCAAAGAAACAAACAAAAGACCCCCCCCCCACACACACACATACAAAACTTGTGCCGTATCATGTCAATATGTGGTGTGGTTTGGTGTATGTGTGGGTGTTTGTCTGTGTGTATGCTTTACCTACGAAGGGCAGAAAGCATTGAATTAGAATTAAACATTATGTCTGTTTTATTTTGTTTTACCACCATTTTCCCTTGCGTTTATAAATACATATGAATTTCCAAAAGGGTTTATAGGGCACTTGGAATTTGAAAGATAAAATCCCTCAGAGACAATTACATAAATACTAACACATGAGACCGAATTGGAAAAGTCGTGATCGGGAAGAATAAACAACAGGTCACATTTTCAATTTAGGAGGTAATGTTTATAATTTTAAGGAGATATCAGGAGAAACTTCTATGAAGTAGGGTCTAATAAAACATCATAAGAAGATAGTGGAAAAATCCAAACTTTGTATAGAGTTATTCTTCATGAACTGTTAGTTGGTATTGCTTTATCCAATTTAATGAAAATAAAGGTGAAGGACATGAAAAAAAAAACTGACATGAAGACAATAGAAGTTCTACAGTGGGTTTATGAAGGCACAAGTCCCAGTGTCTACACATTAGTGTTTCGGTGAGATGTAAGATCTCATCTACCTCCTCCCGTCCTATTTTCTGTGATGCTTCTACATTCCCTGTATAGCTACCTGATACATCTGAGTCAGGAGAGTTTTATGGGGAAACACTTTGAAGCAGTAGAAAATAAAAATGTTGGTGTAGTCTGGATTCCCATGTAAATTATCAGAAATATCCAGGCAATATCCTTTAAGCGGATATTAATGGTTATATTTGAACACTACCATACAATTTAAAAATAATTGGGTTATTCTGGGGATTTTGATATAATTTCTCAAATACCTATATTTTCTCCTTTCTCAGTCATCATTGCTATACTTGGACTTGTCTTGTATGTATTATTTCTATTTTTACGAACTCCTCTTTAAGGTGTTGGTTTTAACCCTACTTTGTTTTGTTTTATTTAATTATGAACAACACACTGATAATCTTATAAAAATGGAATCCATTCATATAAATATTTCATATGATATTACTTTCAAATTGGATAATGTGAGCCATATGAAGCTTATTCATCTTTTCTCAAGTTGAACATTACTGCGCTAAAAGATAGACATTAGTGTTTAGGAAAATCAGAAATAAATTGGCAGGAATAGAAGAATTAAGAGAATATCCCGATACTTATGCTGTTCTTTCTGCACTACCTTTGACCTCCTCTCCTTTTGTTTACCTCCTTTCTGTCACCTTTCAATTTGCATCGTTGTATAAAGACTTCAAGAAAAGGGAAATTAAGTTTTATCGAAGAAAGCTATAGCATGTGCTTCAATTGTAGGTAGCATGTGGGCTTTCACTGCTAAATCTTCCTATAGGATAGAAGTGCATTCCAGAGGCGTTGGAAAATATTTCAGAAGTTGCCACAGAGCAGCTGTAGTTCACCTTGTGCTCATTTCTGTGTGTGCACCTGACTGGTCAGAATCAACACCAACCTTTATACTGCTAACGCGAAGCGCCTGCACAGCAAGAGCAGATACATCATCCTTACACTCTCTCCAAACTAGGCAAAGTCCAAGCCCCAGTTTGACTGAAACACACATGCAGACAGAGTGAATGTCAACAAAGATTGGAGGATGTCTGGCATATTTTGGAGGGGAAAGGCAGGGAATTTATAATCAGACCTATCCAAGATCAGACATTATGACTCGGGTGCTGATAAGGCTCTTACTGTGCCCGTCTCAAGGCACTGTAAAGCTTAGGGGTGATGCACAAATGGGCCTGCCATCATTTATTTACTCATCCACCCATTACTTCATTTAGCCAATACTTATTAAATATAATAGTTACCAAGTGCTGGACTTTGTTCTAATGGCAGTGAAGGGGGGAAATGTCCATATATTATCAGGCCTGGCATCTAAGAACAAATCAATAAATCATTTCTACAGGAACTCATAAGAAAGGTTCTAAAAGATCCCATGATACTGCTTTGCTTGTTAACAGATCAGATCATTAGAAATGTGTTTGCTTGTTGACTGCTGGCCTTTTCACAAATTAATAATGACATTGATCCCCTACTGCTGCTAAATAATTATGGCAAATGTAAAGTACCCCAAAATCAAGTTTAATAAACTCTGTTAAAAATAATCTGAGTTAGATTTGAAATTATTGACAAGCAACGACACGTTTTCTTTAAAAGTCAGACACACAATTCTCATGTTTTCTTTTTCAGTTTCATGCTTTTGGAAAAGTTATTTGATTTCAAATCTGTTCTCAAGAAATAGAACAGAAGCTGCTTCCATCAAAATCTAAGCATGGCTCTAGAATTCATTTCCTCATCCCAACATACCAGAGATGCTTTGTTTCTTGGGTGATAACATATTTTGCCTTTAGCTTCCCTTGAAATTGAACCGATTTTACGATAAATTATCGAATGTTAGATTTTTCCATTGCATTCTAACTTTATTGGTAGAAAGAAAAATATTTAACCTGAAAGTTCGATGCAAACTCTTAAAAATCTATGATTACTCCAGATATTTTTATATTATTCCCACAAAATAATTGTCTAATTATTTGCAAAAAAACTCAGCTGAGGTTATGGCAATTCACAGTGGATACTGAGTGCATTTTCCATTTACCCTCTACTCCGTATGCTTCTGTGGGGATTCACTTCCTTGAATAAATGTGCTCTTGGTTTTTTTTTACTGTTTAATGCTAAGTGTCTTCAGAAGTTATTACATCAATAAAAATTTCAGCCTTATTAGTATGGGTATTTTAATGCATTTTAATGGCAAAATGTCCTCCAAGTGATCTCCTGGACATCTACTTTTAGATAAAATGCCAGAGCAGTGGACAGCTACATTAAAATAACCGAAAATCTTAACAATACAAAAACTTTAAAGGAATGGTGATGAGGGAGCTGGGAGCACCCATCTTTTTCCTTGGCTCAGAAGAGTTCTCAGACTGAAGTCACCTAGATGGCTTTTAAAAACAAAGCTTCGTAGGCCCTACTCTGAGACTTTTTCAGTAAACAGCCCTACAATGAGGCTCAAGAAATTGCTTGTCCAAAGAGTTCCTGGCTTAAATAAATGGTGGAAAAAAACATTCATTTCTGATGTGATGTTAGGACCAGTCTTCTGAGCTGTGGCATGGTAGGCAGTTGTACTTTGCTACAGGTAAGCGAAATTACTGCATCTTCTGTTTTAGTCATGATGATTTAGCCAAGCTGATAACTCTGATGTAGATTCCATCACCAGCATGTATTAGCCTTTTCATGCACATTGTTTAGAAGGAGAATGGATGGTAACATTTACAGGAGCTGCACCTGTTAAGTATACTAAAGGAACATGTTTCATTCTGACTGGTATCTACCCCACCATCCAAAGAAGTCCTCTTCTCATTTGTTCTCATTTTTCACATGTACTCACAGAAGTCAGGAGTTACCTCTTAAAAGTTGCACCTGGGGATGGAGACAGCTGGGTAAATGGGGGAAGTCTTGCTACATCTGCTCATAAGCAACTTCTCCCCCTCCGTTCTTTATAATTGCCTGAAACAAGGCTCTTGCCAAAGACATTTTCTTGACTTGCTAACACGAAAATCTAGCAAAACTGTTACTAAGTAAAGGGTTTCACTCACATTTTTCTGTTAAATATTTGTACATGCAGGCTGTCCTAAAGAGTCATCTATGTTTTACATCTTATACCCTTGCACTATGATTCATGTTCATTTTTGTGAAACTAGAACCTCAGGGCCTCTCTGCACTTAAATGTCATGACAAATATACTCTGTGTTTAGAACCAGTAAATATAATTGCATTCTCTCCTCATCTGATCTCCGGACTGGGTAACGTCAGAGTTGTTACACTTATCAAAAAGTGAAACACATCAATAAATAGCAATAATCCCAATAAAACCAGTAATGATGACAATGATGGCTAACATTTCATTGAACATTTACTAGAAATCAGGCATTTTGTCAAGAGATTTATAAGAATTTCAATCATTCAAAACAAACATGAGAAACATACTTTTTTCACTTTTATTTTAGGCACACATACAGAACAACTGAATTTCCCCCTCAAGTTCATGAAGGATAATACTGTGACTTTTATTGAGGACACTTAATACCAGAGTCTTTCCTCTTAATGACTACTTCATTGTCTTAACCATGAGTTACATTTGGGGCTACTTTATATTATGTTGTTAGTCTACCTAAGTACAGTTGTAACTAGTTATGATACATTGTGACCAGGTGACAAGTTCCTTAACAAAAGTCAAATAACTAAAAAGTGAGAATATGTTCCATTTTAAAAACAAAGATTTTGAAGCTGAGGAAAGTTATTTCATTTTCACTTTAAATAACATTCCTGAAATTCCTGTAAGATAGCACGTGGCTGATATAATGTAGGTTCCATCACTGATACAAATTCTGAAATGGTGCTGCTCACGCTTGTTTGAGAGGTAAATTACAAAGCAATGACGACCTTTCTCAAAAGGAACTGATCCTTTTATTTCTCTTTAATGAATTTGCAAAGTTCAATGCAACATAATTGTTTAAACCAATGTAATATATTCAGCAGCATCATTATAGTCTCTAAATTTAATAAACCTGAGAGGATTTCACTGTTAACTATTTTTAAACAGCAAACCTATTATCATAATAGAATTATAAGCTAGAATTTTTACTACGTTAACTCTTGTCCAGTATTTCACATTGAAGTAATAACAACACAAAATCATGAATATACATCATTAAGATAATTCCCTGGCATCCCAAGAAACAACTTCATCCCAATGAAACAAGCACATTCAACAGGCACCGATTCCAAGTATCTGTATCTATCCAGTTCTCTGCACAATGCTAATTCTAATCCCTATAATTTATTCATCTCAGGATACACTCCTAAGTATTGTTTGCATATGTTATCCACTAAACTTAAAAACAGTATTCACGGTTGGGAAGGAACAGATGCAACTTATCAGAAAGGTTTGTTGCAGTGATGTTTGTGCTGAGGAACACTCGATTTGGCAAACATTTGTAAACCTGATGAGAAAAATAAAGAAAGAGTTGTTAGGATTCAAGATTTAAGTCATTTACCTCCAAGATCCTCCCAAGAGCCTCACTGCAATCACTGTAACAATTCCAAATCTCATTCTAGATGCCCGTAAATACTCAAATTGGAAAGAAACCTGTAATTGCCCAGTGGAATTTTCAAATACACTTAACTTTGCTATTTCAAGCCACAGACACCAAATGGACAAAAAGGTAATGCTCTTAATTTTCATCAACTTATCAAAGCTGAGGTTTTAGAGTGATAAATTCTTCTCTTTATTCTTGGCACAAACCATCCATGACAACTTAGAAAGCTGAAAAAAGCCTTTGGGCCAAAGTAGCAGACCACAAAAGGGATATCAGTAAACTTGGTAGACAGCAGGAGCCCTCTGATATCATGAGAATCGTTGACATCACGTTTTATGTTACAGGTCATTCAAACAGTAAGCGCCATGGATAAAGACGATCCCAAAAACGGACATTATTTCTTATACAGTCTTCTTCCAGAGATGGTCAACAATCCGAATTTCACCATCAAGAAAAATGAAGGTAAATATATTACCTTTGTGCTACAGGAGAGTATAGAAATGGGAAAACAGGATGCAATTTCATAACCTAACGGGAAATAATCATTCAAATAATTTTTCTTCACCCATGAGCAGTTGAAATCCAGCTTATCAGCCTAATGGCATGGTAATTACCTCACTTCCCCTTCCCAATATTGAGACAATAGATAAGAAAGCTGTTAATGTGAAAATTAATTTTATCCCAGGGAATACCTCAATCATCTTACTTTAAAAAAAATCAAGAGAGAGTTTTAACCCCTGGGAAAGCTTCTAGGAATTTTCAGATACTGAGAAATCTGTCAGAGGAGGATCTGGTTTGCCCTTTGCAGTTGTTAAGTTTTAATTGAATGTTTACCAAGTCTGTGGGGAAAGCCTATTCTAATTTTGCCTGGTTTGTGCGTACACATTGGAGGTATTTGTTTTAAGCCTGTACCAACTTTAACACTAACAATTAGATCAGAAAATCCTTTTTGAAGGACACTTCTTATCAGTATTAATTTGGAGCTAATATGAACTGATTTATTGTTAAGTCTTTCACTCACTGAGAATATTTAATCTGTTTCATTATTTTTCAAGGCCCAGGTTAGGATTACTGTTTCTTTAAACATAATATTTACTACGTATAAAGGCCATAGATCATTTTTTTTAAATGTCCATCTAATGTCCATCTATGGTTTGTTTTTAGTTCCTAAGTTGCAATGTATTTGACAAGACTTTTTAAAACTTTATATTGGTTCAAATACAGTGAAGTCTTAGTTTTAGGTGTTTTAGAATGATTAACAACATGTAGGTAATGGTGGTTTCTGGATTTACTGTTTGATTTCTTAATGATCATTGTGTACATTGTATTTAAACAGAAGAGTAAAATTTGGCTCATGATATTGTTTGGATTATTTAATATATTCTATTTAAAGGACATAGTGCATTTTGAAAGGAAATGACATTTTATGGTGGACGTTAAATGTGTTATGATCTTGACTTTTAACATAAAGCTACCATAGTTAGTTCTTTGGGGATGCTTTCATAAATGTGGATGCATCCTAGACAAATAAGAAAGTTGTCACATAGATGTTACTTATTTAGCTGACTGCCACTATTATAGGAGACACAGTCTTATTCTTTCTTCTCAGTAACGGAGCACTCATTTTCAGTCACCTCTGACTGAGAACTCTAATCCAAGCACATTGTCTTTGTTCCTCTGTTAATACTGCCAAGATTTTTTCTTTTATCTAAGTCACATGACTACGTCTAACATAAAAGACCTCTTCAAAAAGCCCTAAAAGCCCTCTTCAAAACCCCAGACAGAACGGCAAGTGTGGTCCATGTGAGCTAATTAGTATCAGTCATTATTTTTGTATATAAAATTCTCTACAAATTTTCTGTGAAGAAATATTTTCCCATCTGGAATATTCTGAGCTCCCTGATGTTTCCTGGACATTCAGTAATTTCATGTATACGTGTGGCCCTGGAAGGCATTATATAGGTGTCGAGTGGATGGTGAGGTATTATATGGTACCACGGAAGTATAATTTTTACCTCTATTTATTTGGCCCTAACACTTTTACAGAAGATGTTTAATCCTCTGGTGAAGGAATTTCAGGTGATTTCTCTGACTTCTGAAATCAGTAGAAAGTAAAACCTCTTTCTGCCTCATCACACATTTACTAAAACTTGTACTGGAATATTTAACATCACATGCATTATCTGTCTTATTTTCAGACTATAAAATTAAAGTTAGAATTTTGATGCATCTTATAGGACTTTAATTTTATTTCTGTTTTATTAAATAAAATTAAAAAAAACAACAACAGATGACAGGTATTACAAAGGAACTTGGAAAAGAGAGAGCCCTCTGTGTCGTGAATGTTTATTTTTTGAATTTTGTTCACTTGTTTTGTAGCGGTGACTGTGCCATTTATTATTCCAACTGGGCCACTTTTTAAAGTGAAAGGGGTTTTCATATTTTGCATTTTATATTTATGTCTGAGAGGCACCATAAACAAGGACTGCCTTATGGAAACAAGGACATAACCGCTGTGATTTTGGATTTAGGATTCAAATATCCAACATCTCCTTGATAGAATAAATCATGTATCCCTCCCTTTGAATTATATATAGAAAGTTTATACTACATTTGCTTTTTCCTACATCAGAAATTCATGAATTTGACTCCACAGACCACTACTTCTTTGAAATCTTGACAGTTATCATGAAAATAGAAAAAAATAATTCATTCCTTCCTAATATGCCGAAACAATTAAAGTAGTAAAAAGAAGTTGTCAAATTAAAAATGCTGGAGGTATATATAAGAAGGCAGGTAGATAGATGATACATAGACAGGTGTTTTGTGAGCTCATTGCCAATTCATTGTTAATGATGACAGGATATAAAAATTACCAGGAAAAAATCAAACTATTCAACATTATTTACTTTCAAACTATGCTGTATTTTATGTTAGGAAAATGGAGAGGTAGAATTAAATGGCATAAATGTATTTAAAATAATTTTTTTCTTCTTAAAATGGACTTCAGAATGGTCCATGGCTGCTGTTTCTCTACTGAGTATTATCAGTTACAAGTTCAAGCCCACTTGAACTTGTTAAAATTCTGAGATAGCTAATATTACTATATTTAAATCCATAATTGATGAATAACTTTCTGTCCTATCTCATTTGATCCTTTAAGGGAGATTCTTTCAGTATTCAGCATTTTCTAATGAACTTGCAGCCTTATCTTTCAATTTGAAATTATTACGATCTTTCTTGTCTCTGATGTAGATTGGGCCTAATGCAATTTCTACCAGCGAATTCATAATCAAAGACAAAATGAGATAGAACATTAGCTCTCTCTTGTCACGGTTGAATGATTTCACAAATAATTCTCCTAAATATGTGACAATTATATTTCTGCCAGAATAAGAAAACAACCTTCAATAGTGATACAGGTGGACGTAAGGATCAAAAATGTGGGGAGCTGTTTAACATCATGTATACATACCAAAGAAAAATAGCTTCTTAAATTTTCTGTATGATCCATTTTCATCTTCCATAGAATTGGGTGAATTTATAACTGGAAAGTTTTGTTGACCACATTTTAGTATTGGCATCTATTCTAACCATGGAAATGGAAAATACTAAACAATTAAATATAACGAGACAGGGAAAATAAATGAGCTTTTTACAGATAATGAAATATCTTGCTTTTAGGAAGTTCGAGGTCTACAAAAACCTCTTCTACAGCCTGTACACAGTAGGTAAAAATATTTATGGGAATTGCCAGAGCACAGGCTGGTAAAATGAGAATCTTCATGGTTTATGCTAAAATATATATAGTTTTTGAGACAGAGTCTCACTCTGTTGCTGTTTGTAGAGTGCCATGGCATCATAGATCCCAGAAACCTCAAACTTGTGGGCTCAAGGCAATGCTTTCACCTCAGCCTCCTGAGTAGCTGGGATTATGGGCACCCACCACAATGCTTGGCTATTTTTTTTTTTTTTTAAGAAACAGGGTCTTACTCTTGCTCAGGCTGATCTTGACCTCTTGAGCTCAAGCAATCTACTTACCTTGGCCTCCCAGAGTGCTGGGATTATAGGCATGAGCCACTGTGCCTGGCTTATACAAAACATTTAAATAATGTGAAATGAAAAAAAATAATAAAGCTCTGCTTTCTAAGAGAACCTGTGGGAAGAAGAGAAATAAACAGTGAACTTGGACTTTGTTATGTTTAAGAAAAGACAGAAGGGAAATCATAGTACCTGATGATACTGATTTTTTTTCTTCTTGATAGCTCCTCATTGACTGAAATCTTATTGATGAAAAGCTCACTTTAAAGGCATAATTTTGATTTATCTTGAATAAAGTAGATGTGGACTGCACTTTGGAATAACCATACCTTGCAGTATGTCATTGTCCATTGTTCCCTTTGTAGACTATAATTCATACTTGTGTGAGGCTTTTTCATTTCTACTGATGGGCCTAATTCCTATAGTATATGATTTATCACCTTTTATCTTTTACCAGTTTCCATTGTGAGAATGCTCTGACTATAGCAAATTATTTTAAGCCTCAGTTTCCTTATTTGTAAAACCATGATAGTAAACTTGCCCCATAGGTGTGCTAAAATGGTTTCGTGTAACTGAAGATTTAGTTCTTAGCATACTGGTCAGCTAGCACATAGAGAAGCACTCATCACTAACTGAGCCAGGATTTTCTTCATATGAATTCAATAATTCTTAACTTCTCAACCAGGTCTCTTTGCAACATTAACTCTCCTGATACGTCTATATGTATTTTTTATGTTGTGCAATAATTTTGAAAGTGGCTTCATCGGTATTTGGCAAAAAACCGACCCTCACTAAAATGCATTGCAAGAAATCTGCTTATGTAGTACTATAATGTACTGTGTACTGGAGCCTAAAGGAAATTAAAAATAGACAAAAAAAAAAAAAAAAAGAAATAGAGGAGAAGGAGGAAGAGGAGGAGGAATGGAGAGACTACAAAAATATTTACCAACCACAGAAATAACTGCAGGATTCTTGGATCTGGTTTTGAATATGAAGATTTTTTTTTTCTACTTTGTATACTACACTTGCCAAAATGAAATTCAGGGTTTTCCACACAATAGCTAGCACCATCTCCCAACCTGTGAGGATCACTTTTAATTCTAACACATCAGGTTGTTTCACATTGACTCAAACCTCAAGTCTTTCCTCAGCCAACATACATATTGTGTGGGAACTGTTTTGCATAGGCTGGAAAATTACAGGCAGCCTTCCTTTGCACTTTCACTGTCAGCTTATCTCAGACGCCTCTTGTCACAAAATCAAAATTTACTGCCTGAAAGTGGATTTCCCTGATCCTAAGCCAGCCAGGGCCGACCCTCCTTCTTCTCTCCAGCTGAATCCTCCTATTAATAAATGTCTCACTTGTACTCAGGATGCAGATGTCAAGGCAGACAGAGTTCTCTCCTCTACCTTGAGCCAGCTGTACCTATCCAGACTAACTTTTAACCTGAAAGCGCAGTCCTGTTGATTCACACAGCAAAGAGTGTCCCCTTGCTAACCCACCTGTCTACTTTCTGGCAACCCTTTAAATTCTCCCATACCTTTGGGCTGTTTTGAAGCTCAGAGAGGGTTTTCAGACGAAAAAAACAAACAAAAAAAGCATTTCTTTCCTTAAGTGGCCTTTACAAAAGAGTCCTTACCTCCACTAATGCGGGTTCATTATCATTGGGTTTCCCAGGCAAAAACTGTGTACTTGTGTCAGTGTGATAATGATTACCTATAGATGTTTCGGGAATGGTGGTGTTGACTATCCCGCTCTCACAGTGGACTTTTCTACAATACGATACACAGCACTGAACTCTGAGTGAAGTGCCTTACCTAGAAGTCATCTGCTTTTACCCATATGACGTATGGTCTTTTTCCTCAATGTTGAATCATAAAAGGTAGCACTCAATTTGCATGGAACAGGAGGATCCCACATATGTAGAATAGCATTGCGCACATATGATCCAAAAAGGCTTCTGCTTCAGTAATCCATAATTTATTGTTTATGCTTCCAGCAATATGCTGTTGATAAAAAGCCATTTATGTTTCATTTTGTTGCCTAAACTGCAATTAAGGACAATATAAAAAGCTAAGAAAAATAGTTAACAGATCTGTACTTCTGTTTTCTAAGCTGTATATAACTGTGTAGTTAGTTTCAGAAAACAAGATTTTCTTTGTTTAAGCAGTTTTCATGCAACTCTTGTTATTTTGTAGTCTCCATAGTTTTTTTTTTTTTTTTAATCTAACTCATAATGCACGGAAACCTTCAAAAGTGAATAGTTTCTTTTTGAAATGTTGAAAATTCAAAGGTTATTTTTCTGGTCAGACATAGTGCTACCTTTAGTATTTATTGTCCAATGTATTTTATGGGAGATGACTTAATTCTGAGATTACTACTAGGGTATATGCAGTTATATCACATAGATTTATAAGTGTGGTTGTCATAATTCTATTTGAGTAGTGAATTGCATCAGACCTTCCCTGTCAATTTGCTAGCAGTCATTTCTGGTTCTTACCAAAAAATCTAATTCTGAAGATCTTTGAAAGAGAAAAACCAAAATAATAAATTGATGCATGCTTCATTATCTTAAAGTTATGTTAGTTATGTTAAAGATGTGTTAGCACATAACACTTTTCTACTGAGAATTTTCCTTGGTGAGACTTTAGCTCTAAATCCTTACATAGAAAAATAAAGGGATCAATTGAAATAAGGATAAATATAAAGAATCTGTTAGAGAAATATTTTCATTCTGCCAGTTTCACGTACCACTTTGTTGTCTGTGCTACAACGATTGCTATTTACTGATTTATTGTCTATTTACAAGCATCAAAATAGGTCTTGGGCTCTTGTGGGTATCAAACAAACACAACTGCCCTTTGGAAAGCACAACCAAATATTAAAATTGGATGTGAAAGCAAATGAACTGTCAGTCTATGCAAATTCTCCTTTTCTAAAGAAAAAAAAAAGTATTAAATGTAGTTGATGATCATTTCGTCTCCTTTCATCACAGAAGTTTGCATTTTGAATTAATTTGAGCATTTTATAGACACAACATTAGGCATACATGACATTCTGTCTGGGGATGTGACCTGAATAACACCCCCCAAGTACTTCAGATCCCTCAGATTGTCAAAGAAGTGGATGGAAAATGCAGAGAAGTAATTTTGAGACAGTGAAGGGGGCACTCCACACAGATGAGCGTTAACATAGGTGACTGGGGATGAATTAGAATGAAAGCTAAGGGAGCGACTCTGTGCACTACGGAACGGCAAAGGCTTCACTCAGGGACACTCAGGTTGGAAATCTAGCTCTACTGATTATGATCTGTGAGCACTTACAAAATAGCTACATAATCGAAATGTTATCTGAAAAATGGAAATAATATGTACTCCATGTTGTTTCAATAATAGAACCTTAATTTAATTAAAAATGGTACTGTGCTAAGTTCATTGTCTGGCAAATTAGGGATAATCAATATCAGTTTCCTTCCCCTCTGCTTCTACAATTTTATGAGCCTTCTGAATCTCATTCATTCACCAAGTATAACAAATTAAAATATTTATAAGGGACCTGAAGTGGGTATTTGGGAGATAACTAACAATATATTATTTCAAGGTCACCTGCCTGGTGGACCAGTGATTGAACCTGTTGGCAGATTCCCCATGAGTAAAGCAAATAGAAAGAAGGAATGGGAGATAGGATTGTATGAGTAATTTAAGTTCACTGAATATAAACCTTGTTAGAGTCACATAACTAAAGAAAAAACGTGAAGAGTGCTCAAAATGTATAGGTTTTTATAGAGCTAGAAATATCATACAACTCTTCACATACTGGTGACTGGAATAGTTAAGAGTTGATAGAATGACAGAATTTTAGAGCTAGGAGTATCAGAGTAAATAGCTCATGCAGCTATTAGATGTGTAGAACTTCTAATGTGCATTTTTATTTAAAGAAACAATAACGGGGCTATGAGTGGGAGCGTCTACCTTCTCCACTGTATTTTCCGTCATTTTCTCCCTTCTTATACACCCCTTGCTGCCTTTGGTTTGAACATGCCAAGCTAGTTATGCTTCTGAACCCTCCTCTCCATCCCCACTGTCTATTTCCTCCCGCTTCTGTCTAACTAGGTTTTAGTCATTCATAATAACTCAGGCCAAAGTCCCCCTCATTGGTAAGCAGAGCGAGTGGGTGGCTAACAGTTACTGGGAAGTTTGTTCTCTTTGCTTTTCTGTGCGGGACAGTGTGGTAACTGCTGAGACAGATGCTTGAATCAAGGAACATCTCTCTGTCCTCCGAGGTTATTAATAATGACCCTTATCTTTATTCCCTCATCCTTTCACTGAATACCTATTTATTTAGTGTCTACCATGTACCAGGCTCTATCCTGGGAATTGGAAACAAAGCAGTGAAGAAAATAGAAGCTGTCCTTTCCATCCGGTATGGTGTATTTCTCCTCTCCTCAGGACTCAGTTTTATGCCAATTTGCATTCTCAGAAAGAAAAATAAAATTTACTACAATTTTTTGTCACGTAATGGAAAAATTCACATGCTGCCCTGCACAAAACTATGATTTGGGAGGTTTGGATCATACATTCTAAGTTCTGTTTTATTATAATCAAAGTTCCCTCTTAGACCTTACCCAGTTTGTGAACTTGGACATTCATAAAAAAGAGTTAAGTTTTCATGGATCCCATCAGTCCCACCCTTAGGAAGCATTTGGCAGGTCAGAGTGGTGATGGGCTTCTGCAATCATGGACAGCTAATTCTCCCTCTGAATTCTAATTTGGCACTCTCATTATGTTTTAATTCAGATGAGGTATGTTGACTGATACTGTGCAATGTATTTACCCTTGCGGGGTCAAAGCCTATCAGTGAGGCCTTTCCAAACACACAGTGACCCATGGATCCACTGTAATTTTCAGTACAGCACTACCAGTGAGCTGGAGCTGATGACTCCATTTTGCGGGCTTTGTTAGAACCTATTATAGCTTCAAGGCAAGATTCGTTATTTATAGTTCATACGTTTTCCAGCTCTTATGACTGGTTCAGATACTTGCCAGTTAACACAGATTTTTAACTAAGTGTGTATGTTTACTGAGGCCTCCTGGAAACCAGAGCATGGTATTGTGCTGATTCCTGGCCATGACACTGGGTTCACATTCTATCTGCTGCCTCTTCTGCCTGTTCCCTAAGACGCCACCAAAATGAATGTACGGATGCACATTGTAGGGGAAGATAGTAATTGTTGTCCTTGGACCTCTCTGGGTTATTCATTGCCTTTGCTTTCATGCTGGTAGATTGCCTACTAGAATTTCCTCCCTCTATTGCTCCAGTATATTATTCCCAACCTTTTGAGGCTGTTTATCTTAGGATGATCTGAAAACAAGGTGATCCTGGACCTGGTATGCGGAACACAATCATCCTTCTCTGAATTTCCTTCTTTTGCTTGGCCAGTCACTGCTAGTTCCATCAAGGTCACACTGTGATTTACTTCTCTTCCCTGAACTTCTGTTTCCTCTTGTACAAAATGAATGGGCTCATGCTGGGGATCTAAAGTCTCATCTGTACTAACATACCAAGTGTGCAAACATGATATCAGAAGAAATATCACAGATTTTGTAATAAGACAAATCCTGGGTCGGTCTACTAATTAATGGGGATGGGACTTTGGACCAGGCTTTTAAAGTTTTACAACAGACTCTATGTGTTTGAAAATGTCAAAACAAAATTGCTGCTATAAACAAATGAAAGAATGTAGGATAAATGCCAAGGGATGTACCTGTCATTTATATGGTGCTTTATGTACTTTTTGTCTTTTGTAATCAATCTCTAAAAGAAATAATGCATGTGCAAGTGATCTTTATGCAGAAGTTATTGCATAAAATCTCTACCATATTAAAATATTGAATTATTAAAAGATATACCTCAACAACATTATAACTTCTCTTTCTCAGTATTTTTGGACAGAATTCTAGAAATATTAAGAAATAAATTATTCTCATAAATTAAGAGGACTCAATAAACATAGGACAAATGTTTTTAATAGTTCAAAATTTTTTAGTGTTGTGTAAATTGTAAGGCCGGGGACAAGGAAATATAAGAATGTTATGAAGTTATTTAATTATTTGATTCAGTTTTGATTTATCAGAAAGCTCTCCCAGAAAGGAACAGCTTTTATCTTTTAAAGATGTAGGTTGACTATGTTATGGGATGTACCAGTACATGGTTTACTTGAAGTAGACATAGGGAATGAGAAAAAAAAAATGTGGAACATAGACAAGAGCAATGAAATATTTTATAGAAATCCATAAACTCTATGATCATAACACTGTTTGACACACATAAGAAAATTAATGTGGTGTTTCCTAGTTTTGGGCTGTTATCTCCATCCTCTCAATGTTTTTAGCAAGATAACAAATGTGTTCTACACAATTCAGGGGCTTTTAAAGACAGACACACACGTGGTTTAGCAATGTGATTGGGAAGTATATTGATATAAGTGCATATTATGTAAATCAGTAATATTTATAAAAATATTTTTTCAGTACAGAGTTTCAAGTATTAAGAAATAAGATTGATTGTATTCTGAAGCATATATTCTAAGTAAAGATGAAACTTGCCTTTGCTATAAATGTTGCCAGGTTAAAGTTCTACGAAGAAAGTTTTAGCATGGCTAAGAGAAAACTATCTAAAATTCACTATTTTTTTCCAAAGAAAGAAAACTGAAGTGTGTGCAGGTGATTGTATAAAGTTCACATTTTGATTGGGTATGTCAGAACTGAGATGAAAAACTGTCCCTCTCTATTATCTCTATTATAAGTTTTCTGCCTCCCTAAAATAAATGTATGCATTCTAGATGGATATTTAGTTTTATAAGAATTTTTTGTTTCCAAGGTATAATCCAGCTAACATTTCATGTCATAGGTATATAATGGGTTTACTTTTTTCTCAATAACTTTTATTGAGAAATATACAATTATAAAGATCAAGAAGTGTGCTTATTTATCTATGTAGGATTTTATTTGGAAATTTTGTGGTTTTGAGACAAAACCTATTACTCTAAATAGGTTACATATCAAATTGTAAGCAAAATAAATGGCTAAAATTTATTGAGTACCTATTTAATTCACACGAATTTCATGTATTTATCTATCTCTTTGTATACGTATTTAGGATGAGTCTGATTATTTTACAGATGAGGAAACTGAAGCTCTGATATGACGTGTGACTTGCCAGGCATAGAATGTGGCTACCCAGCTGTTAGAAATCCCTTCTTATCAGTAGCCCACACAGTTTTATAAAACTTTCCAGGGTATTTCTGGAACATTTGCTCAGTAAAACTATTTAAATTTTATTTTACCATTTTTATAAGCTGTTATTCCGTTTTGTAAATTATAGAAAATCAGAAACCAAAGCTAAATATTGGAGAAGACTGTTAAGGTATTAGTTGGGGGAAAACCTGATAATATTACAAAAGAAGACAAAAACAATCAAAATGATTTATTGCAGGCATTATAGGCCTAGAACACAAAACAATGATTATGCCTACTGTATAGTGAGTACCTACAACGCAGTTACCATATTTTAGATTGTGTCTGACCCCCATGATTGTCTTTGCTATTCATTATAAGAATATTGAGTCATTGTGAAGGAAACTAAACTATTGTGTAGTTTTTCATATTTAGGAAAACTATAATAACTGCTGTATTGAGCTAATACAAGAGTCATTATAGACCTGATTCAACCAACCTTGCACATCTTTCCAGTCCAAATTTAATGACTATATAGAAAGATATGAAAAGTTATATATATATGTATGTATTCTATATCTATCTATCTATCTATATATGTATAGATAGAAAATTTTTAAAAAGTAAGCCATAAAAACTGAGACTGACAAACAACATATTGCCAAAATCTGGAAAGACTTTCAATTAATTACAATGTTGAAATGTCTGGATTAAAAATGCTAGCAATAGCAATAACAATTCCCCACCAAAAATAACCTGTCACATATGGAGGAAAAGTACCTGCCATAAAGTTGAGTGTAGTGGCCCTTTGGTGAAAAACAAAATGTATATCTATCATAAAAATTAAATACAAATCTATATGGGTATACATTTTTTTTTTTCTGCTGTTTTTGGCCAGGGCTGGATTTGAATCCGCCACCTCCAGGCATATGGGGCTGGCGTCCTATGCCTTTGAGTCACAAGTGCCACCTATGGGTACACCTTTTACTCTTTCCATATCTCCAAATTGATTAGACTCACAGAAATAAATTGGAATGAAGATGTCTTGTGAATAGTACTGAAAATTTGCAAGAGATAACCATCACTTAATTTTAACCATATACATTTTTTAATGTTTTATTCTATTTTAATGATCATGCATAATCAAATGTATACAATACATTAAGACAAGGAGAACACTGATAATTAATTAGCACTTAAGTAGTAAATCAATAATGTGATTTTTAAATTTTTTTAAATCAAAGTAAAAAAACACATCTCTGGAAAAAAAGGCTACAATGAATGAAATATAAAGAGAAAGCACTTAGACATATACTGTCTGGAAATTGGGATTTTGTAGCTTAGTGATTCCATATAAATAATAATTATACACATTTCAGTAATATGATGTGAAATTTAAATGATTTAATGTTGGGAACACTGAAATAGAAGATCCCTGACCCAGATCACTGTTCGTTGTCTCTCAACAGCTCTAGGATACTCTGTTCATGTAGAACAAGGCAGGAACTTCTCAGGGTACTGGAATCACATGTCAAGTGAACTGTTTCTGAGTGGGCTAGGTCACTCATAGAAACCGTATTACACTAGTATGTTATCATTGCTTTTTCCTGATCCAAAGCTTAAATTTTTATCTCACTTTTTCCCTTTGTTTTGCTTTTCTAATTTTTAACTGACACATAATAATTGTATATATTTATAGGGTACAGCACGATGTTTTGATACACATATACAATGTGTAATGGTCAGATCACAATAATTAGCAAATCTATCACCTAAAACATTCATTATTTCTTTGTGTTTGGAATATTAAAAACAAGCTCTTCTAGCTATTTAAAATATATAATAATTTTTTGTTGATTTAATCATCCTATAACGCTATTACATATAAAATATTATTATGATGCGAGAAGTTATTCCTCCTATATAGCTCTGCTTTTGTATCTGTTAATCAGACTATAGCTATTTGGAGGAATTAGGGAAAGCCTGGGCTGTCACAGCTGTGATCCTTTTATGTGTGATCCCCTTTGCCTTAACCCATCCCCACCATTATTCTACTCTCTACTTCCATGAGATCAAAACAAATTTTTTTTTAGATTCCACATTTCAGAACTTTCCTACACTTTTGATTAGACTATAAATTACTATAACCATTCTGGAAAACAGTATGGAGGTTTCCCCAAAAACTAAAAATAGAAATACCATGTGATCCAGCCATCCCAGTCCTGGGAAGCCGACATGTCAAAGGCATATCTGCACTCCCATGTTTATTGGGGCACTATTCACAATAGCCAAGATATGGATTCAATTTCACCCTTTAAAACTTTCATTAAACACAAGGTACTGTTAATGAGAAGCACTATTAATTTAAGTTCAACTGAGAAAGAAATAATGTTTCACTAAAAATTTCACAAATACGCCAGCCAGGGTGGCTCACGCCTGTAATCCCAGAACTTGGGAGGTTGAGGTAGATGGATAGCCTGAGCTCATGAGTTTAAGACTAGTCCGAGCAAGAGCAAGACCTTGTCTCTAAAACATAGCCTGGCATTGTGGTGGGTGTCTGTAGTACCAGCCTCTTGGGAGGCTGAGGCAAGAGGTTCACTTGAACCCAAGAGTTTGAGTTTGCTGTGAGCTAAGACACCACAGCGCTCTATTGAGGGTGACCAAATGAGACTCTGTCTCAAAAAATAAATAAATAAATTAATTAATTAATTTGACAAATACAGTACTTTGTGAGCTCTAAGACACATTCTTATTTTAAGAATATTAAAAAATGAAAGGGAAAATTTGTGTACTTTAGACTCAATTAAATATACTGTTCCAATTAATAAAGCCATTAACTTATGCAGAAAAAGAATAATAACCTCAATATAAGAATAATGCTGGTGAGGAGTCTGCAATGTATATTGACTGCAGTTAGAATATCAACAAGACTAAAAAGAAGCACATTGCAAAAGCAGCCAATGTTTGGGTTATATTTGCTTGCTAATTACTTAAATGCAGTGTCCTTAAATTGCTTGTACATGTCTCTCAAAGCGCAATATCTGATGTTGAAATTGCAAAGTGAGAATTTAAAGTCTAAATTTTGTCTGTACAAGATTCTCCTGGAAATGTCTTATTAGCTTGTGTGCTAGGTCTTGTTTTTGAGAAAAGAATGTGAAGTTTTAGCATCAAAACCTTCTCTTATTAGGGCCCTTCCTTCTCAGAAGGCTGATGAGAATGTGTTTTGGTACATGGGCTTTTCCTTAGAAGGGAAAAGATGAAAGGAGTGAATAAGATGTCCAGGAAGTCATAAATTCTATCGGGAGATCCAGTGTAACTCAGGAAATGGAGGCTAAAACTTGCTTGTGGAAATTAAGCAGACAGAGTTCATAATTTACTGGTTAATTCCTGGGTCCCTGCCAGCTTCACTATTTTAGATCTATTAGTTGTTGGGCTTACAGAAGCAAGGGCAGGCACACTACAGGGGGTCTGAGCTTTTGGTATATGGAACACATTAGTTTGTTCTCTTAGAGATCTGAAGTGGGGCAGGTTAGGGTGCAGAGAAAAATTGGAGGAACTGGGGAAGTCATGGGCTGCCACAGCTGTGATTCTACTCTCTGTGATCCCACACAATTCTTGTCTTTCTTAGTCTTCTAACATATAAAAGACTCCCAGAGGCAACAGTGATGAAAGTGAGCAGAGACAATCTCACAAGGCGAGGAATCATTTCCCACTGTCTCCGGGCTCCATCACTCACTCACTGATCTTTGAATGGCTACTCCATCTCTCAGCCTTAGTCTTCTCCGAAAATGGACACATGCAGGCATATCTTACAGTGTTACAAAGAAAATAACCCAAATAATTAAGCATGGGTTCAAAGAGAAGATCAGTGAATGGTGAATGCATTTAATGTAACTTCACACAAAAGAGCTTTCTCTTATACATAGAAAACTCAACGGAGAGAGTAAATGCATCATAGAACTAACTTGCTTAAGTGGTAGAAAAATCTCACAAAAACTATTTTTACTCTAAAGGGAAATGGATCCAACTAACAAGAGTTCAGAGTTTAAATGGCTTGTCTACCAGCCAGATGCAGGTGTCTCAAGAATGTTGTATGACCCTGTCTTTTCCTGTTCTTTTACTTTCTTGGTGCTGGCTTATCTACCCTGCATATTTTCTTTACAAAGTTGGGAAAAAACAAGCAAGCAAATAAACAACAAATCCTTTTGGAAGCAGCAGACCTCTCTGGATTTCACAGCTTGGAATTTTTGATTGAGAGATGGTCTCTATCCCAAGTTCCATATCAATTCCTAGAAAAAGGCTCATGTTTGGTTAAGGCAGTGCCCATGTGACCCAACTAGGCCATTCTCTGTCTTTATGGGGGTGAAATGTTCTGAGAGCAGGCTCGGCGCCTATAGCTCAACGGGCTAAAGCACCAGCCACATACACCTAAGGTGGCGGGTTCGAATCCCCAGCCCAGACCCGCCAAACAACAATGACGGCTGCA
>NW_003852602.1:1578628-1616706 GCF_000181295.1 Otolemur garnettii | reverse complement strand
AAAAAAAAAAAAAAAAAAAAAAAAATGTTCTGAGAGCTTCTGCCTATAGTTGTATGACTTGTTTCCTATATGAGGTGTCCAGCTCCAGGGAAGAGTGGACACTGAGAACCAACCCACACTCTCCTTGAAAAGACAATGACCCCAGTGAAGTCTCCCTTGTCAAATTTTCAGAAAGACATAATCCCCTTGCCAAGTCCCTGAGCCCATGATGCTGTAGTTTTCCAAACATGAATCTATCTTTTAATTCACACAAACTCTTCCTTTAGGCTAACAGCAGCCCAGCGACTGTGGTGAGTCAGTCTGGGTTAAGTCCCCACTTTCCACTGGGGCTGCTTGATGAATAATCCATCGCATTTGGAGAAAATAGGGAAGGTCAGTTTTGAAAAGAAGTCAGATTGGGAAAATAAAGAGTAAACCAAGAGTTGTGGATAGGCCAGTAGCATCAGCGCTGTGAATGACCTCAGCAAAGGGATTCCTTCATTTCCCTGGGGAAGCTTCTCAGTAAAGAATGACTCTCCCATTGCGAAAGTTATGAATTGCAATTGTCTATTATGTGACTTACATTGCATTACCTTGCAATATGTCATTGTGAAATGTGACATAATATAATGTAAGTGACAGGCAGCTAAAATTTTACAGCAAGAAAACTTTTTTTATATCCAGGATCTGCTATCAAATTTGATAGCAGCTATCAATCCATTTTTTCCTGCAGATAGATCAAAAATTTGATGTTCATGAAAAGCAGGTCATTTTGAAACATCCACAAACACTTCAGTGCCTGCACAACTCAGTTATCATAAATCAGTTAAAAAAAAAAACCCTAGAAGCTGCATCAGTCTTTCCTCGAATTTCATTTTTGCGTTCTAAGACTGTTTTAGACTAAGAATTTAGTTTTCTTCTAGATATTGTTAAGAAGTGATGATCAAAGAAATTATCTTAGTGCCTAAACAAGACCGATTGTTCTGCACTGGGGGTGATTTTGGCTTGTAGGAGACATTTGGCAATGTCTGAAGATGCCACAGCTGGGTGTGGGGAGGGGTGTTACCAGCATCCAGGCCAGCGATGCTGTTGTATGTCCTATGAGGTGTGTGACGGCATCCACAGGGTCCTCTGTATAGTGTCTGCACAGTGCCTCTGATCCTAGAGGTCATTGTTTAAATAAATTGGCCCAAATATAGTTCTGAACCAGTTCAAAGGCAGCCCAGGTAAATTACATTTGGATAAATCTAGAAATAATTTCTTCCATTTACCCCTTCTTTGGATAGGCCATGGCAATAGATTATGTAAACATGTCAGCTAGATCTTTTGGTCTTAAGGGGCACTTAACACAATCTCTTTGCACATCAAAATTGGGAACTTCATCGACTAACAGCCTCACATCAGAGTCTATAAGGGGAAGAAAGCAGGAGGGAGGGTCTAGTTCTGTCTCTGTCACTAAGTTTTACCTTGAAGGTCTTTGGGAAATCATTCCCCCTTTTGGGCCCCAGAGACCCCAACTACACCATGGAAATTTACCTAAAGCAGAGGTATTCTATTCTTATTTTTGTGTGTGTGGAGGAAGTTTTTTTACACTAACAACTTTACTGAGATATAATTCACATGCCGTATAATTTATCCAAAGCATATAGTTCAATGATTTTCAGTGTATTCATTGACTTGTGCAACCATCATCACAACTAATTTTAGAACTTTTTTATTGTCCTAAAAAGAAACTCCACTATCAGTCACTCATCATTTTCCCACAAACGCACTCAGACCTAGGCAAACATTAACCTACTGTATGTCTTCATAGACTTGCATTGTTTGGAACGTCTTCCATATGTGAATTGATTAACTAGTTCCAATTTAGTAGTAAGTGTCTTTATTAAGAAAAAATTAGAAGTATCTGGTGGTGCCTGTGGCTCAAGGAGTAGCAAGGAGTAGGGCACTGGCCCCTTAGACCCCAGAGGGGGGCAAGTTCAAGCCTGACGCTGGCCAAAACAGCAAAAAAAGAAAAAAAAGAAAAAGAAAAAAGAAATTATTAGAAGTATTCTTCTTATTAAGCTTGTGAATGTTTGCTAAATCTTAGAAGATACATATAGACATAGTTTCTGTGATGGAAACAGGATTGGGGACAGGACCAGAGACCCAGTCAATACTCCATGACCCCCAATATGACTACCCAAGACACAGTTTGAAAACCAATGGTATAAGAGGCCTTGGCTGGCTATACTTTCATTGAATATGCATTCTCTGAGTTAAGCTAAGGACAGAGAGTAGAAAGTCAACTTGGCTCCCAACTTAACTCAGCATGGAGTTCGGACAGCTTCTCCAGCCTGCCACTTTGATGTGGGAATGAGAAAGGCACTTTTCAGGAGAAGTGGACAACTCCATCATGAATGTTTATGAATACCTGCCAAAGAACTCTCAGTATCTGGGGTATCCCTTTGTCCAGACGTACTTATTAAAAAAAAATGAAGCAAATCAACAAAAATATTTTAGATTATGATAGATCCAAATAGGAATCCTTGCACTTCCACTTCCCAGATTTGTATGTTTAGGTCCATTATTCAAAGACTGGCTGGGAGCTTCCGTTCCTTTATTTGCAAGATTGAGTTAATAACATCTACCATGAAAGTGATTTTAAGAATCAGACATGAGAATGAGGCCAAGCGTTTACTGGAGAGCCTAATGTGTAATGATAGCTGTCGTTTAGTGGCTGCTTGGTATTGAAATTGTAAGAATTAGAGATAGTGTGTGTGAAGTGCCTGGCATATTGTAGAAGGCGCCCCATATATAGTAACTGCTGTTACTGTTCACCCAGAACTTACAAGGAGAAAGAGTCCTAGAAGCATTTATAAATGGAGGTGGCTTAACTCAAGTGTGATTTTTCCCCTTGCCTCGCACCTCTATATCTTCTATATCACTATCCCTGGGATCTCAGGGGTCCACTTAGGCCCTTCATAAAGGTTATTTTATATATTACTCACCTGATACTAGAAACAGCAACAATAATACCAACATCCCGATGTCTAGCATTCCTTTATGGGAGCACAGTATAGAGTATCTCTATGAGGTACAACTGTAAATTTTAGGTATCTTAATAAAGAGTAGCCACACTTTTGATTTTACCTTTGTTCTTTATCCTACCTAGAAGTTAGCATGCCCTGGACCACTTTGTATTTTGAGAATCTTTTTACTATATTAATTGATAAAACTGGAAGAAACAGTTATATTTTCTAACCCAATAAGTCTTATATCCTAAATTCTATTATGCTTGTAAAATAAATATTTCCTTTCGTTGTCATTTTTTTGTTTTAGCTCATCTCTCTTTTCCTGTCCTTTGTTATATGTTATTGAAAGAGTCAATTAACATTTTCGACATGTTATCTAGAAAAATTTCCTTCCAAGGTCTGAACATTTATTAGGTGTTCTTTTTTTGTTTTGATCTTTCACGTTGCCGTAGCCATTTTACCACCTGTTTTCTACTCTAACTGAGTTGACTCTCTTGCCAGTTTACTGTGGCAGTTATGTCACTGCTTTAGCAGCCTCTCCAAGGGGCTAATAGTTTCCTTGCTACTTTTCCAGCATTTGCTAATAGTTTCCCAGCCTCCTTTCTGGTGTCCGTACCTACCTGGTCCCAAAGCCAAGGTCGCCTATTTTAGGTTGTGCTTGTAACAACCCCTCCTTGTTTCTTTTTATCAGTTGATTATTTCTAGGTAACAAATAAATTCAAATTTTAGTGACTGGAAACAAATAATGCTTTTAATTTTTCATGATTATGCTTGTCTGGGTGATTCTTTATGTCTGGAGTGACTCTGTTGAAGCAAGATGGTCCCTAGGGCCTCCTGCCATGTACAGTGATTGATATTAAATATTACCTGGGCAACAGGGATCATTTCATCACCCAGAAGATCAGTTACAGAATTCTCACTTACAAGGAAAAAAGGCCAGAATTCTGCACTGCCTTTTCAATTGTCCCACTGGCCAAAGTAAGACCTGTGCTTAATTCCCCCGTGCAGGAGGGGACTAACCACATGCATAGTTCTCGAGAGAAAAATTACGGCAGACATTTTTACACACATATCTGTAACCAGTCTACTCATTATTCAGCATAACTTTCTCCAGAGAGGGCTGAGTGTGGTCTTACCTGTAATCCTAGCACTCTGGGAGGCCAAGGCGGGTAGATTGCTTAAGCTCATGAGTTCAAGACCAGCCTGAGCCAAAGCAAGACCCTAGCTCTACTAAAAAATAGAAAAACTGAGGCAAGAGGATTGCTTAAGCCTCAAGTTGGAGGTTGCTGTGAGCTATGATGATGGACTAGCACTCTACACAGGGGAACAGCTTAAGACTCTGTCTCAAAAATAAAATAAAAATAAAAAATTAAAAAATAACTATCTCCAGAGATAGAAGACTAAAAACATTCTAGAAAGCAATAAAGGATCACTGTGGGCTTTTGGTTCATTTCTTGTTGTTGTTGTTGTTGTTGAGGAGAAGACGGGCTCCTAAAGACTTCTTCTTATTTTTTAGTATGATATTATAAGCAAAATTTCAGGGAAAGCAGGTCCTATTCTCTTTCAATCAAAAAATAAAAGTCTCAGGCCGGGCATGGTGGATCATGCCTATAATCTTAGCACTTTTGGAGGCTGAGTGGATTCTTGAGCTCAAGAGTTTGAGACCAGCCTGAGGAAGAGTGAGACCCTGTCTCTAAGAATAGTCAGGCACTGTGGCAGGCACTTATAGTCTCAGCTAGTAGGGAGGTTGAGGCAAGAGGATCACTTGAGCCCAAGAGTTAGAGGTTGCTGTGAGCTATGACACCACAGCACTCTATCCAGGCCAACAAAGTGAGAGTCTGTCTCGAAATAAATAAATCAATACATAAAATAAGTCTCTCTTTTTAGCTGGTGTCATATGTATGTTGCAACACACATATGCATACATGTCATACATGTGTTGCCCAACACACATATGCATACATGTATATGCATATCCACATATAATTTGTATATATGTGTGTGGGAAACTTCTAGCAATCCCAACAAAGTATGTGCATACTTCTCCTTCCATATTCTCTGGATGGGGAAATTCAGAAGAGTAGCAATACAGTGCATTTTTTATGATATATGTAGATATGTTGCAGGAAGGAATTTGCCAGATTGCCAGAATGATGCATTGCAAGAGTGAATGACTAAGGGAAATATCCAGTGGTCAGGTTCACAGCTACAGACAGTGAGACAGCACTCACTGATGGGAGAATCTTCAAAGGATTGATCACCATGTTTGCATTAGGTCACTGAAATTCATATCAGCAAAGAGACTGTCATAAAAACATTGCATTTTTCCTTTAGGAAATCTCCCCTAGATAGGTAAATATTCATCACAGTTTGCCTGGCTGAGTCTAGGTTTATGCAAATTGTTCTATCATTATAGTTGGTAATAATGGACTCTTGTTCCCAAAGTGTTTGGCTGATTAATTACATGGTTACCCAACTCTTAGGCTACATCTGCTTCCCTAGGATAGGGGTTTTCCTACTTACTAATAATTTTCAAGTGGATAACAATGATATTCTCTGACACATCACATTATCAATGTCTAAATAGCAAAAATTTCAGTAGCTATCAACATCTGGCAGTAGCTATCAACATCTGGCAAATCTATCAAGAAATTGATGTAGGTGGCCAAGAAATGTCAACTAAATGGTTAAATTCATGTGAGTTGTGCATTCCTACCATTGTTCAGTGTATTTTCAGAGTTCTATAGCCAAGTATATAGGAGCTATCTTTTGTGTATTTTTTCCTTTTATTCATACAATTACGTACATTTAACAAAAGTTGACTCTATTTTATTTATGGCTTATTAGGAAGAGGTACTGGGATAAACATGAAGGATACAGATTAACGTCATTATCCATATCCTCAACTACATTAATGGAGATCTTACTCTAACCTGTCATCATTGCTTTGCATGTCTAAAGTCCAAGGCTTTCAGAGGACACGATAGGATCACAGTGAAGAAAGCCTCAATAAGACTGAGTAAGAGAGAGACCCAGTGGAAGATTTTTAATAGAAGGAGTCATCTGAGCTGAGTCTAGTAGGAATTATGAGATGAAGAATGTAAAAACCTAGAGGCACTGTAATCCAGGAGAACAAAACTAGGAAAGGAAAGACAATTACCTAGAAATGCAATGTATGTGTATGTCATCCATAGGGCTTGATAATGTAAACAGATTAAGTTCAATTCAACAATGACCTGCACATATCAAAATGAAAATAAGGCCCTTTGCCTTAATAGAGGCCTTGAGAGTAGAAAATTAGTGAGTAAGACAGTGAGAGGGACAATAATGAGTTGGGAATAGAACACAGAGAAGGCACTCTGATACTTTACTCTGAAAGAAGAAAATCTGCGATGGTTCTTCTAGGTGTCTGTGGCTCAGGAATTTGCACAATTCCCTCCATGAAGGGAAAATGGTCCTCACCCAAGACAAAGCGAACAGCTGGGCTAGACAGCCAGCTTTTTAAAGAGGAAGTTGCAGGTACTATTAGACTCAGATCAAAACCTAAAAATGAGGCTAGAGATAGACCCAAGGAGATTTTTTAAGTAATCATATGGCTACAGATGATGAATTTTGAAAAAAGGAGGTAATATTTAAAATTATTTTGTATACTACAATCAGCCTTCAAGGAGGAGTCAATCACCTGTGATAAGTCATCTTTATTAGGAAGAAAATGTTCCAAATACTTCAATTATGAATTATATAGATATGTTCATCCTGACTCTATATTTTCTTAGGGTGGACAATGATCTCAGAATTAAATATAGTCCAGTTAATGAACATATTACCTGATACAGGAACAAAGTAAAATGAAATAAAAGACCAGAAAGCTGGGAGATTTATTTCAAAAGTTTAATCGATAATATCTGACAAAGGGTGTATACTTATTGAAGGAGCATGATTATTTCACAATTCTCATTTCTGCAAACACTGACCAAACTCTGAAGATCTTATCATGCATATTGATAAAAATGGTGTTTATTCAAACCTCATTTCTCCCAGGTGAAATAGGAGAGTTTATAGAGATGGAAGAGACCATTATAAGATCATCTACATGTGATAAAACTCATTTAGCAAAGAGGGTTTATAACTTGCTGCTACTGTGCCAAGTTACTCTGGGGCTTCAGAAAGCAAGTAGTGACACAATTGAAACAGCGATCAATAAAGAATCCATTCAAGGTGAAAGAGAGAGAGGAATTGTTAACCTTTAGAATCTATCTTTATGCCTCCTTCTCAACAATGTCCCTAAGATTAGAAAGCTACTTTGAGACCCTCTTGACTGAGGCAACTTCATCATCTTTAAAATATAAGTATTGCATTGCCAAAATGCCAATATAAATCCTCTAGGGCCCACTATTCAACATACGTCCAGCACACTTTCTTGCTCCTAAACATTTGCAAAGTATGTCAACTTTCATGGAATTGTGCTATGAATATAGACATAGGCAATCAGTATAACTGGTCAACCCACATGAAATTGCAAATGGAAATCTAAAAAGAAGAGAAATTGCAAATGGAAACCAGTCTAAAGCAGTAGCTTTCATATCATAGTTAGACTGTTGTATCCTATATATTAATGATGTGACTTTGGGAAGTAAGTTAAACTCTATAAAATAAAGTCTTTATCTGAAAAAAAAGAAGCATATTAATAAAAGTGTCCACACAGTATTAACTGTAATTCATGTTTACAAAAAGCCTCAGAAGCTTTCAATAAATATTCTCTCTCACCAAATACCTGGCTATTATCATTATAGAAAAAGGAAAAAGGACTATGCATTCATGATAAATACATAATAAGTACTGTATGTGGGCTTACAAATTAATTGTTTCACTTTCTCTATCTCTTTTGTTTCCCTTCAAAAATCAATGAGGAAATGTTTTTGAAATCTGCATTTTAGAGCTGTAGAATGTAAGGTCCAATAAGGTTGAAGTTAAGTGATTGCCCATAAGTCATGAAGGTAATTAGTGGTGATTAAGGGACAGAGGCAAGATTCAGACTCTGTGTATACAGGAGTAGGGGTGGGAGAGTGTAGGGGAGAAAGAGCTGGTTGCAGTAGAGTTGGAATAATGTTATTTTGTACCTTCTGTGGGTCAGGCACTTTATATATCTTATCTCATTTTAGACTTATGACAATCATAAAAAAGAGGTTTTATTGCTTCATTTGAATGACTTGAGTAATGTTGAGGGGACTTTTCCAAGATCACAGAAGAGCTAAGATTCAAACTGTAGTCACTGTGATTCCAAAACCATTAGTATTTCTTTATGGAATTGTATTTTGTGTAACAGAAAGAATACAAATTTGTTTAAATTGTGAAATGAAGTAAAGGTGCATACCCACAGATTTTGGAGAGAGCTGTAAGTCTGTGTTCAGTGAAGCTCTCCCTTTCTGATCCCTTTTAGGTTTCCAATCTCTTGGGTTCTATACTCTCATCAGGGGCGTCTAAACTTTCTTTCTTTTCTGCTGCTCATTGGAGGAAGAAGGGTTGTCTCTGGGGATCACACATTAAATAACAAACACTAACAAAATCTGATTAGCAAAAAAGAGTTTCGCACATACCTGTTGTGATCTCTGACACCACGGATAAGCAAAAAATGTCCTTGTGTATCAGCCCGTGTCCCGCAGGCCTCAGGTTGGTCATCCCTGGTAGTCTGTTACATATTGCAGATATAAAAAGTGTCGAAAGTGTGGGGTTTGTGGGTGACAGAAGTGGCCAATTATTGAAATACTGAAATTGAAAGTAAACATGAAGTTCAGAATTGTAATGCCTGCCTGTACAAACCCTCCCATCCTACCACAGCACTTTGGTTGATAAATGTCTAGGCATGGAATGGGTTTGGGACTTCTTACACCTTTGAAAACTTCACATTCAAGATAGTAAAGACCATTGGAGTTAATGTTAAGAGGGGCTCCACACCAATGGTAGAAAGAGGGAAGACATTCTTTATACCTGGGTTGATTTGTCTTTGGCCATCAACCTGAGACTCCCTGTACAGTGTGTCCGCCAGCTGTGGATAGAGTGGATGGAGATTCAAGTCATCTCAGTGGGATGATGCAGAAGCTCAAATGACATGACAATACTAACACTTACCTCAGACCTCAGGATTGCTGCATTGGGTTATCCCAGACAGTAAGTACATTTCATTTCCTCCAGCTACTCCCAGGCCCACCAACAACATGAAAAGGAAGTACTCATGAAAGGAACAAAAACTCTTCCTTCTTGAACTCCTTTGAAAACAGATTGCTTTGCAGGCAAGGCTGGGCCCTGCAGAAGGTCAGCACACAGAGAGATTTTGCCACCGTACACATTTTATTCGTTTTGTTGAGTCCTCACAGTTGTAAGTAATGAAAGCTGAGGTTTTCCATTAAAGTTTCCAAGCACCATCCACATGTAGGGTTATGTCCTTCAGTTGCATTAGACCTGAATTAACAAATACAAACTAGCTGGTTGGCAGAGGAATTAAAATGATAGAGGTAATGGTAACATGCTATGTAATGAAAGGAGTAAACACAAATATGTGTGCACCCTCCACCCTTTGTTTTTCCCTCTACTGGTCCTACATTCTTTGGCAGTTGCTTTTGAGAAGAGAGATTTCAAAGTGCTTAGAAGATGAATTCTGGGGACGGAGGGCCTTAGGATACGTGAGTTTCTATGTAAGTTTATGGGATGAGTTATTTCACTGTTTTCACTCAGTTCTCTTATTTGCCAAAGGAATTACTGATGATGTTCCTTATCCTGAGAGGTGGTCACTGGACACTGGTTAAAACAATGCGTGATAAAAGTAAATAGCACAGTAGGTAACGGAGATGAAGTTTAGAGAGGACTCACCGCATTTCCTAGCTATACAATCGCACATGTTCAATAAAAATCATAAGAATTTACTTAGGTGAGTACCATTCTCTCCATTTGAGAGATGATCTCACTGAAGCACGTAAGGGTTAAACCACTTGCCCACAGCACTTAGTTGATAAATGGAAAGTCATATTCAAACCCAAGTGGTCTGCCTCCAGAATGTGCTATCAGGAATATTGTGTGAATAGTTGTTTCTTACAGTATAAGATTAGGATAATAACTCTGGCAGGAAGGTTTCTGTGAGAGCTGATGGAGTTGTGAGTATGAAATCATCTTGTAGTATATTTAAATTGACAGCAACCTCGTCGTGACAATCATTAAGACCTTTATAATGTCCTTTAAATGCATGACTCTAGGCTGTGGCATCAAAAACCCCAGATGTTCAGGACTGCTGCTAAAGAATAGAATGGCTTTTAGAAAATTAGTTAAACTCTTTGAGCCTTGGAGTGCTGGTCTATAAGGTGGGTCTATGGTTATAGTGTCCCTATGTTAGTGAAGCTTACTGGGTAAAATCTGTGCATGTGCAGTGTATGTACAATACATATTAAATAAAGATTCGACTATTAGGAACTCTATGAATTTCATAATTGAAGTTTTTGGCTTAGGAATGGGGTCAATACTAAGCATTCACAAGTATTTTTTACAATTATATTTTATCACTTTACTATTGCAGTACTACAGGAAAAGGGAAGATAAATTACTCTATAATTAATTCACTATATTCTAGGCATTCTGTTCAATGGTTCATTTAACTCATCACAACCTTTAAGGAAGATCTCAACATAATTTTAAAGTTTACAGTACTGAAGTTAAAGATACACGGTATTCTGCAATTTGCATACAGTTGTATGATTTAGAAGATGGGGAACTGGTTTCCAGAGCCCTTTGTAAAATCTATGATTACTGCCCTCTTCAAAAATGCCTGGTCACTCTGAAGAAACATTTTATTCCCCGTTGTTGCAAAAGCTATTTGGTTAAGCATAGCATCTGCTTTCAAACCTCAAAAGGACACATACAAGATGCAGAAATGTCCTTCTAATTTCCAAACACACGCTGCCCAACCTAAATGCATTCACTCAAATAAATATAAAGAAACACAAACCCCAGGCCTGTCAAGGTTTCCAGCTGCAAAACTTCCAATTAAAAATCCTTCCTTTTCTTTACCCTAGCAGCATTCCCAACATAGATAACAATTTTACTGTGGCATCTTTAATGCCATTAATGATTTGATCTTTCTGCAGAGAACTTAAAAGCTTGCAGAAGACAGCGGCAGACCCGAGGTAGGTAGGTGGAAGGTTACACAGCAGGAATATCAAGTGATCTGAACATATTAAAGGGAGCGCACAAGAATTAAAAGAGCCAGATGAGGGGCACTTAAAAAGTAACACTCGAACACAAACCAACTGCTGCTTTTTAAAATAAAAACTTTGGGATGAGAACATGGATTTTCAGTTTATCGTTGGTTTTATTTTCGCAGGCAAAATCAAGTGGTTAGTGGAGGCAATCAGTGCTGGGCAAATTGTATAGAGTAGGAAAGTCAGAAATTTGAGAAATGAATAGATTGGCCCCGAATCCTGCCGTTAGGAAAATCAAGTAAGAAGAACGGAAGCATTCCTGGATGCATGTGCAGATTAGCTTTATGTTTCTCTGCGGCTTTACCTCGGCTTTGAGATAGTATTCACTGACCAGATGTATCTCAGTAGGAACAAGACTCCTTCCCTCCATTATGTATAAATGAAAAGTGCCAACTTCATATTTATCCAAATTCCTCAAATTAGATAACCTGGGTAGACTGGAACTTTTATCTTTCATGCTGTAAACCTTAAAGTTTGGCTATAGCCTCCGTGGTAGGTTCTTTACCTATAAAATCATTTAAGACCAAGATTCTTGCCCTCAAAGGATTTTACTATCTACGTCTGATGAACATAGTAGTAATTAATTTAGTTCCATTCTCAGGTAAGAGACTGAGTTGTGCTTTGATTTAGAGCCACTGATTATGCTCTAAAATCTAACACACATCTTTCAATATAGTTATGAGTGGAACAAGACAAAGTCATTGTTGCTACTGGGAAGAGGAGTACTGTGAGGTGAGCAAACCCAAAAAGACAACAGGAGTAGCGACCATAATAAGCCGACATTATTATCATGTGCCTGGCCTTGGCTAAGCCTTTCACATTCCCTATGTCGTATCATCCTTACTGTCATTGTGTGAGATAACTGATGTTATTATCCCCATGTTATATACAAGTAAACTGAACTTGTAAACTGAACTAACTGTGTCTTCCACAAAAACATCTGGACCTTTTTATTGCTATATCTGGAATTCTGAGTTCATAGAAAAGCTCTCAGAGCTTTTCCCAAGGAATGCCTGGTGAATGAATGAAGAGTGAAGAATCGGGGTTCAGCAACACAGTGATTTACACACTGTTCAGCATTACATTGCAGTAACTATTTGTTTCAGATTTTGGTTCTATTTCCTAACCTAGTCTTACCCCCAGAAAGGCAAAGATATACAGTTCTTAATAGCAATGTTTTGAAAAAAACTATTATTGCTAGTTACTAAACCCTTATGCATGCTACATTTACAAAATCCCATCTTAGTGTGGGGAAAGACGATTGTGTATGCACAATGCCATCGTGACAGGAACCATCTCTGTTGAACACGTGTATGAGGGGGGCAGTGATGAGGTAATGTTGGAGGGAAGATATTCTCAGAGATTTCTATGTTCTGTGTTCAACTGGCCTTTATAGCATTAGCAGACATAACCCCTACCCTTCCTCTTAGCTGATGAGGGTAATGAAATCATGTGTTTCTTTCATAGAGAAATTGCATTTGATCGTAAGGAAGCTCAAATGGATTTGAAAATTTTTTCATCTATAAGGTCCTTAATAGGGGGACAGACAAAAATTTGTGACCATAAGCCCTACAAAGACATTAATAAATGCAATGCAAGGTGAATTGAATGATAATCTAGGGTCAGTCTCTCTAGAAGTCTAAATACTTAATGGTACTCAAATATCCTTTAGTACTTTTAAAGAACGAATATAGTGTCTGTTCTAAAGAACCTACCTCCTTGATTGTGACTGGTTAGAGCACACCAAAAAAGGATAGAAATTCAAATCATGCTTCTAAGACTTCTATCAGCATGACACTGTATTAGCAAATCTATGTACTGGACACCATCTGCTTTGCATTTAAAAGTATAAATGCCTCGCCTCCAAGGTCCATTAATTACATCATGGGTACAATTTACTAGCTTGGGTTTTGTGCTATTCTATGTTGTTTACATATCTTTAATTTTTTGAAAAGTCCTATAGGGGTTATGCTAGTTTTCTATTCTGCAGTAAGGAGAATAGATATTTGAGGAGGTAGAATGTCTTGCCAAAGTGTACGAAGCTAATAAAAAGCAAAGATATCATTGGAAGATATCTACCTAAGGAATTTAATTATTTTTATCTTTTCACTGTGGAAAATATCAAGGGCATATAGAAGTAGAAAAAAAACCCACTTTGTTGAACTTCACATACCCGTATCTCAAATATTAATGATGGTGAAGTCATGCCTAAGATTATTCATTTATTTACTCACTGATTTCCCCCACTTGTTATTTCTTTGAAGCAATTCCCAGATATTATGTCATTCATTCATAAATATTTTAGTATACTCTATTTAGGTTCTCCATTAGTGGAGCTACTTTTTGTCCATATAGATGGAATAGTTATACTTGGGAATATGAATACCAACCAGCTCTTTTCACTTTTAATTGTCACTGGCAGACCACCCATTCAGCCTGTGTATGCGTGGGCAATCACTGTTCTAAAAGTCAGGCAAAATCATTGCGAATGCTCCACTGGCTTCTTGGATATAGCAAACATTTACCACAAAACAACTGTAGGGCAAAATACATACACTTTCCCTTAAATTCCTTTAAAATGATGGTTGATGGGGAGAAGAGTGACCCCGCGCCACTTATCATGGCTGTTGTGAATTAGATAATTTAATTGTAAAAAGAAATAATAATTTTTAAATCTTGAATACTATTCAATGGAAGAACATGGTAACAAAAGCAGTCCCAGCATTTGAGCATCACGTCCGTACCCCATACTGCTGTGTGTGTTTGGGTGTTGGCAAAAGAGTGTGTAAAGTAGGAATTGAGAGTAATTAGTAGAAAATTCTCATGTGACATCTCTTTGGAGTCTTTTCCAACCAGTTTCATTTCTCCTTATAGTTTTAATATTTTCCATTTCAAGTTAAAAAGGAAAATAAAGTCACTATTTTTCTAATAAATAAACTCCCATCGCTTTTGGTCACTAAAAACTAACGATCTGTTGAGTGCCTGGAGAAATTGTTTTCAATCTTAAATGACTTCTTAGAAAAGTAAAATGCTATAACTCTTTTGAGAAGATTGGCTTAGATCTCACTTTTCACAAAGAGAGGGAAAAAAAAGATTGGATAAGTTCTTTTCTGTTCTAGAAGTGCAAGTTAAACAGCAGGATCTACTTATTGACTTGCGTGAATATCTATTTTTCTAAATGTTGAATATCTTCAAGAGCTTATCCTTCTTTACTTGGAGAGATTTTTTCCGCAGAGATTTAATGAAGGTTTCTACAGTTTTTTTGCAAAGCATTATGAATACTGGTAACATCATCCAAATTACCATATTGAACTCTCCTCAGACGCCAAACGTTGTATAAGCATTCACCCCATGCACGGTGTTGCTCAAAAATACATTCAATGGATAAGCCTTAGGATCATGATTTTGGCTTTGCGACTGCTCCTCCAATCTTCAAAGGGTTAGAGCATGCAGCTCTCCTAGGTGAATGCTAATACAAACATGGCAATATCCTTTTTTGCTTTCAAACATTTAAACAGATTTCTGAGAAATGATTTGAATTCCATATGATGTGCCCATTTTATGATGCGATTTGGTAAATTAACTGATTTGTTCAACCATCAGCATGATCTATTTTTAGAATATTTCCATCACCTAAAAAAAAGACGCTCTTGCCCATTTGTAGTCATGTTCTGTTTATACCCCCAGCTTTAGGCTACCATAAATCTATAATTATTTCTGTTTCTGTACATTTACCTCTTGTAGATATTTAATATAAATGAAATCACACAATGTATGGTTTCCTGTGTCTTGTTTCACTTAGCATAGTGGTTTGGAGGCTCATTCAAGTTGTGGCTTGCATGAGGACTTGGTTTCTTGCTATGCTGAATATTCGGTTGTATGGATATGCCACACTTTGTGTATCGACGCACCAGCTCATGGACGTTTGAATTGTTTCCACTTTTTGGTTATTGTGAACAATGCTTCTGTGGAACATTTGTGTGTGGAGACATTTTTGGTTCTCTTGGGTACACATCCAAGAGTGAGATGGCTGAGTCATCTGGTAAACATTTACTTAACATTTAAAAAACTGCCAAATTGTTGTCTAAAGTATACCATTTTACATTATTAAAAGCAGTGTAAGAGTGTTCCACTTTCTATCTACACCAACTATTTTTACTGTCTTTAAAAACGTTATAATCATTCCAGTGGGTGTGAAATAGTATCTCATAGCTTCAATTTGCACTGGTGATGTGCATTTCCAATACACTTTACCTTGTGCTAAATATTACGCCTAGATTGGCACATTTATTTCTTTATTCAGCCTTAAATATTTGTTGATATACAACTCTGTCAACTCTGTCTCAGGGACTGTTTTAGGTGCAGAATCTACAAAGAATAATCAATGATATTAAACCCATGAATATATGACCATGAGATTTATAGTGGAAGAAAACAGAAATAAATCAAGTAATAAAATGAATAAATGTAAAATTATACATGTGATAGATGCCAGTGGGGTGTGTATGTAAGAGAGAGAGTGAGAGGAAGGGAGAGAGGGAGAGAGAGGCCAAGTAATGCTATGCAAAGTTCTTATTCTCACCCTCCTGAATATATGATGATTGTGATAAGATATAAAGTATGAGAAGGAATTTATCTAGAGGAGGAAAGTAGGGGAAAATGTATAACAAGAGATTGTTGCATTTTCAAGGTAAATTGGGAGAATAGAATGGTGTTGGTATTAGCATCAGTATTGGCAGGATCTATTTCAAGTAATCACAGGTGATTCTCCTAACTTACCAGCTATTGCCATCAATCACAGATACACATAATGTTCCCTAAATGTAGCTTTATTTAAGAGACTGATGATTAATAGGGTATGCGTGAAGTCAGAAAGGAAAGCATGGCTTGCCAGATATGGTAAGAATTTGGAAAATCATTGAAGTGTTTTGAAAATGCACATTTGATCATGTTAAAAACAGTTCTCAGAATGCAGTGAGGAAAGTAGACCTGAGTTGACCACAAGGAGAGCAGGGAGATGGTTAAGAGACAATTATTAGAAACAGCAGATGCTTATGTTTTTAAAAAAGGTAGAAATATTACCATAACTATTTTCTTTCCTTTGACAGCAGTTAACTTATCTGAAGAGTTACATTTATAGAACATAGGATTAGGAAAAAGAACGGATGATATTTGAAGAGGCATATCGATACTGTTCAATGAGGAACTTTCTAATTCCTTCTGGTTGTTTAGTCATGGCGTAGACTACAATGAAGTGGCGATCTTTGTATCCTTGGAGGTATTCAAGCAGACACTGGAGAGTCATTCAGGTGAAATTATAGTACTTCAGGAATGGAAGTAATTAGAGTCATTAGAACTTGGAGATTTATTGTAATCAGCAGTGCTGTTCAACACATGTATCTAGCTTACCTTTTAAGGAAGTAGTAGGGCTGTACTCTTACTTTCTTTTAAGTTAGAATGGTGTGGCTATCTGATTCGCTCAGTCAATGAAATGGGAGAAGTGCTGTGCCACTTTCAGTCTGGAAATATATTAACAATAGAAGCTTTGAATGCTCGATCATTTATGATTTATGAATTATTTAAGATTTTGATCTCTAATTTAGCAGGATTTTAAAGGATTTAGATGCTAATGACAAACATATGATTGGAAAAGGAAATAAGTTGCATCTTATTTTAAAAATACTGATTATTTGTTATGAAATTTGTGTCTCCCTCTTAGTCATTTTGTGGCCTTGAAGAAATAACATAGTCTCTGTCTAAGCCTTGATTTTAACACATTGTTGACTGGCAATTTTGTGCAGAAACTATCCGTGTTACTGGGCAACTTGTGACCAGTCAGCAATGTGTTACGTTCACTATAATGGGCATTTAAAAAATTGCCTTTTGCAGAGCGCAGTGACTGGCACACACATGACTGACAGATATCAATTGCATGGTCTGTTCAGAAATGCTTTCATAAAGATTGTCCCATTGGCATGATGATAACAACTTAATAATATATAAAAATAACAATTATAGAACTTTAAATGGAGATTTTTCCTAATAACTTCTCATCTCTGAGATTTGACAGTAAATAGAAAGGCCGATTTTGTCTCTGAACCAGTCTAGGTCATATAGATATGACAAACCAACCAACACACCTTAGCAAAACACAAGGTGATTCTCTCTCATTGTTTCATCTCAAGCGAATTCAATGGGGCTGGAGTATGGGCACTTTGAGGATCCAGGCTTCATCTTCAGTGTGCTCTTGGGATAAGTCTAGCAAGAAAGAATGGGACATGGGAAATTGTTTCTATTAAATTTACAACCTGGAAGTGACATATGTCTCTTCTCCTCACATTTCATTGGCTGATTCTAACTTAAAAGGGACTAAGGTACTATTTGCTTGGAAGGTAAGCCAGGTACTCTGGTTGAGCAACAATGTTGATTGCAATCAATCTCAAAGTCCTAAGTCGCGATGCTAGATTCTCATGTAAGAATTTCAAAAGTTGGGACCCTGAATCTATTTGTGTTTGTAAGTCATCAGCAGGTTATGAAAAATGGTAGAAGGTAAAGAAGCCAGCAATAAGGAGTTTTGAGGTTTCTAAGATTGCCAGGGGAGAGGATGAGGGTATGGTTTTATACAATTCTTCTGAGGGTAGAACAGTCCAAAGGGTCCTACTAGAGGGTCCTACCTGTGCCTTGGGGTTTCATGGACAAGGGAGCTGGCATTTGACACACAACTGAAAAACTAGAAGCAAGTAACTAATTGTGTTTCTGTCTTGTGATAGCGCAAAGGGATAATAATGTTGAGAAGTTGCATCTCATCATTAGCACAGTATTGTGTATTTTTCTGTGAAATGTAGAGGTGAACTGCATCTGGGATTGGTTGGCATCAGGGCAGTAATGGGCAGGGGTGTGTGATAACAGGGATTGCAATTCTAGCCCAGCTGCATCTCTAAAACCAGTCACATTTTTCATTTTCTGGGGTTTAGGGCAGGGGTCCTCAAACTTTTTAAACAGGGGGCCAGTTGACTATCCCTCAGACCATTGGAGGGCTGGACTGTGGGCCCCAGGATGAATCAGCTGCTAAGCAGGACAGGCAGTGGTGGCAAAAACACCCAGTGCGCCAGATAAATGTCCTAGGCAGGCTGCGTGTGGTCCACGGGCCATAGTTTGAGGACGCCTGGTTTAGGGTTATTGTAATTCATCCACTTTGATTTGTGGTACCATTTTCTAATTTATATATTATTTTTTGTAGTAGAAAATGGTACCACATGGCTAATTTATATTAGAAAGTGGCAGTGAAACATATTATTATCTTAAAAGAAAGCCCAGTCCTTGTAGAGCAGAGGGGCAGAGATGGGAGTAGTCTAAGAGCTGAGTTGGGGAGTTTTTAACAAAATGCATCATTTACAGCAAATAAATTCAAGTTGGAGGTTGCCAATGGGAGAGTCTTTAAACATGTGAAAAATCTCAGTAAGGGGAAGTACCAATAGCTTGTGTTCCCCTTACCTAGGGTACCAGGAACAGGTTATAGCTATATCAGTCATGAAAGATTCGTCTCTTTCCCTCTATCTGCATGTTCCCTGAACAAGATTACAGAAATGTTACAGTCAGATACAGCAAATACCTAACCAAAAGAGAAAATAGAGGTTCCAGGCAAAACCAAAGTTGGGGAAGCCAGATGTTTTTAATTCAATGAGTTGGAAGATTTTTAAGGAAATTTTTTGAGGCATTGGTAACCTATGATAAACACTCTTTTTAAGTGCACAGTTCCAAAGTTTGACAAATGTATACACTATGCTTCTGTCCCCATAGTCAAGATGTAGAACATTTTTGTCACACTACAAAGTCCTGGGATTCCTCTTTGCAGTGAGTCCCTCGCACACATTTGGCAGCATGCAGGGAGGGAGCTGTAGGGGCGATGGAAATGTTTTACATCATGATGAGAATTTTTCATTTTCAATATTATATTGTCAATGACTTAAGGCAGTTTGTATCTTCCTTTGTCATCTGTATGTCATTCATTTATTTTTTCCATCTCTTGTTCTGACTACAACCCATAGCAGAATGTGGAAAACAAGTGGTAGGAGGGCAAGCTGGCTTGTTGCTGCTGGTTGGGACAAAATATTCAGTCATTGAGCATTAAGTACGATATTAACTAAAAGTTTTTTTGTTGTTGTTTTGCTCCTCTGTATAGAATGCCATGGCATCATCATAGCTCACAGACACCTCAAACTCTTGGCTCAGGGGATCCTCTTGCCTCAGTCTCCTGAGGAGCTGGGACTGTGGGTACACAGTGCCTGGCTAGTTTTTCTATTTTTATTAGAGATGGGGGTCTAACTCTTGCTCAGACTGGTTTCAAACTTTTTTTTTTTGTGACAGAGTCTCACTTTGCCACCTATGGTAGAGTGTCATGAGATCATAGCTCACAGCAACCTTAAACTCCTGGGCTCAAGCGATTCTCTTGTCTCAGCCTCCCGAGTAGCAGATACTATAGGCACCTGCCACAACACCCTGCTCTTTTTAGAGACAGGATCTTGCACAGGTTGCCAAACCTATGAGCTCAGGAAGTCCACCTGCCTCAGCCTCCCAGAGTTCTAGGATTACAGAATGTGACGGTTTTGAACTCTTGAGCTCAGGGGATCTATCCATCTTTGCCTCCAGAGTGCTAGGATTATACGGGTAAGCTACCAGGCCCTGGGCCAGGGTTCTTTTTTTTTGGATGACTTTCAGCTGATTGAGAAAATTCCCTTCTATTCAGTTTGCTGAAGATTTTTTAACATGAATGAGTGATGCATTTTATTAATTTTAGTTATTGAAATAATCATGTGATTTTTCTTTATTCAATTAATTTGCATCTAATAGCTTCTTTGAATGGTCTTGAGCTTTTTATCATCAGACATTTTAAAGGACATTTACATGACATTTTGTCATTTCCTTGTTGGTGTCTATTGACTGATTTTTCTCTTGATTGTAGTGCCCACCTTTCTGTTTCTTCATGTATCTCATGATTTCGCTTAAGCTTGGATACCACACCTATTATAGTTGTCAGGTATCTGGATGTTGCTATAGTTTTTGCTGCCCAATGAATTTGATAATCAGCTCTAATCTATTTGAGGCTAGTTTTTAAAAACATTCAGGGCAGATCTAAAGTAACCATTTTGTTTCTCTCCTTAAGTGTTCGGTGAGGGTGCTTCACTCTCAGGGGTGTCCAACCTTTTTTTCTTTTCTTTCTTTCCTTTCCTTTTTTTTTTTTTTTAAATTCTAAACATCTAACCATTTTTCTTTTCTGGGTCATACGTTAAATGCACAAACACTACTGAAGGCTGGTGAGCAAAAATTAAGGTCTGTGCGTAATTTTTGTGATATCTGCCACCACAGAGAAGCAAAAAATTTCTCACATAATCCACACACAGTCTGCAGGCCATAAGTTGGACACCCATGAGGGTCAGAACTCAATTATTTCCAAATCTGATGACAGTCAGCATAGTTGTGCAGCATTGAGTTCCACAGTAGGTATTTTATCATTAGAAGTTGTACTTTCTAGGACTCCTAGTTTCTGACCCTGTATGCATGTAGGTTGGTAATCAACCAAATTTTCAAGAAATTCAATCAGATTTCTTAAGCTCTATTTTACATAGAATTTTCACCCCCCCGCACTCACTCCTGCAAATTCCAGCAATTTCACCTTTGCCAAATCCTATCTCTAGCTCTTCATGTCAGCAAGAGTGTCATTGTTTGCTTGGGATTTGCTTGAGTTGAGAAATTTTAAATTACATTAAATGATACTTTTTTAAATATCGAAATTTCTCTTGTCATTAAAACTTGCTGATAAAGTTGCAGAATCAGCCTTAAATGTCTTCAAAGCACAATAAAGAATAAATCTATTGTGTAATATTGAATATCTCTTGATAAGAAAGAGCAAATTTGCTATATATTTGTATTTGTTCAGTAAACCGTTAAGTACAATAAACAAACAATAGCAATGCAAATTGAGAACCATGCACTACAGAATATCATGGAATTTGGGAGGGAAAACATTGCATATTCATGTTAGAAAAATCCCAATTCACAGTTAAAAGAAAAACTGGCATATACCAGACAATTTTAAAGGAAGAAGCGAGCTTTTTACTGATGAATGAAATGTGTCCTGAAATGGTATGAATGAAATTTCCCAGAGAACACTCAAATTTTCCCCTTAATAGTTGAAAATTTGTGTTTCCAGTTAGTGGAGACAAATCTATGTGAAAATTCTGTGAGGAGGCCTCACGACAAAAATGAAGAAATAGAAATCTGTCCAATGATATCAGTGATCCTGGGCTATAAAAAGCGTAACCACTAAGATAAGGGAGGTAATTTAATGCTATTTAACAGACGTGCTGTGCACTCAATAGGATGCTGACACTGGAGAGAGGAAGATGTAAATATTCACCCGAGAGTTTATTATCTAGGAATCGTCATCTCTAGAGAGTTTCAAAATCTAGTTCAGGTCTGTAGTGCTTTTCCAGTGGTTTTGACTTTTCTTTGGTGATGTACGTGATGTAGAAAGATGTGATATCACAAGGTCTTACCCTCGTTTAAAACAGTAATATAGTTTGAAGTAAAAACCTAGATTACCAAACTGTCAACTGATGGATTTAAACTATGTTAGTTTGAAAATTTGTTTGAAACCCTTTTTATATTGCTTCTGAATATTCTAAGAATCTCATAATCCACTCTGGAACTCTTCCTTAATATGAATCTTGAAGAGTCTTACTTATTTCTTTTTCTTTCTTTCTTTCTTTCTTCTTTTTTTTTTTTTTGGAGACAGAGTCTTACTATGTCACACTAGGTAGAGTGCCATGGCGTCACAGCTCAGAGCAACCTCAAGCCTCAAACTTTTGGGCTCAAGCAATTCTCTTGTCTCAGCCTCCCACCTGCAACAACACCCAGCTATTTATTTTCTGTTGCAGTTGTCATCATTGCCCAGCTGGCCCAGGTTGGGATTGAACCTGCCGGCCTTAGTGTATGTGGCTGGTGCCATAACCACTGTGCTATGGTGTCAAGCCTTATTTCTTTATACACGCACACACATATAGTATGTATACACATACACACACATATATAAATGTATATATATATACACACATACTTATCTACATATACATATGTATATTTTAGTTCTTTACAATGTAAAGAAAATTTATACAATACAAATTCTGACTTTGATGCTTCCAAATAGAAATTTATTGTGAGAATTTATTATAAAGAATGAAAATGTGAAAGCCAAATATTCTTAAAAGATTGCAACTTTCTGCTGTGTTTTAAATCTAAGGTAATTGATAATCTCACATATAATAATAATAAGTGATATTATTTTAAGTTTTTATTGAACACTGCTCATGAAAAAGCCTGAAACAACACTTTTGATGGTGTAACACATTTCCTCATAAAGGACTTTCTGATCCTTAGTTTCTTAATTAGTAATTTGGGCACAATAAGATTGTCTGCTATGACCTTGGAGAAATTATTTAAAAATGGAACCAAGTAGTAATAAAATTGGAATGCATTCACAATTCTGAATGACACCAAGGCCATGCTATTATCTATTATGGCATTTCAGATATGCATCCTAAAGAAATTGTACCTAAGTAGTCAGATTTTCAAAAGGAAACAAATCCCCTTAACTTGTATTTGTTAAAAATACCCCTTATGATTCAACAGTGTGAAGAATTTGATGGTACGTATCATCGTATCACTATCGGCTGCCAGGAAGTGCCACGCATCCATTGTCGGCTGGGGGTGGCAGGCTTGCAAAATCAAATATCATCTTAAGAATATTTAAAAAGACTTATCCCAAAAATTCCCTTTTATTTTAAAAGAAAGTATTAAATGAAATCATGCATGACTTCAAAATGTATTCAGATTTCTCTACAGTGTGTAACAATAGGGAATTTTATCAGATTACATTCTCAGTAAAAAGAGTTTGAATGAGTTTGATGTGATTTCTGTTTCAATCATAAGGGTGACCTACACAGGTATCTTTTTTTCCCAATCATTTATTTCTGCTCTCTCCATCTGTATTTTAACCTGTTAATATGTGGGTAAGTTTGAGGAAAAGCAAATCATTTTGACCTTTAATGTAAAGTCATTTTTGTGTGACCAAAACAGTACAATTTCCAATACTAAAAAGAATGTGAATTTTAAGATTCAAAGGCACGTGTCATTCTCAGCAACCTGGGAGGAATGATAATGTGACCAGTGCTTGAATGATAATTTTATCTACATAACTGCCTTCCAGCCTCTTGCCTTCACTGTGTATTAAGACTTCTGCCCAAAGATATATGTTTAGCCAAGCTGTTTCAACATAATATATTAAACTTTAAAATGATTCAAGGACAAACGCTGGACTTCAGCTCACTGTAGGATGCCACATTTTCTTGCATCATTTCCTTTTTTTTTTTTTATTTTTAAGCAGCTATTTTACCACTAAACCAGGAAAGAAGGAATTATGCAGGAAAATTGCTATCAGCTGCTACCCCCGGCTGTATTACACAACCCAGAGCATAATAGCTTCCCCAGTGGAGCCTCTGACAGCTTGGGCCAAGCCATTAACCACTGCTAACACCTAAGGGAAAATATAAAATAGAGTGAAATGGCTCTCAAACATCCCAGCAGATCTTTATGCAAACAAAATTTATTTGAAATGCAGATGCCCAGGGCCCATCCCCAGAAATACTTATTTAGTTGACTCAAGGTAAAATCCAAGAATGTGTATTTTTAGCATGCTCAGATCTTTCTATCTGAATTACTGAACGAATTTTTCACTTGGCTTCAGTTTGTGTGACTATATGCTCAGACAAAGATGATAATGAGATGGACTTGTAATTTGGAGTGTCAAGGTCAACCAAATGCAGTAGTTCCCCCTTGTCCATAGTTGTTTCACTTTTCGTGGTTTCAGTTACCCACAATCAACCACAGTCTGAAAATATTAAATGGAAAACATCAGAAATAAACAATTTGTTAAGGTTTTTTTTTTTTTTTTTGAGACAGTTTTATTACATTGCCCTCCATAGAATGCTGTGATGTCACAGCTCACATCAACCTCAAACTTTGGGGCTTAAGGGATTCTCTTGCCTCAGCCTCCCAAGTAGCTGGGACTGCAGGCACCTGCCACAACGCCCGGCTATTTTTTTGTTATTCTTGCCATTGTTGTTTGGCAGGCTGGGGCTGTGTTCAAACCCACCAGCCACATACACTGGCTGAGCTACAGGTGCTGAGCCACAATTTGTTGAGTTTTAAATTGTGTGCTCTTCTGAGTAGCAAGATGAAAATACTTCCTGCCCCATCCCACTAAGTGAGTTATCTCTTTGTTCAGCATATCCACACACGTTTAGTACTTGGTAGCTGTTTCAGTTATCAAATCAAAAAAAAAAAAACATTACGCATGAGATTTGGTACTATTGAGGTTTCAGGCATCCACTGACACGAAATTTTGACACGAATTTCCTGCAGATTATTACATATCAGACTCTGTTATCTAATAGATATTTAAAAAAAAATATTACATTGATCAATATTCCATATGTTTATGGGATACATTATGATATTCTGAAATATGTATGTATTGATAGGCACTTAATTTTAAAAATTAATTTAATAAATGGAGATCAATGATTTATACTTCTCTCCTTACATTGTATTTATGTAGGGTTATTTATGTTTGGCTTTTCAAGGCACTGCCTGTCGTTTATTAGTCCCTTGCTTCTTACTGACTCATATTCACTAAAGCCCATTATGCATTTATCCAACAAACCAATCAACACCATTATATTTACTTTACATTTACTTTATAAGCAAATCTCCAGTATATCTCTGAATTAACCCCAAACCTCAGACTGTTTGTTCTATTGCCCCTTCCATAAGGGGAGAAGTAAATTTTCAGCTAACTACTCAAGAATAACAGGACTTCCCTACATAAGGAAGCCATGAGGATGGAAGGGGAGAGATGTGTAAAATGATACCATTACAATAGTGTTACAAGAAATATAACCAAGATACAGATTGATGGAGATGGGAAAGAATAGACACTCGACTTTATTATTATAATCTGATGCTTGAAAGGTTGAATTTGTGATATTGAGCACACGTGGACATGTCCAGGTGTGGGGAGATAAGCGGATGGTATTTTACCCTAGTAACAGGCCAGCTCTTTTTCTAAACCCAGTGATTCTCCTTCCCTCCCTCCCTTCCTTTGTTGACATAGTTTCTGTGTTGCCTGGGTTTAGAGTACAGTGGCATCATCATAGCTCACTGCAACATCAAACTCCTGAACTCAAGTGATCCTCCTGCCTCTTCCTGTGTAGCTGGAACTGTAAGCTTGTACCACCAAACATTGCTAACTTTTTTTTTTTTTTTTTTTGTAGATTTGGGAGTCTCTCTATGTTGCTCAGGCTGATATTGAACCTATTCTTTTCTAAGGGAACCTTCTTTTTTCTTAAAATATTCTTTCATTCATATCCACTGAAATAGATTTAAATCTCTATGATGAAGGAATCTTTGTACAAATGGCATAGTGGACTGTGGAGTATGGGAGCAGAGACAGAAGGGCCAGGATCACAGTTAAAAAATGAACCATCAACCTTCTGATATTTTGACTAGTTAGATCCTGTGTTCTCCTTCTGGATGAAAAGTTTTTTGAAATCAGTAATCATATCTTCAGTTACCTAGCCATCCATTTGTTCATTCAACAAGAGTTAGTTAAAAATCTTACCATGGAGACGTCTGCATAGTGACGCACATTACAGACTGGGATGTGTGCACTAAAAAGATAGAATCTCTGCATCCAAGGACTGTGCAGCTGGTGAGACGGAAAAACAACTCCCTCCTCTGTATTGTACCATTCTGGGCAGTATGTGTGCTGAGGAAGCCTTTCCTCTGCCAATGATGTCTTGTAGACAGTAGATGCTGAATAACAGGGCAGAGTTGATTAAATGTGCCAGAGTGGACTTGACAGAATTAGGATGGAGGTACAGGTGACAGCAAGGGAAACCGGATTTGTGCCATATTTGGTGGCTTGCCTAATGAAAGACTATGCCTCATTTTCATGGTGCAAAAGCAAAATCTTCAGAGAGGTTATGAGATTCAACAAAGTGATGATTTCTGGGGATACGTGACTTCCTTCTACTAAAAAAGCCAGTTATTTACATAACAAAGTACGTTTGTACTATACTTTATTTCTTTTATATCCTCAGATTTCCATTCACAATATTCAAGGATTTGAAATTCTTGTACACACTGTGTACTTCACTAAAACTGTTATTTTAAAGAAATCTTACTTTCTGGCTCATCTACCAAGTATATCAAAGTATTAATGAGCTCAGATTTGTAAGCTCCAATGCAAAATAATCTCTGAATCTCAGTTTTTTAAATATTTAGAGGCATCTATTCAGTCAGTAGAGATGTGGTAGAGAAATCACTCTCTTGATAACGCAAGCTCTTTCTAATATTTGGGTATTTAGCCACTATTAGGTTGTTTTCTGAAATTTTCACAAGAAATTCCACTAAGGGCCTCCTTGGTGTTTGCTCATTTTTTTTTTTCCTTAAGTTGTTTATATGCTCAAAAAAATGCTTTTGTATCCTTTTGTATAAATCCAAATAGATAAAATATTCTGTCCAGATAGATTTATATTTATATAAGCTTAAAATTTTCATTCAAATAAAATAGAAATTGGCTCATGGTATAGTTTTCACTTTTGTGAGTTAGTTAATACAAGTATTCTTCGGATAAAATGAAGTAATATTCATCTTCATCCCTCATTCCCCAGTGCCTGGAGTGGGATCAATCTGCCTTTCCTCTGAGAATTAAGGGATTTACAAAAGGTTCCTAGAACATTTTGAGTAAGAGCAAGCGTGCTAATTAAGAGCAGGGGAAAAATCATCGAACACAGGAGACCTGGAGCAGGATGATCAAATCTACCATGGGATTCAGATTCTGTGATACCTGTATTCCTCTCTGGCACCAGAATTGATCATTTCTTCATAATTAATTCATGGTTCTGCTTTGCTGTGCTGTGCTTTGTTGAGTCTCAAGGTATGGGGATTTAGAGCTATAGAATGTTGCATTAGATATCTTTTTAATCCCTCTAAAAACACTATTCTCCTGTCTGCCTCTACCACTTAGTTCTTTCATTGTCTCTGATAAAGGTGTCATGGTACAAAAACTCTTCCCTCTCAGCACTGTTTTGTTTGTTTGTTTGTTTGTTTTTTGAAACAGAGTCTCACTTTGTTGCCCTCAATACAGTACCATACATTATAGCTCACAGCAACCTCAAACTCTTGGGTTCAAGCAATCCTCTTGTCTCAGCCTCCCGAGTAGTGGGACTACAGGTGCCTGCCACAATGCCCAACTGCTTTTTATAGAGACAGAGTCTCGTTCTGGCTCAGGCTGGTCTCGAATTCCTGAGCTTAGGCAATCTACCTGCCTCAGCCTCCCAGAATGCTAGGATTATAAGCTGAGCAACTGTGCCCAGCCTCCTCCGTGCACCTTCTATGCCTCTTTTTCCACTCTTATCCTTGAGCTTTAATAAAACCTTCTTAGAGTCTTAGAACCCACATTCTCTTGCTTTTTGAGGTAATTTCTGTTAAAGTGACAAAGAGAGATGGCAGAAAATACATTGGAGTGGGTTGTAATTCTTAGCCTCCCACTGATATACCTTGAAAGACTAATTTTATCTTTCAGAAATCTTGCTCCTCATATGTGATATGGAAATACGAATGCCTCATGCTACCTCTGTAAATCATAAATACATTTAACCAGATTTGTTAGTTGCATTCATTTTTATTGGCTGCCGTAAAAAATTTTTAGAGAGTTGGGTGCATAAACCAAAAGATATTCTCTCAGGCTTCTGGAGGTCAGAAATCTGAAATAACAGCATGGTCCAGGCCATCTTCCCTTCAGACACTCTAGGTGAGCATCCTTTCTTTGGCTCTTACAGCATCTTTTGGCTATAGGCATTCCTTGGCTTGTGGCCACATCACTCCTATCTCTGTTGCACTGGTCACATTGCCTTTTTCTTATGTCTGAATTAAAGCTCCCTCTTATTAGGACATATGTTATTGGATTTAGGGGCCACTGGGTAATCCCAGGTGAACTCCTAAACTTAAAAATTCTTAATTATCTCCAAAGACCCTTTCTAAGTAAGATATCACTCACAGGTTCACAGGATTAATGTATAGCATGTATTTTTTTGGGGGGAGGGTAAAGTTAGCATTTGGACCATTATAGTAATAACCCAAAGTGAAAACCACAGACCATCCTCTGTACATTTTCACTCAAATATGGAAAACCAAGCAGATGTTTATAGAACTCTAGTGTTAGATGATGGTTATAGTGCAGAAAAACCTGTGGAGTATTTTTATTTTTTTATTAAATTATAGCTGTGTACATTAATGCAGACATGGGTACACTGTGCTGGTTTTATATACAATTTGAAATGCTTTGATCAAACTGGTTAACATGATATCCTCTTAGGAGTATTTTTCTATGTTAAAAACTTAATTCAGTCTGTGTGTAATTGTAAATTGCAAACTAAACATTAAGTTTGGTGTTAGTCTAGGAACTTTCAAAAGAATCCACAATGATGCTTTATTGTGCTGTGTTTCTAAACCAAAGCAGACCTTGCTCCAGCATTTCATGGTTAGATATACTCTATTATTACATAATAGGATATTTGCTGATTAGTCAACACTTAAATAAATATTAAGATTATTCCTGTCATGTAATATGATGAAAAAATCTAAGCAGAAAAGACAAAACAGTGACAAATAAGTCAATGATCTAATTAGGTGTGACAGATGCAGTATGTTGGTAAACTTCCAATGGATATGTAAGAATGTACAATGACAACGAGAGTGACTTGCTTCAAAAGTCTCAGTTTTTATTAATTCATTACAATGTGTTTCCAACAAGACTCAGAATTTAGAGTAAAAAGACATAACTGAGGTGTGGATGTTATTATACTTACTTCATATTGCTAAATATTGGATACCACTTAAGTATAGGCTTCTAACATGCTGAAACCTCTTGGGTTTGGTCTCTTTACTGTTTCTAGGTTTTTGTAAATAAACAACAGGCAAAACACAATGATAAGAACTTAATTAAATCTCTTGTCCATACTTAACACAGTGGCAGTTTTTCCCTTTGTTTTGACCTTCTTACAATTTTCATTTCATTTGACTTGACCAAGAAAATTTGAATTAAATTTGCAAGTCAAATGTCAGAAGACATTTCTCAAAAAGGCCCAGTATCTACTGATCTTTCCTTCATCTATTTATTTTGTCATAAATATTTGTCTGGCAAGTGCCTTCATTAAATTGGCTCCTTTTTCTTCTTACTTGTATTTAAAAGGACAACCAAAAATCAGAGCCCAGTGATTTTAAATGAGTAGAACCAGAACAAAATAAAAGTTTGTATCAGGAGAAAAAATGAGTGACGCTACACTGTAACAAGCAGGGAATCTGGATAGGCCTTGTCTGCTTTGTTTTATTTGAAAAATAGACAATGTGGAGAAAGGATGAGATTTTTAAATAATAACAGTAGCAATAATAATCTTTATGTGAACAACACAAAGGCAATACAGTAATTGAAACCTATCCACAATAAATATGTTTTGAGGTCCACAGTGGATGCCTGAAACCATGGATGGTATGAGCAAGTATCCACAGTAGGAACTATGGTTGCCCAATCTGATAACTGACATGGCTACTAAGCCATTAACACATGGTGAGCATAGACAGCTTGGATGCACCAGACAAAGAGATGATTCATATCCAGGAAGGGACTGAGACAGAGTGAGATCGTATCATGCTGCTCATAACGGTGTGCAATTTGAAATTTATGCATTATTTATTTCCACCATTTGCATGTGATATTTTCAAACCGTGGTTGACCATGGGTAACTGAAATCACAAAAAGTAAAACTGTGATAAGTGGGGACAACCATAACTTGGAAGGAAGGAAAGAAAGAAAGAAGGAAGGAAATTACAAGTGTGGGGTAAATGACACCAATAAAGTCAAAGAGGCATCCAGATAGGCACAGAATGTTTGATTTTTTAGGAGAATGCAAAGTAGTTATCATTCTAAAGCCTCTCCTGGCTTGTAGGTGGCTCTCGTCTCCCTGGGGGCACACGTAGCCTTTCTTTGTATGTCTAGGCAGAGAGAAATCATGCAAGCCCTTCAGTGTCTCTTATTATAAGGACACCCTTCCTCTAGGATCAGGGCACCACCCTTATAGCCTTGTTTAACCTTATTTTCTTCCTTAGAGGTACTATCTCCAAATACAACCACACTGGTGTTTAAAGTTTCAACAAAGGAATTTTTTTCAACATTTAGTCTGTAACAATTACCACCTCTTTGTTTACTAAAGGAACAATTTCTTATAAGGACATTGATGTTGTATAAAAGAATATCCTTTGATTTCCATCTCCAAATGATTCAAAGACTAAATATCCATAATCAAGAAGACATTTTTCTTAGGTCAGCCATATTAGATACTTATTCAATAGGAGTGCCCCACTCTGAATGTGAGACTAATGTATCCAATTTCGACTTGGTAAGAGAGACTTCTGGTGGGCATATTCTTAACATAATGGTATTTCTAATAATTTAAGTTTTTTTTTCTTTCTGAAACCTTTTGTATTTGAACCTGGGCATCCTCAGTTTATTGCTTACATTTCTTGATATGAGACATGGCCAGAGAAAGGCATGAAAACCATCAATATTTCTCTTAAATTTCTATATACAACCTCAGGATATATATGCTTTCCAGTAGCCTGAAATTGAACTTTCTGTCTCATTTATTTGAACCTCACACAGGCCCCCTATAACAACATAAGTGAAAATAAATATGAGCCCCACAAAATATAGCTTATGATTAGTCATTTATTTACTCAGTAAATATTTGCTGAATAGTCAGTTATGCATCTTAAACTGGTTATTTGTTACTTGGAAGTTTCCTAGTTTATACCTGTATCTCCAGTACTTATCTCCATTATTATATCATTTCTTTGTAACAGTGTTTTGATAAAATTAAAAGAGATTTATAAGACCATGTAACTAATTTATCTAAAGAGATTGGGAGCAATTTGGGAAGGAAATTATCCACAAAGAACTGGCATTCAGGCACAGATATAAAGCATGTATAAATAGTCACTATTAGAATTATAGCTAAGGAAGGGTAGAGAGATTATCAGGCAGAAGACAGAACAGATACGAAAGCCCTCAGGAAGGAAGATGTTTTTGATTCAGAGAAGTCCATGCTAGAAAATATAGAGAAAGCGTGAGAGTGACAGTGTATGAAACTGGAGAACTAGACAGGGGCTAGATCCTGCTGGCCTTGGGGAAAGAAGCCTACATCTCTAATCTGTAATCAAAGAACAAAAATTCTAAATGTTCCCTCTCTCCTCTTGCGTTCTCTCTCTCTCTCTCTAAACGCACACACATGTACATATAGATAGATAAAGACATCTAAATTTATCTATCCATGGAGAGACTAAATAAAATTCAATTTCTATTGTTATAATTTTCCTAGAATATGTTTACTGGATTTCGTTTTTGTTCAGTAATAGTCCTTGAAATATTAGGTTCATTGCGAAGCTCCTGTGGCTCAAGGAGTAGGGAGCTGGCCCCATATAACAGGTGTGATGGGTTCAAGCCCGGCCCTGGTCAAAACTGTAAAAAAAAAGAAAATATATATATATATATATGATGGATAAATAGGTAGATAGATAGATATTCACTGCTATTTGAACCTATATATATTACGGATATATAGGTAGATAGATATTTATTGTTATTTCATTTCTGTTTTGTAATATTTGTTAGTTCTAATGAATCAGAAGTTCAGTTCCTTGAAACTAAACTCTTTTCAAATAAAAGTGGGTTAAACAGCAGGCCCAACGTTCTGAGAATCACTGCTGTGTGCCAAGTCTTGTGCTGGGAATAGAGCTGGAACTAAGGCAAGTCTGCCTCAAAGGGCTTATATTCCAGTGAAACAATGCATACAAATCATATTTAACATTATTTCTTTCTATAATTTCAAAAGAGCATTCTTTTGAATATATAAACATTCTAAGAGATTAATTTTAAGATGACTGCCTTTGGCACTGCCTCTTACACCTTCCAGTAAAAAATTATTTGGAAAAACTAAATTACAAAACCTAAGGAGAAAAGTAAATATTTTTATTCATAATCAACCTGTTTTCAGAATCTGAAAGTTCACATATAATAGCATAACTGTACTGGGCTGTCTGAAATGAAGCAAGCCTAAGTACTTAAAAAGAATTATTGTTTATCTGGTCCCTTCTTTATTATTTATTTACTATATACCTTGTATTTCTCAGCCAAGAAGAAAGAAATTCAATTTTACCACTACCTTGGGAATATTGTCATGTGAGGTTGCTTTGTGCTATTAGCCCACTTTAAACCCCCATCAACATCTTTCCTACAAACGTCTGTCATAAACAGAAACAAAGGTGTGTGGAGTATGAAGCAAGGACCTGACAAAGAAATAATTCTTTTTCCTTGGTGTAATTCTTATAAGTAAAAAATTTCAAGACTATAAGAAAGCAGGAAAATCCCCAAGTAAAAAATTAATGGAGACTATTAATACAGCCATCCCTTGATATATACGTTGGGGATTGGTTCCAGGACACTGCAGATGCGAAGTTTCTGATATGAAATGGTACAGTACTTGCATTTAATCTAGGCACTCAGGCACATTCTCCTGTATGCATTAAACTGTTATCTCTTGTTCCTTACCCTGTCTCACACAATATGGATGTTATATAAATAGTTGTTATACTGTTTTGGTTTTAATTTGACAATTTGAATTATTTTTGTTCTGGTATTTTTAAATTTTTCCTCAAATATTTTCGATCTGTGATCAGTTGAATCTGTGCATATGGAGGAGGGCTGACTCTATTTGAATACTTCACCTATTAAGAAGATAGAGAGGCAGGTGATGAGGTTAGGATATATTTTTACAGACGTGCAACATAATTGTCTATCCAACTGGATATTGCTACATCCTAGAAAATGCCAATTGCTAATGGTCCACCCATTTTTAATATTGATCTTGTCAAGGCATTCATTTACCTTTTGGAGAACTCTGTTGTTATATATCCAACTTTAATAAATATAATATATAATACATAATATATAATGTATAATACATGACAATGTATAATATACATTATATATTTTTTATATATGTGTATATATGTATATTTTGTTGTTGTTGATGAGACAGAATCCCTCACTTTGTCTCCCTCAGTAGAGTGCTGTGGAGTCATAGCTCACAGCAACCTCCAACTCTTGGGCTTAAGTGATTGTCTTGCATGAGCCTCCCAAGTAGCTGAGACTACAGGCGCCCGCCACAGTGCCCGGCTATTTTTTAAAGATGAGATCTCTCTCTGGCTCAGGATGGTCTTGAACCTGTGAGCTGAGGCAAGCCACCTGTCTCAGTCTCTCAGACAGCTAGAATTACAGGCGTGAGCACCATGCTCACAGTATACATATCATGCAGTATATATGTATATTAGGCAGTCTACGTGTATGGGTTTGTGTGATTGTTTCCTCTCTTTTCTCATATATTTTCCAGTTCTAAAAATGTCTTTGTGTTTCTTCTAACAAATTGTTGTCATGACATACTTTTCTGCCTACCATACTCAAAACGTTAAAATAAATGCAGTAAATGGAATAAGCAAGAGGCAAAACCAAAAGGGAAGGGAATGGGCTAAGATGCCCAGACAGTCACAAAACAGAAACACATGAAAATAGGAGGACCAAAAAGAAGGATTTTAAATCATGGGACCATAAAATTGAACCCAAGTTAGAAGTAGTGAGTGGCTGAAGCCCTGTCCCCTATCTGCCCTTTCTTTTTGCACTATTGAACAGCAAATAAAACAAAATGAAAGGTAAACTAAAGCCAATAAACACCATTGATCATCTTAGTAAATTGCGAAAGGTCAAGAGAATTCTTCTACTTAAAAAAAAATATATATATATATAGAGAGAGAGAGAGAGACAGAGAGAGAGAGAGACAGGAACAAAGTAGAAGTATTTATTATAACCTCTTGTACTCAGAGATTGCTAACTAGAGGTTCTAGTTAGCATAGTAAGATAAAAAATAGGTAAAACAGTAATACCTGGAAAGGAATGAGTAAAATCCTTGATTTGCAAAGACTATAGGACCACATAGAAATACTCAAAACACAAGATGTATTTTTATTTTCTTTATTTAGTGAATTTTCTCTCTAATCATTATAATTTTCACTCCTCTGGTTGCTTTAGGTTTACTTTGCTCTTCTTTTTCCAATGTCTTACAGTGGAAAACTGCAATCTTTCTTTTTTTTTTTTAAAGAAGAAAGCCTTAAATGTAAAGCTATAGATTTCCACCTAACCACTATGAGGTGGTTTACTTACATTTGTCTCCCAATGCTGTTTTTAAATTTCCTTTTTGCTTTTTTCTTGGATCCATTGGCTATTGAGAAGTGCATTATTTAATTTCTGCTTATTTATGAGTTTCCTAATTTTCCTTGTATTATTAATTTCTAATTTCATTCCATTGTGGACAGACAACATATTTTGTATTATTTCTGTCATTGTTTTATTGCCTAGCATGTGGTCCACACTGCAGAATATTCCACATGCATTTAAATAGAATATTTATTCTGTCATTGGTGTTGGAGTGTTCTATAGGTATCTGTTAGGTATAATTTATACATTGTTCAAGTTTTCCATATCCTTATTGATTTCTGCCTTGATTTCCTCTTTTATTGGAAGTGAGATTAATTAGAGTATTCAGCTACTAGTTTTGAATTATAAATATTACATATTCAATAATACATAATGTACATATTGTTTTATACAATTGCTTTACAAAATGGTTAAGACAAAAAAGGAGAAAAACTATGCAGTTATACTTTCTTTTATAATTACGTTATGCATCTTTACTTATGTTCTTGTGAAAAAAAGAGCTGAATTGCCATCTGGGGATTTACTTTCCATCTGAAGAAGACTTCCTTTAGTATTTCTTACTAGGCATGCTGCTAGCAACAAATTCTTTCGTTTTTTTGTTCATCTGGCAATATCCCTCTTTCATATATATACACACACACACACACATATATATATATATATATATATATATTTAATTTGTAAGATAACCTTTCTGAATATTATTCTTGGTTGACAGTTTTTTTCTTTGAACACTTTGAATATATTATCCCACATCTTTCTGGCCTTCATTGTTTGGATGAAAAATTAGCTGTCACTCTTATTAGAGTTCTTTGCAGGTAATGAGTCAATTTCTCTTGCTTACAAGATGTTTTTCTTATCTTTGGCTTTCAGTGTTTGTGTCTGTTTTTGAATCTCTTTGTGTTTACCTTGTTGGAGCATGTCGAGCTTTCTGGCTAATGTTTTCCAGAAATATTTGAAATTTTCAACCAGTTTTTCCTACTCCTTTCTCCTTCCCCTCTGCTGGTATACTCATGCTCACTGTACATCTGGCTGCACATTTAGATGCCACATGTTTTTCTGAGGCACTATTTATTTTTCTCATTTTTTCATTCTTTTTTTTTCCTCCCTGTTTTAAACTTACATATTTGCTATTATTCTATCTTCAAATTCAACTAATCCTTCCTTTTGCCAATTGATCTATTAGTTACTCTAGTTTATTTTTCATTATTACTCTCCCAAGTTTTTTCTTTTTGCTAAATTTTTTTCCTCCTATAATTCACGCTTTCCTGTTTATTTTCAGGTCTTATAATCTTTTGTTGGAAAATAGGTAATATGTTATAGCAAAACCAGGTACTCCCCTCCCCAGGAATTGTTACTTTCATTTTTTTATTTGTTTAATGACTGGCTGGATTATTTTAGTGAGGTTTATTTCCTCCTCTGGAGCGTTAAAGTGCTGATGTTTCACCTCAGTGAATCTCAGCTTTGACTATGCCCACTGTCACTCTACTACAACAGTGGTTTGAGTGGACCTCTCTTTCTCTTTTCATACCCAGCTGTTAAGCTCCTCTGATTGCCACATGATTTCTATATCGTTTTTAACACTACCCTGAGACCTAAGTTTCTCTACAAACTAATACAATCAAATTTGGTCTCCTTTGAAAGAATAGTTCCCTAAGGCAGTGATTCCAATCTGTTCTGACTCAAGTGTGTACTAGAGGTTCTCTCTTTCACAGGTTCTCTGCTTCCCACCTCCCAACCCCATTCCACCACTTCCACCCCTGCAAAATCTAGGAGCTATTGCTTCTGCAGCTGGAGTACAGGTCTTGTCATGTTTCTTTGAGTGACACCTGTGCCTAAGGATGCATGATAAGGTGCTAGAGGACAACAGCCTCAAGCCCTTTAGTGTGGCTCTCCCAGTATAGAATGGTCTGGGGCAAGGGCTATTGAGACCCCTATTCCTAGTGGTTCTTAGAGGAGCTTAGAGTGTCCATATAGAACCTCTATCCCATGAGTAGAAGCTGTAAAGAAGAGAAGAACTCCCTGTCTCTCGACCACACTGACCTAGAATTTACCATCAATAAGTCAGTAGGAGTAGAATGATAATTTCTGATATCCTACTTCTCCGTAGAAAATAACCCTCCAGATACTTGTTTTGGGGAGAGGAAGCCCTGTCTTTTCATTAAACCTATTTTTTTTTTTTTGCGACAGAGTCTTACTCTGTTGCCCCAGGCTAGAGTACCCTGGCTTCAACCTAGGTCACAGGTACCTCAAGTGACCCTCTTGCCTCAGCCTCCTATGTAGCTGAAACTACAGACACTGATGACAATGCCCAGCTAATCTCCCCCCTGCCCCGTTTTAGTAGGACAGGGCTCACTCTTGCTCAAGCTATTCTTCGAACTCTTGAGCTCAAGTGATCCTGTCTCTTGGGCTTCCCAGAATGCTAAGATTACACATGTTGGTTAAATATACTAAATGAAGATTCCATCTCACTGAACTGATGGAGGGGACAGTCTTGGTTCATATACCAAGAATCTCACCATTCTTTCCTGGCTCTAGTAGGTTTATGGAAATAAAACTTTCTTTAATTGCTGTTTGCCTCTAGGAAAATTTTCAGAGATTTTATTGTTTTTCCTATTATAATTTTATCCAGTTTCACTAGAAAGTATATTTGTGCTGTTTCGTATGTTATCATGCTGAAATGGAATTCTCTGATGAGACATGTTATTGTTAAGTAAAAAAAAGCCTTAGAAAATGGTTGAAATTAAAATTAATGAATACAACTATTACATGGATCATTACAAAAGTTTTAGGATATACAGAAATCAAGAAACTGCCCAGATGGAAACAAATTAAGCCCTCCCAGTAACACCAATAAGCTGAGAAAGTTGAATCTTGCATGGATGAATCAGAAAGGATGCTATCAGCTGTTTCTTGGAAGTGAAATAATGGACCATAACTCAGTCTGTCTCCAAACTTTTGTAGTTCTTTACATATCTTCATGCTAACAATGAGTTGAAAATATAATTTCGAAAATGTAACTATTTTTAAACAAGCTTACTATAGCAATAAAATATTTAAAGTAGCAATGATAAATCTAACAAAAAAGACGTGAAAGTCTCTTATAGCTAAAATAAAAAAAAAATTATTGTTATTAAAGAACATAAAAAACGGCTCAGCGCCTGTGGCTCAAGTGGCTAAGGTGCCAGCCACATACACCTAAGGTGGCGGGTTCGAATCCAGCCTGAACCTGCCAAACAACAATGACGGCTGCAACCAAAAGATAGCCTGGCGTTGTGGCGGGCTCCTGTGGTCCCAGCTACTTGGGGGGGGGGGGCAGGAGACTCGCTTGAGCCC
>NW_003852602.1:1545258-1578574 GCF_000181295.1 Otolemur garnettii | reverse complement strand
AACATAAAAAACCATGACCTTGATATAGAAGGTCATAATGACTTGTTATAATTATTTGTCTCAAAAATGGTTTCTATTTTAATATCATTTCTAAGAAAGTTCTTATAGGAATTTTTATAGAATTTGATAATCTGATGCAATAATTGTCAGAGAATAGCAAATGAGCACGAGTAGCTAAGAATATGGTAAAAGACATGCCCTAAAGACATCAAGATTTATTGTAAAATTTTCATATGTAAAAAGCATGATATTAGTGTAGGGTTAAAAATAGACTACTGGGACAGATGTCCCAAAGGATTAAGATGTACAAAAATTTGATTTATGAGCCTGTGAGGACTACAGATCAGTGAGGGAGGAATAAATTACTCTATAATTAACCTTAAGTAGCTCAATTATTAGTATAGAAATAATCAGTTCCTAATAATATAATTGAGAAAGGCAACTTTATAAAAATATTTTACATAATTAAGAATTTTTTAAAAATAAGGCTTGAAAACACTAATAAAATAGACTGATAAAATTGACTATATAAACGTTAAAATAAAAAAATTATGTTTAGTCTGTATTTCAAAAAGTTGGGGAAGTACAATTTTTTTAATGTGGATAAATTGTGTCATAATAAGGTCAGAGCTTTCAGTGTGTCTGTCACCAAAATAATGTATGTTGTACTCAAGAGGGAGATTCAAAATTAAAATTTTAATGATGTGAAAAGGCACTGTAGATTTTAAATAACAAACCACAATCTTATTGAATATATTTTCAACATAAAAGATTTAAAAATTATTCTGAAAACATTAATTCGAATTGTGTAAAACTGCTGATATTTATGTGTTTTGGTGTGTATAATACTGACAATTTCATTTGACCTAATGAAAGAACTCAAATAAATCAATAAGAAATACAAACAACAATCAAAAATGGTTTTAAAGGAAGATAAGTAGGCAAACAAGCAATTGATACTGCCCAGAGATTGAAGGCAAAGTTTAAGAATGAATCATAGACTTCTCTTAGTCAAAACTTTCCTTTGTGTAGAAATGGGAGTGACTTATGCAAATTCCAGAATTAGTAATAAAACTGTATTTGAGTATGAATTTTGCAGTAGACTAACCAGCGCTCTTCTCAGTAATAAAAGGAAAATGTGAAAATTCCAATATTAGTAATTAAATATGAGTTTAGTGGTAGACCCACAATGCTTTTCTGAGTGGTACAGGAGATAACTTTGTTCTTCAATAAGCAATATTCTTGCTGCAATTTCTAAATTATCACTGTAGAGGTTTAAAAGAGAGAACATGCAAAGATAGTTTCTCATGTAAATAAAATGTCAACCAAAAAAAGACAAAAGCTTCATCGCAATTTCATTAATTGCATCTTGAAGAATAATTCCCTTTTTCAGTTTTGAACCATGGCACATGAAATCATCTACAAGAGTTCTTTACACTAATTAACTGTACTCCAATGTGTCACACACTTTCTGAAAATACAACAGAACTATATATGCTCTGTTTTGAGATCACATTCCCCTGCTTTTATCTTAGTGTTATTTCTTTTTACTTGGCGGAAATAAAGATTAATGGATCATTTGGACTATCACTGCCTAACTCCATTAGAAACCTCTTCTAGCTTTGCAAATTACTATATAATGAGGCACAACCAGAAGAAATCTAGAAGAAAGATGGTTAACTTGAAGTGCTTTTTTTATTTGACTCCTTACGAGCAAGGCATTATAGGCATGTTCATAGCTTAAACAAAGCAAAATAAATATAATTATACAAATATTTTAGTGAATGGTTATCATTTTTCTGAAATCCTAATATGTGTGTAGTGCTATCTGGTACAGAAGATTTAACATATTTACTTGAACTCATTTGAATGGTATATTTGTCCACCTATTTGAGTATTTTGGAAACCAGAAATTGAACCATACTGGTTTGGAACCCTTGATTTAGCATGCCTTAATGAGGTAGCTTGTGAATTTGCCAGTATTTGAAAAAATTGTAATTGAAATTATCATTTTGCCCAAATAACACTGCCCAAAGTAACCAAAATTTTGTTTATTTGGTTTTGGCTACAATATCAGTGTGACATAATTAGTATTCTCATTTTGAGTTAAAAAATGAGAAAATAGATTAATAATTAATATATACAATAGAACTGTACTTAATGAGATCGAGATGAAAGGCAACAGGGTGAAATTTTGAGACATGCACAGTTGACATGGGACCAGTCACTACTTACTGAACAGTTTTGCTTTGATTATTTCAGATAACCAGACTATGTAATCAATTTGCATATGCAGAATGAAGCACCTCCTTGTATGGCTTCTGATTTTGTTCTTATTGTATAACCAATATACATCTCCTCAACAGAATTTTAATATATGTGGCATTTCTCCTCCCATTTGCAATAAATGGGATTTTTGATATATCTTAATATAAATGCTATAGGGCATGACTGACCTTTTATAGGTACCTCTGGGAGTGAAAAAAGTGCACTGTTTTGAATATCACATTGTCCTGCTATCTAGCAGGGAAGTCCAACCTGCAGAGTCTGGGCCACATGCAGATTATTTGAGGCCTATTTTACTTATCTGTGGTGTTAGATATTGTGAAGATTATGCCTGAGCCTTATTTTTGCTCATCATCTCTCATTAGTATTTGTGTTTTTAATGTGTGTGTCAAGACAACTCTTCTTATTCCAATGTACAGCAGAAAAAAAGAAAGGGTGAACATCCCTGTTAGAGATCTCAAACATGGCTTTCAAATATGGTGATATTCTATGTAGTCAATTTTGCTTATTGCATTAGTAGGATAAATGAAAGAAAATTAAGTTGATTTATGGATTTATGGAGACTTAAGATAATGAATGTCTTCTGGAAGGACAGTTGAAGATTTATTGTTATGAAAGAAATATTTTGCATTTATAAGGTGATGGCAGAACTCCATTATGGTACCGCATTCATTCGATCTTTATGGTGCAGATGTTTTTGTCCAGGCCAATTGAGAAAGTATGAAGAAGGGATGGGAGACACAGCTTGAGTGGTCCAGTGGACTTGGGATTGTCTTCAGGTCTGCAGAGGTTTTATGAACTAAGAAAACAGGTGTTGTTTAGATAGCCGTTTTGAAATGATACAAATTATTATAATTTTCACTTTTTTCAGATAATTCCCTCAGCATTTTGGCAAAGCATAATGGATTCAACCGCCAGAAGCAAGAAGTCTATCTTCTACCAATTATAATCAGTGATAGTGGGAATCCTCCTCTGAGTAGCACCAGCACCCTGACCATCCGTGTCTGTGGCTGCAACAATGACGGTGTTGTCCAGTCTTGTAATGTTGAAGCTTATGTCCTTCCCATTGGACTCAGTATGGGCGCCTTAATTGCCATATTAGCGTGCATCATTTTGCTGCTAGGTACGTATTTACTTCATTGCTGAATGGTCATCATTTTTCTGTTTCATAAATGAGCATAAATAAGGACAGCAATCCCTTGTCAGCATTCTTTTGAGGAAGAGGGATTTCTTTCCTTCTCCACATTTTGAAATCACTAAGACAAAGTACTGAGAAAAAAGGGCCATGGTAGTAAATGATCAATTGAAAAGGACTTTCTATGGCTTTCTCAATCCATCACCAGTGAAGAGATGGACAGAGCATAATGGTGGCAGTGAAGAAGGAGTCCTTGTGTACTTACCACGGCACCAACTATAAACAGATCCCCAGATCCTCTGAGGCACAGCAGTTTACTGTAAGAGGGGCTCCCCTATGCCCACAGTATTGTTTTGTCTAAACAATGCATAGATTGTGTCGCTAGGTTCATCAGATGACAAAGTTTGATGAGAGAAAAAGAAAATAAGCAAACAAAAGGTATTTTTACTTTAAAATAATATTGTGTTCCTCAAATATTTTTATTGATGTTAATGTCCAATTAAAATGAAGATTGCAAGTTGAGGGAAGCTTCTATAACCTTCTCACTTAAAAACCCAATTGTAAAACTGAGATTAGAAGCAGAAACATGTAAAAGAACGAAGAGTTTTACCTTATCTCGCCCATAAGAAATCAGAGACCTTAAGGATAGTGTCTTCCCAGTTACAGCTGTCTTGCTCCCCCAGTGCCTTGAATTTAAGCATCACTTTGCTGACTTATTTTGTGTCATTAGCCCATGTTTGAATTGGCCACCTAGCTAGGTGGGTGTGTGCTCCTTTCCAGCTCCCCACCATTAGGCCTCCCTTCCCTGAATGGGGCATTCCAGCTTCATCGAAGACAAAAAATTGCTCTGCAACTTTGGATTCACTTTGGTGAAATAATATAATTCAACTGGAAAGTGTCTTGATGAACTGTTAAAACACAAAATATGGAGGTGCCCATAGATCAGTGGGTAGGGCGTTGGCCACGTACATCCAGGCTGGTGGGTTAGAACCTGGCCCAGGCCAGCTAAACAACAATGACAACTGCAACAACAACAAAAATATAGCTGGATGTTGTGGGCAGGTGCCTGTAGTCCCAGCTACTTGGGAGGCTGAGGCAAGAGTGTTGCTTAAGCACAAGAGTTTGAGGTTGCTGTGAGCTGTAATGCCATGGCACTCTACCCAGGGTGACATAGTGAGACTCTGTCTCAAAAAAAAAAAAAAATATATATATATATATATGTATATATGTATGTATTTATGTGTGTGTGTATATATGAAAGAGAGGTTTGCAACCAAAGGGTATTAAGTAAGGTGACCAGACGTCCCGCTTTTGGCAGGACAGTCCTGATTTTTAACAATTTGTCCCACATCTGGCGGCATTTTTAAAAAGTCCTAATTTTTGGAAAGAATGCACGAACAGTGGGACAACGGGAAGGGAATATACGGTTTTCAGTTGCTGAAAAGGTTAATGTAACTCCATTTGGGAACGAAGAGGTTAATGTAACTTCATTTGGAAATGAAAAGGCTAATGTAAACTCCCTACTCCCCTTCTGGCCCAGGTGGACAGAGCCCTACTCCTTTGAGCCATAGGCGCTGCCGTATACATAATTTTTTTTAATGTATTATATTTGTAAATTGTACTTATGTTGAAATTTAAAATATATATATTGCAGTATTATTTTTGCATTCTATGAAAATTTTCGTTGCTCCATATGGACCAAATTTTTAATTAAGAACCCACCCCCACATGCCCCCCTAACCCCTGTCAATGGTGTCCCGCTTTACCAATGTTAAAATCTAGTCACTTTGTATTAAGGGCTTGGGAAAAGTCACACAGCAAGTTAGTCAAGTTAGTCATACTACCCTTGCTGTTTTCTATTGATATTTTGTGCCATTCACTCTAGCAATCATAACAGTGTAAAATGTTAACCTTTTACCATGAGTAGGTGTAATTTGATCCTTTTAACCTAGGTTCATCACCATTTAATAGACAGACGTGGTCTGGATTTTACTTCAAAATCTAAGATTCATTCTTCAGAAAGGTGTTTCATTCCCTAGTAAATATTATTAAAGCTGCATGCTCATACATTTGCTTAAAAATGTCCCCCCTCTCTTAACATACATGGTGTATTTGTTGCTTGTGCAATGATCTGCTCATTTGGCTAACTGCTATTTAATATTTTCCTACAGTCATTGTGGTGCTGTTTGTAACTCTGCGGCGACATAAAAATGAGCCATTAATCATCAAAGATGATGAAGATGTTCGAGAAAACATCATTCGCTATGATGATGAAGGAGGAGGGGAGGAGGACACAGAGGCTTTTGACATTGCAACGTTACAAAACCCAGATGGAATTAATGGATTTTTACCCCGTAAGGATATTAAACCAGATTTGCAGTTTATGCCAAGGCAAGGGCTTGCTCCAGTTCCGAATGGTGTTGATGTCGATGAATTTATAAATGTGAGGCTTCATGAGGCAGATAATGACCCCACGGCCCCGCCATATGACTCCATACAGATATATGGCTATGAAGGGCGAGGGTCTGTGGCTGGCTCCCTCAGCTCCCTGGAGTCCACCACATCAGACTCAGACCAGAATTTTGACTACCTCAGTGACTGGGGTCCCCGTTTTAAGAGACTGGGCGAACTCTACTCTGTTGGTGAAAGTGACAAAGAGACTTGACAGTGGATTATAAATGAATCACTGGAACTGAGCATTCTGTAATATTCTAGGGTCACTCCCCTTAGATACAACCAATGTGGCTATTTGTTTTAGAGGCAAGTTTAGCACCAATCATCTATAAACTCAACCACATTTAAATGTTGAACCAAAAAAAAATAACAATAATAAAATAAAAAATATATGTTAGGAGGTTATAAATCTTGTGGAGTGTGAATTAAGTATGTGGAATGTCTAGAAGTCTTTGGATATTTGATATTTACCTGACCACCACAGACAAATATTGGGATCCTTGTTAATCCTTAGAGAAATGGTATAAAAAGGGGAAAAAATCAAAATTAAAAGGTGCTTTCTTAGGGAAAAAAAAAATGGACCCTCAAGAAATCTGCTGCTGACATATGTCTTCTGCAAGAATTTTTATGAATGCAAATGGTTTTTTCCCCTTCACCCGTAAGGATCCCTCTACAAATGATAAAGCAATACTTGGTCTGCTGTACACTGTAACTTTTCGGAGTTTTGAGAGGCCTCCTAGATTATACGGTACAGTGACCACACATTGTACATAATTGTTGGCCCCACTCACCAGAGACTGAATAGCATCTTTAAATATTGTGTCAAGCCTTAAAATATTCACATTCCTAATCCATCCCAGGGTGGGGCTTGCCAACTCAGTGGTGGGAGGAGAGAAATCCCATTCAAACACGTTTGTTTTCTAGAAGCAGGATTCCTCTCCCTTCCGCTTCATCTTCTTCCACAAGGACACAAAGATAAACTGTGGCCACCCAGTGGACTACATAAGAGACAGATGGTTTTATTGCTAGCGCGTGGATTTATTTGTTTAAAGCCTCGAAATAAATATTTTATTGATGTCCATTAATGCTTTTATTTATTAAGGTTGGTAATCTATAGATTAAGGGACTATATGGGGGAAAAACCCTAAATTATATCCATTAATAATCCTTTAGATTGTTTTATATAAATATATACAATGAATGTTTAATACATGTACATTTTGATGAGACGAGTATGGCAGGCAATATTATCAAGAGGAGAGCTAACAGCCTCTTTAGAGTAGAAAGTGTTATTGTAACTGGTGATGGCAGGAACAGCATTTTCCCAGAGAAACTTTTGAACTGTTTTCTATTTTGTTCATAATCCTAGTATTTGGTGTTTTTACTACAAGCACAAACATCTGAAAGTATATTGATTCCTGTGACTATTTAAACTCTAGACTTTTAGATACCCACCTAATGCCCTACCTATAAACATGCCTCAAGTTACCCCTCCTGTTTTAGCGCAGGACCTGATTTGTACATAATTTCATTGCTTCTGTTTTTTAGTACTCCTCTCCCTGATCTTCATAGTAATGCTCAGAATGTCTTAGAGACTCCAAAAAAGAACAGCACTAGATGACGTGGGCATATTTAATTTGTAATGCAAACCTGCCATTTAGGAGTAGAAAATGTATGATACAACTCAAGTATTACATGCAGATCATTTTAATTTTCTACTTTGCTTTAATGCAATATTGTTTATTTACTCCATGTATTGTATCCAGAGAAACTCCTGTATTGTTTCCTACTTTGTGAAATATATTTTTATAAATACTTTTGTTGTCATCAATTTTTTTCCCTAGTCAGTTGAAGACTTATTAACAAGATAATCAACTCTAACTAAAATTCCAACATGTTCAAGCAAATCATCCCAAGGGTCATTTTGTCTGTGAGAGTCTTTATTTATAAAGACCCAGAGAACAGAAATGAGTTGCCAAATATCACACAGCAAGGTACCAGCAGGAACATAAAAGAAACATGGGAGCCCCTAAGGGGACTCCAGCTGTGCCATTTGGGTCCTTCTTGAAGCAGATGTGTTGGGCAGGGGAGGGCTACAGAAAAGTTTTCAGATGTAAAACTTGTGAAAATGAACACATGAGGAATCAGGATTTGGCAGGGAGTCATAGACTGCAATGCAGACCTGGTGAAATCTTTGCCAGTCCAATGGGAGACTGTGGATTGAAAAATTGTCCATTTGAGCATTAACTCACTGGGCAAGACTAGAATGTGGTCCTCTGCCCTCTTAGTCATTGGCTCAACTGAAGGCACTAACTTGCAGAGGTTACCGCCACTGTGACAGAAACAAAATGTCTGAATATTCTAAGAATGTATAGTTTTCCAGAGACTTAATCAACTTTTTATTGAGTTTCTGTTGCCTGAGAAGAGTTCATCTTTTATGCTTATTACTATGGCTATTGAACACTCTTTCAAAAGGATGGTCCAAAGTGGTTTTAAATATACCAGGACTTGGCATAGTGTCTTATACAGGTTCTTGATGAATGTAAATAATTAATAATAGTTGTAATAATAATCAATAGTAATATTCCAACTATCTTAGACATTCTAAACCAATGTAAGATTTTTATTTATTTATTTATTTATTTTACTTATCTCTGCCATATCAGATTCATCTCTGGTACATTTTGAAGTGAAGTGACTAGATTAAAGACACAAAAATATGTCTAACAGAAATATTACACTATTCCTTTCAGGAATATAAAATCTATGACCTCCAATATTGGCAATCAATAAGATAATCTCCATATAGTGGTTTTTGTATGCAGGAGATTAATGTCTTATATAATAGTTTCCAAAATCCTGACTTAAAATTTCCTTTACCTAAGAAGAAAAAATGAAAGCATAGATCTCTCGGTGATTTTCTTTGGCACCATCATGCTAGCATTTTGTGTTTAAAAGGTCATTTCAGGTTTTAAAATGTGAAATCAAGTGACTAATAATCTTGTTAGTTAATGGGCTGAACTGTACCTTTAGAGTTTCCTGAATTTAACTAAAGATCTGAGGGTCTCTTTCTCTCCCTCTCTCTCTCTCCTCTGTCACACACACGGACAATTTGGCTTATGATTTAAGTTAGCAACAGACTTGCCAGTGCTTCCCTAACCAAAAGAGGTCTATGAAGTTCCTAATCATTTTTAGGAGTTAAGTACCTCATACTCGACCTGTTAGATAACAGATTTTAAAACTTCATTAAAGCGACCACTTTAATCTGTGTTTATTGTTTTCTATTCCATCAGTATTGACATAGCAAAGACAAGGGCTCTCTGCCTAACAGAAGAGTTAAGTGGAAGTGAAGTGAGACAGAACATTCTCCCTCTGCCCACCTGATGATTCAAGGTTCCTATCTGGGGACTGATACATCCCTAAGTAATTGTACACTACATGAGATCTTATTACCAAAAAGTCTCTTAAACGTTCACATATCATATGCATAATATAGAATATTAGGAGAGCATTCTTTGCAATAATTTTTATGAGCATAGTCACAATACATTTTAAAAAGTTTATAATAGAGTGATTAAAATTTGCTGTTTATTAAATGTATGTGTTAACCTTGCCATGTAGAATTATGATTTGTAGGGTATGAGCTTTGCAGTGAAAATGTTTTGGGAAAAACATGTGGGCAAGCGTATGTGTATATATAAAAGAAAAGAAAACTTTGATTCACTGGTATCACCAGTGAAGCCAGGATGCTTAGAAAAAGACAAATGTGTCTTTGGGAGAGCTTGCTTAATCAGATGCTTAAAGTAAGACAAGTCTCGGCATGAGACTTAGAAATCTCCTAGGAGCAGCCAGATTCCACACTGAGACTCAACAGAGTTCTGGGCTATGCTGTATTTTGGAGAAGGAAAAGCGGGTGCTGAGAGCTAAGTAGCCAATTACTCTTTATAGCCACATAAGGACTAGAGGCAAGTAGACCCTTCCAACAAGTTGTATTATGCGATCGCTGGCTTTGCAGGGAATCTCACGAATGTATAACCTTCTGATTGCCTTTTTGATTGAAAGTTCCATCTGAGATCAGGGCAGTGCAACCAGTAATAAGATTTCAAAAAATCCCATCACTGGCACTGTCGGAAAGGCTGAGCATGACTGAAATCCTATCATTGTCAGTCAAAATGATAAGGTAACAGTGGGCATCACTATAAAAGCTCTATGAATGCGCAGTTTTAACATGAATATCAAGACTGAAAAGAATATACATATGTATGTGTATATATATTCATATATGTGGGTCTATACACAGTACATTCAATTAAGATACTGGGGATAATTTACATTTGCCTTTTTTTTTCATCTCACAATTCCATATACTACAAAACCCCTGGATTTGTGGCTATCTGTGTTCCTGAATCTAATCTTGAACTTGAAAGAAATTGGATTGAGGGTAAAAAGATTTAAATGCAGGTTTTTGTTTGTGAACAGAATGATGGCTCACAATACCTGGGATTAAAATTAAACATGTGACGCTGTTTCACTCGTGAAGCTGAATTTAGATTTTTTATCATTGTATTTTAAAAATTTTTGATGTTTAAACTATTATGGGTAATTTAGTTTATGTATGTATTCCTAAGGTACGTGATATTTTGATACAGGCATACAATGTGGATTAATCAAATCAGGGTAACTAGGGTATCCATTTCCTCAGGTATTCATCATTTTCTCATGTCAATAACATTCCAATAATGAGAAAAGCACTGTGGAATATATTTTTCAAGCAATACTTTTCTTCTCATTTTTATTTTTTTTAAATTTCAGTACTATTTTTTTTTATACAAAGTCTTTTGCTCTGTTACTTATTTGGCCAAACAGTGTTGAATATATTATTTGCTCTTGTAGTTATTGATTTTTATGATACTGTAAAAAAAAACAAACCAATGTCTTCAATGTTTATTATTAAATAGACACATTTTTATTGTTTTCTTCTTAGTCAGTACATATTTACAGATTACATGGTACATTCTTGATATTTTAAGTATTCTAGTCATAGTATTTGGGGCATAGTCCTAATATTATGGGGAACATAAAATTAAAAAGTTATCTGATTCAATGGACTATCTGAAGGGCAAGAATTTGCTCTTACGTTTATTAAGCACCTATCAGTGCAAGAATTAGGCTATAGGGTTGATATGAAAAAATTAAATATGGTGGCATCCCCACAATTATTTCCTTTTCTTACACAATGGTGTTGATAAATTTCATCTGAAGTAATTGTTGGAAGCATTCTTTGCCTATGCTTAAGTAGTATTCAAATCTGGATTTAAACTTACATTGGCCTGAAATTGAATCCTTTAACTTTCAATGAAAGAATTATCTCTGTGATTATAATGTGAAGCTTGTGATGGTAAGAAATAGAAATTAAGTTATATATAGTGTTATGAGGAGAAAGTGAGTGACTCAAAATGAGCTTTCAAGAGAAGTTTGCAAAAAGATATGTGCTGAAGATGGGTGCAACAAAAATCACAACTTTTCAAAAAAAAATCTAAAAGGGAAAATTGTAAAAAGAGCTGTATCTTAGGATGAATGAGACATTTGGGACTTTCAGAGATGTATAGAAATTGGGTGCTCCTGGGACAGTCTAGGTTTTCCTAAATTGTGGAAGGTTTTTGGATGAGAAAAATGAGGTTCAAAGATTTCCTAAGAAATCTTCAGTGTTAAATTACATGTCTTGTAAGTGAGAGAAGCAAGAATGGAACTCTGGTTGTCTGGATCATTTCCTGGGTTGTGACAGTGTGGTTTTGCGTTTATTCTTCCCCCTCCCTTGTTTATGGAAGTTTCATCTAGGTCTCAAGGTCAGTAGGCATTTGCTGGAGAAAATGGTGCCTTTGGGTACTTTTCGCCCAACTTGAGTTACCTGCCACCATCTATTTCACACCTGGAATGCAAGTATTGCATTTATCTCTACTAATTATCTCTACTAATAGACAATAGATATCTCTTGCAATTATCCCTACTAATAGATAATAGATGTCTCTATTATTATTCACAGATTACAGAAGAGGGTTGCTAGGAGGCATATCACCGGATGCTGTCTGAAAAGAGAGACTACAGAAAGCTATGGCTTCCGTGAACCCAGAGGCCAGGAACAGAAAAGGAAGTGAGAGGTCACTAAAAACAAATTTCAATTTCTTGAGATTTCCTTTGTACATGACAGATCTCTAGAGATGTCCTGTGACTCTTCATAAGTATGAGCAAGATTTTAACAACTGTGGTCTAAGATTGAACATGACAATTTAAGAGACAATCTTTTCCCAGTGTATGCTTTACCCAGATGACAATTTTGTCTAATGGTGTCTTACGTTTTCTTTCACTCAACCTCTAACGTTTCATACCTATTTTATATTTGTCAAGTCTGATTGTTGAGTATGTGAATGGATGTTATGGGCTCAATGTTAGAGCTGTTAATAACAATATTGCCAATAAACTGAAAAAAGACCTTTGGAACACGTTTTTTTCCTACAAAATATGTTTTAGATACTGTACTAAGGGCAGGAAAAAAAAAGATACACCTAGCACATGTCTCTTATTTCTCAAAGACGCGGAGGAGTCATATTGTTTAAATTATAGAAAAGAACGAAGGATAAAACATTAGATTTAGTTATGCTGTTTATGCTAAACTGTGTTTTGTACAGAAAGAATATCTATCTAAGCCAGCCAAGGCACACAGGCTGTGTTAGAATGAGTCTTGGAGGGACACATTGTATCATAAGCATCATGATAACATCAGACTAAGGTCCAGCACCTGAAGACAAATGATCATGCTGATGGGATCTCTCAATGGCCTTTGTGCCAGTGTTTCTCACCCCTATGAATTCTACACATGACAAAATTACCAGTTCCCTTAATTATTTAACAAATACATACCAATGACTTTCCATTAATTTAGGTATTGGGACTATAGCATTGAATAGGACAGAAGAGTTCTATTTCTTCAAAGACCTAGTGGTGTGGAAAAAATGTAGAGGTGTAGAAATAAGAAAAAAGTGATATTATAGAACACAATAGGTGGATGGGAAAATAGGTGTTTCACTTGGAGTGGACAGGGTGATATTTAAGCTTCCATGTGAACTTGTCTTTATAAGAGCAAACCACAGAAAAGTGTTTAGAAATGTTTGTGTTACTTGCTCTCCTGCACTAAACCAATGAATGGTATATACAAGAAATGAAAAGAAGCTCCAGATAACCATGGATAAAGGTGAAGGAGACACAATAGATGTAGAGAATTTGGCAGAGACCATATTACCCATGTTCTTGCCAACCAGGATAAGGAACTTAGATTTGTTTTATGTGAAAGAGGAAGAAATTGAAAGACTCCAAAAGCTGAGGAATGATATGATCTGTGTTATAATTACAAAACATAGACTCTGGTTCCTGAATGAAATTAGGATTATGGGAGACAAAAATGAATTTGAGAAACCCAGATAAGAGGTTGTCGTTATAGCCCAAAGAAGAGATTATCTTGACTTTGGAGTGCTAGAAGAGATAGAAGAACTAGATAGACTCCAGATACATTTTGGGTATAAAATTGGAAGCCATGACTGCTTCAGTGGATGTGAAAAATGAAGGAAAGTTAAAATTTAAAGTTAACTCCTACAGTGTTTAGCTTGAACAACTATGGGGATGGTGGGGCTATTTACAAAAAGCATAATTCTTCACCAAAGGCTAACATCATAACTTATCTAATGATCAACTACAGAAAAGGATAGTGGAAATCAGAGATCTTTAAAGATTTCTATATGCATATAAGGGACTGTACTAGTCAGGATTCTTCAGAGACACACAGCCAATAGGACATATTTATATGAGGAATTGGCTCAGGACATTATGGAGGAAGAGAAACCCTATGATCTGTTGCCTGCTCACTGGAGACCCAAGAAAGCCCATGTTATAGATAAGTTTGAGTCCAAAAGCTGAGAATCAGGGGAGAGAATAGTGTCAATCCCAGTGTGAGGATAAGAGAAAGTAAAATAGGATATTTCAGCTCAGAAAAAAATAGGGACAAATTTCTCCTTCCTATTTAGCACCTTGATGAGGCCCACCTGGGGAGGATGCTTTACTCTGAGTTCTACCACTTCAAATAATGACTTCATCAGGAAATATCCTCAAAGACAACCAAGTATAATGTTTCATCAAGGCACACTATGGCCTAGTCAAGTTGACATATAAAATTAACCATTGCAAAGACCTCCCAGAAAACATTACTACATGTTGAAATTTTTATATAGCAATACTTGTGTTGATAAAGGTCACAAAAGACCTGATGAGTCTTAAGAAGAAAAAGCCCACCAACCCAGTAATGGATTAACAAGCTGTGGTATTTGAATACCATGGAATACTATTTAGCCACTAAAAAAGATGATGACTCTACATCTTTTGCATTAACCTGGATGGAAGTGGAACACATTATTCTTAGTAAAGCATCACAAGAATGGCTAAGCAAGAATCCCATGTACTCAATTCTGATATGAGGACAATTAATGACTTAGTACATGGTGGGGGTTGGGGGATGGGGAGAGCAGAGAAAGGGAGGAGGGAGGGAGTGGGGGTCACGGGGTGTGGTACACTTTTTGGGGGAGGGACAAAATTATAAGAGGGCCTTTATCTATCAAATGCAATCATTGTAAACTGATTCCTTATACCACCAAAGAATCCCCAACAATAAAAAAAAAAAAGAAAGAAAGAACAAGCAAAGGTCCTGTCAGACTTACAACTTTCTAGAAATTGAAAAATAATAGAGACTCCACTGTGGTGAGTTAGGTCACTCTTGGTTGGGGTATGATGGATGTATTTACTGGAAATGTTTCTTAATGGCAATGAGGAAATGATACCCTGGAACATTTATCTATGCTTACCTAAAAATTGAAAAACAAAAAGCACACACATAGCTTTATATATACACACAGTATGTTGTGGAGGAAGTATTACTATGGAAGCATTATCCTTTCTCTTTGAACTGAATACTAATTCTCAAGAGAAGAAATATTTCTTCTTTGTGGTTTAGTTATGATAAAATATGTCATTAAAAAACACCCTTGAAAACTTCTTTTTTTGTTTGTTTATTGACACTTGCTGATAAATTGAGGGTTGGCACTTAATAAAATTGAAGTAACATCAGGCTAAAGAGAAAGTCTTATGAAAAATAATTATAAGAATTTCTTATATTAAAAGCTAATTTAAAAAAATGCTACTTTTAAGCATGCTTGTGCTACATGGGAAAGGAGAGAAGGAAACTCAATCATTCTCCTTAGAGCATCTAGTCTTCTACAATAGCTTGACACAGCTCTTTTGTTTCAGAAATCATAGCATGGTTGGCACACAAGCACACACACACATACACACAGGGTGCCAGAAAATGTACACACACTTGAAGAAAGGGAAAGCACTATATTAAATATATAATACTAAGGTCACAGTTGACTTCTGCAATTGTAAGAAGTATCAATGTGATTTGTATTGAACTTTTGTTGTTGGTATATATGAGTAATGTATACAGTATAATTTTAATACATATTTTTCCTTTCTTAAGATGTGTATACATTTTTGGCACCATATGTGTGGACATGTATGCATATGCACTGTATACATACATATATATATACTATAGTGTATATCTATACTAATAAACATGCTAATATGCTATACTATATATACTATAGTGTATATATATATACTAATAAATATGCTTTCAAATTGCTGTAAGACACCATTTCAAAACAATTATTGCTTAATGAGTTCAGAAATAGAAATATATTTATTAAGCTATGCCATATGGAGACAGTTAAAAAAATTTGGACATTATGGTGAGCGATGGTCCAAACAGAAAAAGATATCACAAGTGAAAAGCAGGAGGGTCTGAAGACCCAAAGAGCCTAGAAAAGGCATCATGTGTATCTCAAAACTTGGCAGAGATAAAGCAAGAAGAGATATTCACCTACCCCTTATTTTTCTATTTTATTAAAAAGAGCAGTGGAATCTAATAATGCATTAATAGGCAATGCCTCCTGTTTTGGTATGATTAGAAGAATATAAAGATAATCTAAAAGTTAATGTCATATGAATATTTCATTCCAATAGATGTATGAAAAAATGTCTGATAGAATTCATGACCTACTTAAGAAAAAAACTCTCAAAAAACTAAGCAATAAACATAGATGAGAATGTCTTCAAATTGATAAAAGCTAATCTCCCTAAATTCCATAGCAAATGAAATAGTTAATAGGAACTATAAGGCACATTCTTTTACATTGAAGATAAGAAAACCTGTCCTTATCGCCTTGGTTTGGTAAGATATTCAAAGTCATGACTAAAACACCTATACAAAGAAAACCAAAAACAGAAACACAGTTTTAAAGATTTATGAAAAAGAGGGAGATTGTGTTATTCCTTTCAGATAATATCATCAAAAACATAAAAAGCAGAGTAACTAGACATACTATTAACACTAGGCAGATATTTCAGGAGGGCTGGTAAATCTGAGTAATATATCATTGATGAAAGGAAAATGTTAAGGATGTCAAGTTTACTAACAATCACTCTATCATCTTTATTCTGCTGTAATCAAAATGCTAACAGAATTTTGTACCCATGTCAACATTTTTTTTTAATTTAATTTCAGTATGTATTCAGCTCTATTCTTCCATATAAAATTCAAGTAAGATAAGTGGAGAGATAAGCAGGGAAGATATTTCTCACACTATCAGGTAAGGAAAACTTATCACAGATGTGTTAAACATAAAACAAGGAAACACCACCACAGGACAAAAAGTAAACAATAAAAGAAATGATGGAATTCCTACTGGGGGTGCAGAAGCAGACCCGAGTCTGTGAACCAATACTCAGACTCATTTTATTTAAAAAATGCAAATAAAAATAGTAAGTTATCATAGTAAATTCATGAGACAGGTGCAAAAAGGTGGACACAGCCAGGTGTTGGTGAAAATGTTTGAAGTAAGAAAGTTTGTACACTGTATCTCTCTTTAGACCCAGCACTGCCCTGTTGTGGGGTGAATCCCAGAGAAACCCATCACAGAATCATAAGTGAATGCAGCCAATGTTATGCATTATGCTGTCTTTTCGTTTCCTTTTTTAAAATTAAGTTATATACACATAGATCACATGTGCAATAATACTTTTATGGGGTAGAATGTGCTGATTTTATATAGAATTTGGAATGCTTACATCAAATCAGTTAATATAGCTTTCACCACACTTACTTAATCATTGTGTTAAGACATTTATACTTTTCTTACAGTGAGGTTCTAGACTCACTGAGTCCACACCAGGAGAATGGATGTTGTGTCCACTTATTAAATGCGAAAGGTTACCATGGGGCATTTAGAAGTAATATAATAAAATAGATGCACATAAACCAACACGCATCCATTTCAAAAACACTCTTAAGTGAAAAATGTAAAAGATGGAATGAAATTGATGGCACAATAACATCTATATTAATTATAAACACACCCACAGAAATATACACTTTTCTAGAACACATACCCCAGAATATTTATCTTTTGTTCACTTGGGAAAAAAGAGTGGCTCACCTATTTGCACTTGAGGCCTAGTAAGTAAATGGATGTGTAAATAATAATAAATAATAATAACAAATAATACAAATTTTGCTCAGGAAAAATGACATGTATTTCAGGCTCGGCATTTGGCAGAGGAGGGGGCCATCACAAAGAGAATGGTTGATATTCTGACTGTGAAAGTTTATACATTCTGTGGATCCTAAATGAGACTAAGAACTAAGATGGGAGCACCAGCCTGTGGAATTATCTTGTGGGAAACAGCAGGAATCCATATTATTCTGAAAAGTATCTTGAGTACAAGGTTTAGATTTTCCAATATAGTTCACATTTGGTGAATTGTTGAGATTATTTTTCTCCCTTTAGAGGTCACAATCTACATCTGCAAAATAAAAGCTCTTAGAAATTTTATTACAAGAAAAACTCTTATTTATCTCAAGATTCCTAAAATACAATGAATTATAATTTTTTTTCACTGAAAAGCCAATTTCATCTGTCTAGATCAATGATTTTCAATGACTGTGCCAGGGCACACTAGTGTGCAATAAGAAGATCTTAGATGCATGGCAAAAAAAATTTTAATGATCATTAATTAAATACCTTAATCCCTATACCCCTCCCTCCTCCCATCTCCCTGCTCCCTTGTTCTCTCACCCCCACCTTAATTTTTTTTTTTTTTGAGATAGTGTCTCACTAATTTTTTTTTTTTTTTGAGACAGTATTTCAAGCTGTTGCCCTGGTAGAGTGCTATGGCGTCATAGCTCACAGCAACCTCCAACTCCTAGGCTCAAGTGATCCTCTTGCCTCAGTTTTTCTATTCTAGTAGAGACAGGGTCTTGCTTTTGCTCAGACTTGTCTCAAACTCTTGAGCTCAAGCAATCCACCTGCCTTGCCCTCCTAGAGTGCTGGCATGAGCCAGCGTGCCCAGCCATCCCACCTTAAATTTATCTGACTTTTTCTCTTTTGTGGGAATGTATTAGACCATCCACTGGCTTCATATTAGAATTGAGTACATTGGATTCTTGTATCACATAAATATGTACAACTACTGTGTACCAATTGCAAAAAAAACACTAATTAAATTATTTTCAACAGAAGTTCAATGCAGAGTATGTATATTCTTTTTTTACTCCTTTTTTCTTTTTTTGGATCAACATAATTTAAGTGTGCTGCAGAGATTTAACTGTAGGTTCAAGTAAGCCCTGAGATTAAAAAGTTTGAAAAACACTGGCCTAGATAGCCAAGTTTCATAAAATAGAATTTGAGAATCATTATTTGACTCAATAGACATCACTGCTGGAATCAATAGACTGACTGAGATTTTTAAGAAGTGAAGGGATGTAGTCAAATCTAATTTACTTTCCTTCCTCTTGATGGGGTCATATTAAGAATATCAACATCTACTTACCAAGAATCCACACTGCGCACAGCTCAGCCGTGAGTGTAATTGGGAGTAAAATCGTAGAAAAAGTCACAGACCTTGTTCACACAGATCTAATGGGAGAGAAAAATTTAACACGTGGAGATCATTAGACGATGTGGACCCAGTATATGTGACAGTATGCACAGGAACGGATAAAGTGTGGGGAAGCTGTAATTGGCGTTCAGAAAACAGGAAAGGTTAGGAAGGTGGCTGGAGAAAGAAATATGCCAGAAATTGATCTTGTTTGTGTAGGCTTGATTCTCCACTGGGTAGAGGTGACAATTATTCACATAGGTTATTGCATTAGTCTACTGGATAAGCCTCTTTGTCCCTAATCTTCACCCTCTTCCATCTTTGGAAATATCTATGATCAAGTAAATTTCCCAGAACACCACATATAACTTGCCATTCTCCTGCCAAAGACTAGAAATGGTTTCCTACTCATTCTTTCTTATTGCTTTTAACTTTCACTTGAGTATACACTTGCAGAACTTATCATGTGCCGGGTTTTGATGGAATATAGCTCGTGCCCAAAGAAACTTCCAGGCTGGTTTTCAAGTCCATAATGGAGAAGAGTTCCCTTATTATATTAAGCAATGACCTTCAGGCCAACAAAATCCACCCCCTCCCCCAACTTATTTATCTTTTCTCCCTTTGCAGTGGTCAAAAGGAGAATGGATTCTCCCTCTCAATGACTTTTGGTGAAAACTTTCAGAAATGTCCTCTGTCCCATTTTATCCCCCAGGTTCTGGCCACCAGCAATGGGCATGTTGGCACAGAGATCAGATACAAGCCACCAGGAGTTAGGCAGTGTTTGGTAATAATGACAGAGGGTATAAAGTACTTTATTTCATAAAAGTTGTCATCAGAGGTTTAAATGTTGATGATGAAAAGATTTAACGTACCTTAACATTGGTATTGCTTTTAGAAAATAACAGCTTGTGGAGGCCCTAATAGAATACTAATCCAGTTCAATAGAAGTATTAATTTGTCAGGTGCAAATCAAAATGACTGAGTACTTGGAGGAAAACAGGGATTTATATGACTCTGTCCATAAATTGTATGATCTTAACATGCAGTTGTTATGCCCCAACTCTATCTGGCTAAGGGCTTTCAACATGCCTCCTTTAAGACAGGAAGTTCAGCTGAAAGAGTTTAGTAATAACTGTAAGACCCCAGCTTCTGCTTGTAAGGACTCCCCTTACTAGGTGTCGGCTCTTGTCAAATTTGGCTTGCATTAAAGATTCACCCTCCCCTACCAAAGCCCTTAATAAAAGGTTTCCCCCCGTGCTTCTAGGGGTCAAGAAACTTTGAGGCCTGAGTCCAATCTTGGCCTGGCCAATCAATAACCCTTGGTTAATTAACCCTGACCCTTGCTTAATTTGGACTCAGTGTGCTATCATTTCTCTATTACACTCACTTTGGGTATAACACAGTTTTGTCCCTTTGTTTAAGACAGAGTGTCACTTGCTCAACCTATGGTGCCATGGCATCATAGTTTATAAGCAACCTCAAACTCTTGGGCTCAAGCGATTCTCTTGCCTCAGCCTCCTGAGTAGCTGGGACTATAGGCGCCTGTCACAACACCAGGCATGTGTTTTTTAGAGTCAAGGGTCTTGCTGGCTCAGGCTGGTCTCATACTCCTGAAGTCAAGCAATCAACCCACCTCAGCCTCCCAGAGTGCTAGGACCACAGGCCTGAGCCACTGGGCTGGCCTCTCTTGATTTCATTGTCATCCTCCATCAAGTACAGGGACATAGATGTTACATCAGTTGTTTTCAAAATGCCACAGACATTAACAGGTGCTGCTAATTGTCATGAATGAGAAGAAAGAACAGCTAACAATGCCATAGATCTTCCATCACCACTTGATCATAACCCCCAAATTGTATTTGATATATTAAGGTATCGAGTAAATTAAAGTTGAAGGAAAATTTTCTGTTTGTCTTAAAAACCTTTCTGAATGGTTTGCCCAACATTTTTCAAAAATCTCTTCCAGGATATGTTTTTCACTCAAAAAGCTACAGATTCTATTTTTTCCTTTTTTAATTTTTTTTTTTTTTTTTTAGAGACAGAGTTTCACTTTATCACCCTCGGTAGAGTGCTATGGCATCACAGCTCACAGCAACCTCTAACCCCTGGGCTTAGGCAATTCTTAGCCACCCAAGAGGCGGGGACTACAGGCACCTGCCAGAATGCCTGGCTATTTTTTTGTTGCAATTTGGCTGGGGCCAGGTTTGAACCTATCACTCTCTGTATGTGGGGCCGGTGCCCTACCCACTGAGCAACAGGTGCTGCCCAATTTAAATTTTTTTTTTTTTTGAGACAGAATCTCACTTTGTTGCCCTTTGTAGAGTGCCATGGTGCCCTAAGCTGACAGCAACCTCAAACACTTATGCTCAAGTGATTCTCTTGCCTCAGCATCCTGAGTAGCTGGGATCACAGGCACCCATCACAATGCCTGACTAGTTTTTCTGTTTTTAGTAGAGATGGGGTCTCTCTCTTGCTTAGGCTGGTCTCAAACTACTGAGCTCATGAGGTCCATCTGCCTCAACCTCCCACAGTGCTTGGCTTGCAGTTGTGAGCCACTGCTCCTGACTTCAAAGCTGCAGATTTTCTTATGACCACGTTTTCCACACAGATAAAGAAAGTTGAAATAATTTTGAAGTTTGCTAAATACTGTAAAGACAGTATCAAATGTTTTTTTTCTCAGTAAAGAACAGAGAGGTTTTGTTCTTTAATATTTTCTCTTATCAGGAAGACCATTTAGAGGAATGCAGACTTTTTGTACTGAGTTGATATGGCCACTTTGTGACTGACCTAAAAATCTGCAAGAATTATTTATCAATTTTATCTGTGTTTGTAGTGAGAAGAGACATTTTCATAACATAATATTCTTACTATTTGAGATGTTCCTGAAAGTCCCATGTTGAGTGGATGTAGTATTAGACTTTTACTGTCTATCATTTATATAAGTTATGCTCATATTATTTCTCCATTTGTACATGAAAATATTCTGTCGCCAAAAACTTGGAAACTAATTCTTTGAGCTTTGTTATTATGATTTAGTAATCACAGTGATGATTTTAACCAATGATGGCTTTGTAATCACACTGAGATGTGATCACTCTCTTCCCTTTCATTCAGTGCTAATAATGCTGAGGATGGCACACATTAGCATGAAGTTCCTTAATGAGGAATTAAAACCACTCTCATTAATGTGTCCGTGGGGCTATGATGAAGATGTCTTCAAGGTTGTTTCCTATGATGAGTTAAATGCTCCATATCTGGACAGAGATGTGTAAAGAAGATAATTAAACCAATTCTCCTCACTACACCTACCAACTCATCACTAAAATCAAAACTTATAAAATACCTCTCATCAATTAGAGGAGAACGTGGTAAGCAATACAAGTGAAGGGATTTGGAATTGTCTCCACCCAGCTCACCTGTAACCACAAGTGACCACAACATGGCCATGTTCAAGGTGAAGGGGCTTCTGGCCTACACAGAGGACCCTGATAAGAAGCAATGGTAACTTTCTGAGACCTCGCTCTGAAATTGTCCTGGCCACCTCTTGTGATTATTTCCTTTATAGCAGGTGTGCCTTGTTGGCTCCCACATGGCTCAATCTTCCCCTTTGACCCAGAGATTCCATTCTGCATCCTACACCAACTTCGGATGACATAGTTCTTTGAAAAAAAAAAAAAAGTTATTGGCTTCTTCTTTGGTGACCCATTGGATGTTATTAGACACTCTTTGAGTTTTAAAAGGTTTGTATCTGGGTAATTGGGATATTCAATTTTAACTTTCTGCAGAATTGTTCCTCTATACTGCATTACTCAGTAAGGAGAGTTCAATCGGCTCCTATTGAGGAGCAGAGACAGGGATTCAGGGATTCAGAGCAGAGACAGGGATTGCAGGTCGGTGTCCTGACAGCAGAGACACACAACATTCACATGAAGGCACAAGTGTGGTTCAACGAGTATACAGTTTCAAGTGTATGGGCATAGTTAAGGACAATCAAGAAAGCTGTGCAGAATCCAAGGCTCATAGCAGAAAGTAACCCACTAATAGTCTGCCTGGAAAATGAAAATAAATCATTCCTGGAAATTGCCAATAAAGCTACAGTTTTGTCTGTAGTATAGGAGCCAGGAGCTCTGGCAAAGAAAGGTGATTGTTCCCTTCGATTCTGTGGAATTTCACCAACTATCAGAGGATAGAACAAAGACAAAGTAAGAACTAATCAGGAGAAAAAACAAGTAAAATACTCTCAAGCTGTTAATTGATTAAGCATTATGGGATACTATTTTCATAAGTTTATGTAAATGTCAATAAAATACCTGCTATTTTTGCCATCATTCTATAGATTAAGAGACTAACACTGTAAAAGATGAAGTAATTAGACTAAAATCACATTTTTTTTACCCGATTACAAAGACTGACATTCACATGCCATGAGTGCTGAATTGCCCATCAGGTGACATTTCCAGGAGGGACCAAAATCATCTAACTTGTTTGCATTAACAGGGTTTCCACAGACCCACAAATAATCTTCCTTATGGCAATGATCTTTGCAAAGTTCTGCTTTCAATAGAATTGAACTATCCCTTGATTTTTATGGAATCTTTAGCCTGCTGTCTTCACTCATCTCCAGAAAAGTCAGGCTTTTTTTATACTACCGGTGAACAGTTCCAGAAATGTTTTGTCCCTTTTGGCTGGGACTTTCTTTACATACCCAGGCTAAGTATGCTTAGAAACATGGTTTCTAGTATGACTCAGCCTAATCTTTCTTCTTGGGAATACATTCAGAAGAATTCCTCTTTCTGCCTGTAATATCTAAGCCTAGATAGAATTTTGGGATGTCTCAATATCTCTTACACTTGCAACATAGATTATAACCAAATGTGCCTGATCTCATGTTTGGCAGAAATTGTGAGCCTGTGCTTATCCTCAGCTATCGGGAGGAAATGGTATTTCGTGAACACAGCTGGCAAGCAAAAGAGGCGTGTGGCTCAGCCAGCGATACTGGGAGATAACAAACTATTAAATTCTTATTCACAGAAGGGAATTTAGCAGGTATAATGTGAACTTATCTTCTCCTTCCCCACCTGGTGCTGAATACCTTTGTATACTAGTCTATGCTGAAAAAAAAAGGTAAAAAATAAATAATCTCAAACTTTTCACAAACACCTATCATAGTTATTTATTTAGCCAACGTTTAATGGGTGGTTCTCTCTTCTGCCAGAGATTATTCTGAGTTCTGGGTACACAACTGCAAATAGAAATGACATGGTGCCTGCCTTCCTGATCTAACAGAGTGCGGGTGTGGGCAATAGCCCAAACAAAAACACAAATTTTTTTTGTGTATTGTGCAGTGTGTTATCAGTATGAGCCTTCACAAGTGTGTCCTGCATAACATGCTCAGGCAAGGGGCAGGGGCAGGACGAGACAGAAATCTAACCTGACAACATAGCCCAGCTGTGCGTCATGGTCACGGTGTGGGGCTCTGGCAGCTTGGAGGAAAAAGTATTATTTGCTCACACAGAGAGGGTGACATTTGCAATCCATCTTGTGGAGGAGTAATAGATTTCTAAATCACACACAGACACTGGGAGAAATACAGGGCTCTGAAATAGTATGAAGATACATTTTTGGGTTCTGTGAAAGAAAAAAAGTTTGATTTCATTGGGTTAGCACAGGAGATTCTCAAATTAAAAAAGAAATTGTGATGATGACTATTTATTCGTTTATTTATTTATTTGGAGACATGGTCTGCCTCTGCTGTCCAGGCTAGAGTGCAGTGGTACCTAGTTCACTGCAGCCTCAAACTCTTGGGCTCCAGGGATCCTTCCTGCTCAACTTCCTGAGTGGCTGGGACTACAGACACATGCTGCCCCTCCTGGCTCATATGCTAACATTTGAAGGTCAAGAATAAAACTATGTCAGGAGAGAAACAAAGGAAAGCGAGGCAGGCTCACAGGGTAGAAGATCCCCGAGTTGGTCAGCTTTTTTGAGAAAAGGTTTATTTAACATGAAATGTATTTGGAGAGACAGGCAGTAGAAAAATCATAGAAGATTTTGTAAAATACTGAATATTTTCTTTGTTACTCTATTGGGAAGTCACATCTCGATGGCAGGATAACTGTTAGAGTTGATGCTAAAGAGAGGAGTGGAGAGACAAACCCAGATAACACGGAGGCTTTCTCCTAGAGGTAAAAGTCCAGGCATCATCGGCACATAAAGGTTATATAATGAGTGAATTATTCACATGGTGACTAATGGTACAGTAACTGGCCCGCTTACTGTAGCAAGGAAGAGTTAGAGTAAGAGTTGGCAGAAAGACCAGGAATAGATTCCAAAATGCAGAAGGAATCTCAAGGGAAGGATTTGTACTAGAGGCCCAGGGAAGACAGGTTTCAGAGTGGTTTGCTTGGCAAGAAGCACAGAGGAATCCAGTGAGGTGCAGACTCACTCAGTTAATATCTATTAAATTGTCCCTGATGACTCTCTCAAACACACCCTCAGGGCAGGACGTGGTCAAGTGTAAGAAAAAAATAAGAACTTAGGAAATAGAGACCGTAGTTATACATATCTTTTAGTTTAAGTTCAAGAGCAAAAACATTTTTTTTCAGAGAACTGATTATAGAAATATATAGGATCAGAAGATCATATTTGCATTTTTAGTTCTCACTGATTTATGTATTAGAGATGTTGAGTTATGTCCTATGTTACTAGGTACAAACCAGTGAATAAATGGATACTAGTGACTGGGGATAACCATCTGTGGGGATAAAAACCGTGACCAGGTGGACGGGTTGAGTGGAGGCTGTCAGCCAGAGCACAGATAGAGAAATTGGTCTTTCAGTGGCATAGCATCATCTTCTCATTTGTAATAAGAAGGAATAACTAACAAGTATTCATTCATTATAAGTGGAAATAAAAGCATTTGTGAACATCTACTATGTTTTAGCCTTTTGCTCAGGTGAGCAAACCAGCATGGTCATTGACCTCATAGGGCTTTCACTCCAGCACCAATGACAGATAAGGAATAAGAGAAAAACAGATAAATGAAATGAAATAAAATAAAATGACTTAAAAAGTTAGGATAAATGGAGTGAGACTGATGAGGGAAAATAATTTAGAATGATAAAGTAGTCAGAGAAAGGCTCTCCCTTTAAGAGGTGGCTTAACTCAGACATCTGAGAGTGGATATATGAGAGAGACCCTGCCAGAGAAGTAAGAAGGCGAGGAGGAGAGGTAAGATCACCAAAGCTTCTGTGCAAGAGCATGTATGTACCCGAGTGAGAGACAGGTGTTGTTGCAGAGACTTGAGGTTTAAAACCATTTAAGAAAAGAAAACAACTTTGCTGTTAGCTTAATTTGAGGAAGGATATGATGGCAGCTTACCCTCTGGGATCTGACTTTAGCTTGCCTTAAAATGATGATGATTATTATTATTTTGTGGTGGTGTGGTGTTTTGAGGTAAATCTCTGCATGATGTATTCTATTATCCCCTTGCTTCAAAACTGTGTTTAACTGTTTTTTTTTAAATCATCTGTATTTTGTGATAAACTGGCTCCCAAATATATTACAAGCATCATGCAAGTCTCCAATAACTGGTAAAATGTTGTAACCTGATGGTTCAGTTGCTACCAAGTTCCTAGTTGCTTTGAGAATGTTTTACATTTCATTAGTATAATGACAGAGTTTACAGTTATCTACAATATGTAATTACATCCATTAATAGTAACACTGCATTTTTACATTAATTATAATGAGAATTAATGAGTGGTTATATGGATTTTCAGCTACAAGGAAACATTTTGGTATCAATTATTCTTTATAGCTAGAGATGAATTTATACACAAATTTACTTTGGTGATTCTTTTAGGAGATTATGAGATTTTAAGCTCCAGCCACTAGGAACTAGGAAAATTAGGAAAAAAATTACAAAATGAGAAATTAGAGTTTGGAAGTCTAAATGAAAGAAGTTTATTGTAAGCGAAGGCAAGATGTGGCATGAAGTTATTAATAAAAAGGAGGCAGATTGGAATTAGAACCCATATCTGACATTTATGAGCTCTTAAACTCATCTGTTTTTGGCTTCTTCCTCCTCCATAAGTTAGCATGGTTAACAATAACTACTGTCCTGAGCTGCAACAATTTAAAAACATAATTTTGTAAATTTTCATCAGGCTGCCTGGTGTATTATAAATTCTTTACAAATGGTAGTTGCATACATGGAAAATAGCAAGGCAGTATTTATAGATAAAGCCTTAGAATATATATATATATTTATTTATTTAGAATATATATGTGTGTATATATTTATCTAAGAAAAGGTAAAATCTTGACCTAAAACTGCTCTTTGATATCCATAAAAGAATATGGACCAGTAGTGTAGTGAGGCTAAGAGAGGCCAGAGATGGCTGTGGAAAAACTGAATTTCATGGCCCATAAAATTAGAGAGGCATTTGCAATTTTGAATGGAAGACCAACCACAGTTAAAAAATAAATTCCCTCCTGGTGTGCATATTATCCATAATAAGGCAAAATGAATTTACAAGCATCTCACTGAAACGCAGGGGAGTAAGATACTAACATTCTTCTAGGTGCCCAGGGCTGGTTAAAGGAAAATTAATGTATAATAGAAATTATAGCTAATTTAGGACTTGAAAAATGCCTTCACTGATTTACATGCAGTCTTGCTCTCTAAATCTCTCCTCCCTCTCTCTCTCTCTCTCTCTCTCTCTCACACACACACACACACACATACACCTTCATATTTTTGAAGGTGATTGCTTTTGCCCCCAAACTTTACAGGGTACTTTTCTCCTTGATGCAAAGAGATGGGGATATTTCATACAGTTTGAAGTATTCCCTTTACATTTTAATTATATCAATTATATCACTTTTTAAACCATCCAATCCTATGACAATCATTGTGATAATCTGGGTGGAGGCCATTATTCCTACTTTTGTTTCTGGCAAATATTTTCCTTGGAACTATCAAAGTACATGCTCCCTCTCTCATCCAACTATTCACAAAGTTATCTCCATTCCTTCAGACCAAGAACACAGAAGGCTAAATGCCTGAGCATTCGGTGGTCAGTAACAGTCCTCTGTGAATTTGCCTTTCTCTTACCCAATGCCTCAATGAAGAGCACATCAGCCTTATGAAGATGAGAAAATACCTTGACATTTTCCAAATCTTGAGAAGGCACAGATTCATTTAGTAATGAGATTTCCATTCCCTCTGGCACTTCCAACTGCAAGGTCCTTAAGTGTCCCATGCAGATGGCTGTCAAGCAAGCCTGGGAACAATAGTATCACAAAGCAAAAGCTGTCTGATGGAGACAGAAAAGGAACTCTCTGTCCTTTGCCTGAAGATTTCAAATGATCTCTGCTTGAAGCCATTGCCTTCATTGGCAAAAAATTCTGTGTTTCACATTTAGAGATGTGGGCCCAAGGGATGTAGGCTAATGTTCTCTAAATTACATTTGAGATTAGACCTCCATCCTAATACCCAGCTATGTTTAGAATCTTAAAAACCCTATTTCCTTCAAAGGGAGCCTAATTTAATCTCCCTTCCAGGTGGGCTCTTGGAAATGTGCCATAACAGAGAGGTACCCTAGACCTCTCCCTTCATTTTCCATATTTTGCTTAAGGCTGTCCAAATCAGCTTTCCCTTAATCATGAGTCAATCAACGATGATTTGTGACCAGATTTCATCTGAGCCTCATATGCTACCATGTCTATAATACACATGACCCAATAAAAAATCTCAGCCCATTCTAGGGATAACTATTTTCAAAATCATTGGAAGGGACACTGTCTTAATCTCCAGCCTAACTGCAGAAAAAAAAAATATTTACGTTAATGACAAGAAAGGCTGACTACCCAGCTCTTTATCAGAAGAGGGGCCAATTCAAGGACCAGAGAGCAAGCAAATTAAGATTCACATGAAATTCCAATCAGACAATCTAAAGGTGTAGCTGGAGAGCATTTTCCTTAACCAAGCCCCTTTCTCTCTCTTTAGTAAAACATATAATGGAGACTTTTAAATTATTGAGATAAAACACTACACATCTTAATGTAATAAAATTGTTAGTGTCAGTTTTAGAGATAGAAATGGAGCAAAAAGTTACGTGATTTCTATACATTTCCTTGATCTGTTCTTTTATTCACTCATTTAATATATACTTATTGGCAGATTACTCTCTGGTGGGCATTGCTTTAGACAACTGGGTAATCACTAAACAGAAGGGCCATAACCTCTGCTGTATGCATATCTACTATATTGGGCAGGGAATAGACAGTACAGAACCAAAAAATAAAATATATTCTGTTGTGGAGATATATATTCACTAAATTTTAAACTTTATTTTTGTCTTTATATCATATATTCTCTCTGAATCAACTTTTACCTAAAAAACTATGTCTTATAGGTCTTGGAAAAGTCAAATTAATGTATAAGTATGTGTGTGTGGAAGAGAAGTGGTGGGGGTGATAAAAGTACAAGAATTTGCCTAAACTTAGATATTAACTATTTTATAAATAAGAAAACTGAGGAATGAGGTTACAGTCAGGGAAGTCTGATTCTAAAGTCTTGTACTATTATGCTATAATACCTCTAAGAAAGAATGCAGTAGGAATAAATGAATAAAAATGGAAGTATGTGTTTTTTTAAATAATATTTTTCTTTGTGTGAATTCTCTGTATTCTGATAGAATTTACCCCACCTCCTCTCTTGCTTCCTTCCTTCCTCTCTTCCATCTTTTCTTCCTTCCTTCTCCTCCTTCTTCTCTCTCTCTCATTAAATCAAGGAAGATTTAAGTTCATTGAGAATGATTAGGTTAAAAGAATTTGATACAGATTTGTGTTTCTGTTTATTGTTTACAATTTTTGTTCTCTTGGGTCTCCAGCAACTTTTCTTTTACAGAGAAAGAAGTGAAAGAATTTCTTTTTGTATAATTCCTTTTTTTGGCCTTATGCCATTATTATTCTTTGTGTAAAAAAAAAATTCCTTAGAGATTCCTTTTAATTTCAGAGTAATGTATTTACTTAGAATTCTTGGACTTACAATTCTAGAACAATTAGACTCTAACCTATACTTATATTTACATTAAATTTTTTCTACATTGCAATTACAGTTCCATTGATCTGAGAGACCTCTTAACATGGTGTGAGAATTCATGTATCATTGCCCTAAGTTGGTATTATTTATTTATTTATTTATTTTTGAAATGGGAACCTTTCTTCTCATTTGTCTGCAGAATGCAGCACAGCCAAATCTTCCTCTGTGTTGACAGTGACTTTCTAGTTGGATAGCAAATCACTGATAACACAGAGGAAGATTTAAGGTTTGCTATCCAAACCTCTAAGTTTCCAGAGAATTTATACTCTTCTGCCATTGCTTATACACTTGCACGAGACATTAGAGGTAGAATTTAGGCAAAAAGTATCTGTAGGAAGGATATCTATCTCCTGACATCACAGGTGCACACACACCTGCACATACATGTACACACATGCACACACCATCACGCATTCTTCAGTCCTGAAAGTATCTCTCTGGGATTACTTCTTCCCTTTCCTCACACCCAACTAGGTGTTACAAACAGTTAATGCTCAAAAAAATATATTTGCTTTCTCTTTATGTTTAACTTTCTCACTGAGCCCATTTACTGTAAACCTATCTTATAATGAATAATCTTGTCAGCACAAAATAAGTCAATTATAAACAAAATGATTTTCATATGCAATGTAACAGGCCTCAACAATTTTTAGGATTGTAGCTGTTTCTGCTCCCTGGATAATTAAATATCTGTATAGAGCATTAGCATGTAATTTAGGGGCCAGGAACTCCCACTCAGTTTTCTAAATATATCTCTATAATATTATTGCACTAACATGGCTATAATCTGAGACTAGAAGATTTTTGTTTCACCTGCCTCTTTTCTTTTTTGTTTATATGTACCAGGTACATTCTCAATTGCCATGTCACTGTGCCTCTGTTCTTTCATGTCATGTGAGATGAAAAGAGAAAAGTGAAAACTGCAGGAGGTCAAGTGAGCTGTGATATTTTCAAATTTGTGTGGAAATTTTGTATTGGTGATGTGGAATTAAAGTTTTACACAAAGTATAGAAAGTCAGTGGTCCAATTTACTACTTCAACTTCATCTTTGACAGACCAGGGATCCAAATGAATATCACCTTTACATAAAAGGACATTAACTCAGTGGAAATTGTCAGTTCTAACTTTTCCAAACTCATTTCCTTCCACATGACCCACTGGCCACTTTTACTTTTATAGTTCTGCATATATAGTTTTCTTCTATCTTTAATGCTCTAATGACATCTCCTTCCTTGTACATGCGGTAAGCCCAATTCTTCCTCAGAGAACACTGATCACTGTTATTATAGATATTCTAGGATGTACACTTCTGCTGACAGAAGTACAGATGGTTGCATAGAAAACACCATAGTAGTACATTGTATATCAAGGCAATAAATACTGCAGAAGAATGAATACCATCAGTTGTTTTTAGACCTAACCACCCACTAAATCCTAAAGAAGTTAGTAATATTTTTCCTCTTGACCGAACAGAGAATCTTACATATAAGAAATGTTGGCCCCCTGTTTTATAATGCTGACTTATTTCTCCAATCTCACCTCTGATGAGAATTTTATTGATGGAAACAACAGGAAATGCAGGAGAGTAGAAAGAGGAATCTAATATTCAGACTCAATACATCATATCACTTAAAATGTCCCATATCCCAAAACAACAAAAAGCAAATATGAAATGAGGTATGATAGTATGTCCTATAATAAGAAAAAAATCCATTATGAACTATCCCTGAGTAAATTGTACTTACTAGACAAAGACTTTAAGTAATTTATTAAAATATGTTTTTAATAAACCTAAAGAAAACTATAAATAAATTTTTTTTGAAGTATGACAATACTATCCTGCCAAATAGAGACTATGAATAAAGGCACATTATTATATATATAAAAAAAGGGAACTCTTGATTTGAAAAGTAGAATGACCACAATGAAAAATGTACGAGATTGGCTCAATAATCATTATAAAATAGTAGAGAAAAAAAATGAACATGAAGATGGGTCAACCGAAATTATATAATATAGTAAACAGGAAAAAAAGAATGGAAAAAATATGAGCATAGCGTCAAACCTTTGGAACAGGGCACCAATATATACAAACAATGGGACTACCAGAAAATGAGAAGAAAGAAACAAGGAAAAAAGATATTTGAGCAAATAATGTCAAAAAACTTCACAGATTTAATGAAAAATGTTAATGAATCCTACAGAGCTCAAATTAGATAACTCAAAGAGATCCATACAAAGATATGCTGTAGTCAATCTACCATCCCTTGTGGGTGAGTCTGGGTGGATTAACAACTAGTTTCTCATCAGAATGCATGGAGACCAAGAGACAGGGGTGGAAATATTTAAAGGCTGAAAGTGGAAAAAATCTCTCTATATAAATAAAAAGTTCTACATCCAACAGCACCATCCTTCAAAAACATCAAAGAAATTAAGACATTCTGGTTAAACAAACAGTGACAGAATCTGTCAACAGCAGACCTACTCTCACAGAAATACTGAAAAGAATCCCTCAGGTAAAAAATTAAAAACAGGGCAGTGCCTGTGGCTGAGTAGGGCACCAGCCCCATATACCAAGGGTGGCAGGTTCAAACCCTGACCAGGCCAAACTGCAACAACAACAACAACAACAACAACACAAATAGCTGGACATTGTAGTGGGTGCCTGTAGTCCCAGCTACTCGGGAGGCTGAGGCAAGAGAATTGCCTAAGCCCAGGAGGTGGAGGTTGCTGTGAGCTGTGATGCCATAGCAGTCTACCAAGGGCAATAAAGTGAGACTCTGTCTCTTAAAAAAAAAAAAAAAAAAAAAAAAGAAAGAAAAAAAAAAAAGAAACATTAGAAAGTAGAAAAATCTACGACTATGAAATAAAGAATAGGAGGGCAAGATAACTATGTAGGTAAATATAAATGATATTAAAGATGTATATGCTTTGGCAAATTCTTTTTAACATCATTTGCCTTAATAGCTTAATAGATAACTACATGAAGAAATAATTAAATAATTGATGAGTTTATAATGTATAAAGATTTAATCTTTCTCATTGTAATAGAAAATTAGGAGAAAAAACAGAATTATATTAAAGCTTTATATATACATATAGTTCTATTGGCATTAAGTATATATTAACCTAAACTAAAAAAATTAAGATAAAATATTTATTTTAATATCCAGGAAAACTGCTGAGAGCAATTTTAAAAAGTAAAAAAGAAAATATTTAGATTCTTGTGAAACTTTACTAAGAAGAATGTGTTTCAATTCCATCCAAATTAATAGAAAAGTTGTAAAGGCTCC
>NW_003852602.1:1543776-1545187 GCF_000181295.1 Otolemur garnettii | reverse complement strand
GCTCCATCTTTTTTAATGACCGAATAGTATTCCATGGTATATGTACACCATAGTTTGTTAATCCATTCCTGGGTTGGTGAGTATTTAGGTTGTCTTCACATATTGACCATCATAAATCAAGCTGGGCTCACCTCTTGGGGGTGGAAAACAATTATAAGAGAGACTTTACCTAACAAAGACAAACATTAAAAGGTTAAAAAGGTAAAATTGTAGCCTAATTCTTTGTACCCTTAATTAACCTAAAACAACAAGAACAAAAAAAGTAAAAACAAAAACAGAAAAAAATAAAACAAAACAAAACTCAAACAAATCCTCAAGGGTCTTAACATATTAAATTTAAAATATCTATCAAAAATGAAGGTAGTTATGAAGGGTTAAAAAGGTAAAATATACACGAGACATATACAAAACAAATAACAAAATGGCAGACATGGATGTTAGTTACAATTACACTAAATATAAATCAACTACATACTCCAAGCAAAGGCAGAGGATGTCAGAACACATAAACAGATCTGCCTATATGCTGTGTATAAAAGACACATTTGAGATTCACATTTACAAACAGGTTGATAATAAGAGGATGGAAAATACATAACATGCAGACAGTAATCCAAAGAGAAATGGAGTAGCTATGTTAGACAATTTTAACCCCAATGAATGTTATTAAAAACACAAAGGGTATTTTATTATTAAAATGCTCAACTCATCCAAAAGATTCTATAATTATAAATTTATGCCAAAAAACATGAAATAAAGCTAGATGGATTAAAGATAAATATATGCAATTCAAAACATAGCTTTCAATATCACAATTTTGATTGATAATGCAAACTACAAATTGCTGAAAAGTGAATCTAAACAAGGTATCATAAAATAACAAGCTTGTTTGTATCATTATTTTATTTTGGTAGTCCTAGTTGTTTTTCTTTTTTTTTTTTTTTAGAATTAAATGAAAAAAAAAAAAACTCACATTTTGTTCTATATTCATCTAACTAACCCATTGAGAAGATTATGATCTTAGCCAAAACCTTGGCGCCTAGAAAATACTCAATGAATGTTAACACAAGTGAAATAACGTACTTTAAGTTTGTCCAAGCCCTAGTTTTCTCATGTGTAATATAGTGATTAATTTATCCACGGTTATACAACTAATAATTAATAATGAGAATCAGAAGAGTTTTTTGACTTTTTTAAATCCTAAGTGCTATAATATTCAATTTCAGTCGTGCTCAAACTTATGCCTGAGGGCCACACGCGGCCCGCGTAGGACATTTATCCGGCCAGCCGGGTGTTTTTACCACCGCTGCCTGGCCTGCTTAGCAGATGACTCGTCCTGGGGCCTGCAGTCCGGCCCTCCAACGGTCTGAGGGACAGTGAACTGGCCCCCTGTTTAAAAAGTTTGAGGACT
>NW_003852602.1:1505617-1543756 GCF_000181295.1 Otolemur garnettii | reverse complement strand
TCTATCCATAGCATTTTTAGTTTATTAACATCCTTGTTTAAAAAGTTTGAGGACTCCCAAATAATCTATCCATAGCATTTTTAGTTTATTAACATTCTTGTTTAAAAAGTTTGAGGACTCCCAAATAATCTATCCATAGTATTTTTAGTTTATTAACATCCTTGTTTAAAAAGTTTGAGGACTCCTGAATAATCTATCCATAGCATTTTTAGTTTATTAACATCCTTTATAGGGATTTTCCAGACACTCTATTTTGGAAGAGGGAGTACAATTAGAGATTTTGAATATATGGGTAGTATATTATTCAAGATCCCAAGGAAAAGATAATCTCAAATATGGTATTTTTCAGAAAAGTTTATTTTCACTGAATTAAGCAAGAATAAGTCCTTGATATATACATCTTGTCCTTAGTTTCTACTATTTTCTTGTTAATGGTCCCATGTCCTGTCACAACTGGGAGCACAAGGACAGAGAACCCCAGTAGAATACACAAATCCAAGAATGGATCTCTTAATGGTAATACCATTTATCAACTAGACCATTCTTGCTGTCGTCTTGGAAAGAGGTCTGAAGTTCACCGTGTTCCGGCTTTGAAATTGCTCAACATCCAGATTCTCAGTCCACTTTCTGCCTGTTACATCTTACACCCTGTGTCTCTTCCAGCATCCTCTTCTGATCTGGAGAACCAGATGCTCCTCCTGGCATTAAGCTAATGGGAAGAAGGGTGGGAAGTAGATTTAGAAGGAAATGGCTAAACTATTTGGCACTGTGGTCATTTGGCTACTGGCTACTCGTGTGCATATTTCTTAGCTTATAAAAAGTTTCACACAGCGTATTTCATTAGATGATTAAAAATTCAGATAAAGCATCTTACATGTAGCAGTTAGAAATCTTGCAGAACATCTATAAATAAATAGCTTATGTTTTGGAGGACAAATTCCATAAAGTTACTGGCCAGTTAATTAGTCAACCCCAAATCAAAAAAGAAGTCCATATTTTCTTTTCTCATATATATGATGTGTGTGTGTGTGTGTGTCTATCTTCATTTATATATACCTCCATCATTCATTTAGTCCTACATAAATTCAACAAAAAATTTACTAGCATATTTACTAACCACTATATGTTGAAACCTGAGGACTCAATTAAGACTGACATAATCTCTGCCAATTGCAACCCAAGAGGGAAAACCTAGGTCTAAAAAATGAAGCACAGTTTATCGGAAAATTTTAAGAAAATATCTTAAATCAATAAGTTGTCTTATCAAACTGTAAGTAAGCATACAGTTCAATGTTTTAGCTTTGCTTATTAAAAAATGGCTACATGATGCATAGTTTATAAAGCAGAGTCTAGAACTCAAATTCCCTGACCCCATGGCCATCGATTTTCCAAACTCAGTTACTAACTCTGGTAGATCGTTAAGAATTGATCGTCTTTATTTGTAAACACTGATTGGTTCTTGGTATTTTTCTTTTCAGTTTTAAAATCATATATCACCCTTCACTTGTATCAAACATACAAAATTCACATTTTTCTTAAGATCTGGGATAACATTTTAGAAAATGATATCCTTAAGAAGAATGTCCTTTATATTTGGACTCCAATTAGCCAAACCACAGAATGCAGGTAGTTTTATAGGAATGTCTTGGATTTTTGAATAATCAACCAAATTTAAAATTGTGAATTCCTTCAGCTACTCAACTTTTACAATTGTTTTAAACTCAAATTTTGTTCCGAACAATCCAATCTAATTTAAATAAATAGAAAGTGACTACAAACTGTGTAGGCAGAGATTTATTTTCCTTAATAACAATAAAATCATTTAATAAAGCTTCAAGAGTGGAGCAATCTATTATGCATTTTTAGATAGATAATTCTTTCTTTATTGATGCTGCCCTCATTTCAATTAATAATTGACAGATAGGAACAGGGACTTCAGAATCTGTGCCTTGATTTTGCATTTAGAAGTTGATCTCAGCATTACTGTTCAGATGGGAAGAGTGTTTTCCTATATACTATACCAGACTCTTTTATTCAGAGAACAGAGTAAGCCAGCCCAAATCGAATAAGTATATTAATAAGTACTCCAAAAAGTCCGAAATAGAATCTCAATCCCTGGAAAGAATCTACTGGGGTCAAAAGTGAATATTCAGACAAAAACTAAAGCTGACATATAAGAGTTGCAAGTGATGCCTTCCCTACTCTGTTTATGGAAAACATCCTTCAAATCCTTAATGTGACCCACTGGATTGTGTATGAGTCACTCTCTGAAGAGCCTTTCCATGCAGACCCTGCTGCTCTTCACTTTGGGTCCCCAGCCACACAGTCCTCCTTGTTCCTGGAACAGGTAAAGCCTGATGGTGCCTCAAGGCCTTGCCCTGCTGCTGACTCTGCCTGGAACGCTCCATCTCCCAAGGTCAGCTCCTGCTCATCATTCACATTTCAATTCATACACCATCCCCTTAAAGCTTCCCTTATCATTTTTCTATTTTACTTTTTTCTTTTGACTTTGTCTGATATTTTATCTGAAATTATTTCATATATTGGATCATGTTACTCTCCCTATCTTTGCTGCTGGAATTAAGCATGAAGAGAGCTGGATTTTTTGTGCAGCTCATTGTTATTATCACGAACTTATTATCAGTGCCAAAAATACAGCCTGGTTCGTGGCACCTGATAAATATTGTATGAAACTTTATATTATACCAGTCTAACAGGTGAACAACTGCATATATCTGGAGCACCTATTCAAAAATCTCGTTCTGCTACTTCCTAACTATGTAGCCTCAGTTTTGACTTCTCTAAAATGGTAATATGCACCTACTTACAAGTAGTTTGAAAAGTTAGATAAGTTTATATTTTATGAAGTATTTAGGATCAGTGCCAGCCATATATTTTAAAGAAATATGCCTAGGCTCAGTGCCCGTATCACAGTGGTTATGGTGCCAGCCACATACACCAAGGGTGGTGGGTTTGAACCCAGCCTGGGACAAGTAAACAACAGCTAAACAACTGCAACAAAGAAATAGCCAGGCAGTGCCGTGGGCACCTGTAGTCCCAGCTACTTGGGAGGCAGTGGCAAGAAAATTGTCTAAGCCCAGGAGTTGGAGCTTGCTGTGAGCTGTGACACCACCGAGGGTGACAAAGTGATACTCTGTCTCAAAAAAAAAAACCAAAAACAAAAACAAAAATAACAAAAAAAAAGAAAGAAAGAAAAATGCCTAAAACATACATACATATGACACGATGTGCAACATAATATCCAACGTACCGGGCAAATTTTAGATGTTGTTAAATAATGTTAAATAATGTGGGGGGATGTGTTTTCTGTGTGTTGTTCCCATAATTTCTGTAAGTGGTTTTAGGAATTTTCTCACAACAGCTGTGTGGGCTTTTAAATTAATGATGCTTCAGTATTGCCACCAAAGTTGAGACCTCTTTGCCAGTCCTGATCTGAGGATCTATTTGCTTTGTGTGTGTTGTTTCCATTAATTCTAATAACAGCTTATTTGATTTCTTTAGTAGTTATAAATTAAGAAAACCATGGAGGAAATATGACCCAGAATCTAATGCCACCAGTAAGAAGACCCTTAATACTTATACAGCTTCAGAGAGGAGGGTCTCTAAATACTTTCTCAGCACCCTACTCCCATCTCACTTCCTCCAGTTCCCTGCACCAAACACTTCCTCTCTGGATTCAGTACCTGTGCTCTTCACTTTCAGCCTTCCACATTTTGGCCGTGTGCTCAGTCAGCTACCAGAGTGAGCCAGCTTCCTGTCACTCTGTTGCCCAAACTCCCATGTCAGGGGTTTAGATAAGTAGAAAATACAATAGAACAATTTGCAAACACATGTTTCTATAGTTCTGACACCACGTGGAGGAGCAAAGGGGAGTCAGAACTCCCCGATCTAATCTTTAGAATCCTAAAGAAGTCAGGACTATTTTGACTTATTTAATTTTGTGGAAATGACATTCCTGCTTAATATGATTGAGGTTTTATCTTCTCTGGGTTAATGGTCATGACATTTTCTCCATTTAATAATATGCAAAATAATGTAGATAATATTATTGCAACTTTATTTTAGATATTTGAAGTATCAAGTGTAGAACATGATACTTCATTTGATTAGGAGGAAGATGGTTAAAAAAAAAGAAACAGTCAGTGAATATGTATAGTGAAAAAAAGCTTTGAGCAAGAAGCTGTAATACATCTTTTATTGGGATTTGTTTTCTTATACAAAATAATATATATTTGGCACCTTGAACTAGCATTGTCCCTACTGTTGAGTAGATAAAATACATTTAAAAGGCAATAAAATAGAAAGAAATAGATAATATGGAAAGAGACACAATAACTTGAGATTTGAACAATCTGGCTTCAAACGTCCACATTACACTGAAATGACAGGCTGTCAAGTGAAGCTCATCCCCTAGATATCACCTTGCTGTTTGGATATGTGGATTTGGAAATGGGAGAACCTAAGTAGAAAAGGTTGACAACTTTGAAATCCTTCCAGTGTAACTTGTTCGAAAGGGACTGGATTTTCTATGTGGGGCTCTGTGTTACCATAGGCAATATAATTCTTCTTTTGGGGCCTCAGAAACTTCACTTGAAAATAATGGGTTTGGACAAGAAATATCTCAGATGTCTTTTAGATCTAACAGTTTATGTACCAAAGCCCGTCTCCCCATTCGTCCTATTCTTTCTCAACCTATTTTTTCAAATTTGTTAGCTTTCTACTTAATCTAAGGCATAAAAATACTCTTCTATCCCTTAATGCTTAGAGACATATGTATGTGAAGGGACAAAGTGCTATTACAGAAGGGAGAAAATAAAATATATTGAGAATAATAACATAGGAATGCCTAATTCTCAGAGTTTTACATGAGCTGTTTTCTTCTAGGAAAGCATTATAAATCAACCGCATGGTGAGAGTATATAATTTACTTTTTGGAGCTCTTTTGTGAGCATGGTAAAATAAATTAGCATAGGGTTGTAGAGAGAAAAGAAAAAAAATGATAAACAACAGAAGATATAGTGTTGTCTTGAGAACTAATTAAGTTAACTTCTCTACTGAAGGGACCATATAGCTGAGGGCTGTAACAATAACACTTTTCCCATCCGGGTAATAGCTCTAATACAATAGACGCAGCCAGTAATCAAAATCAATTCTAGCAAATCACTCTTTCAGTGTTTGTAGAAACTAAAAGTATGGACAAAATTCAATCTCTTAAACTAGAGCCTGTCACCAACTCACCACCTCATACACCAATCCCGCACTTAAAGAAAAAAAAAATGAGAGGGAAAGTTAATTTGATCTTAAAGTTCACCTTGTATTTATTCTTTCAAAATTATCAGTAAAGGAATAAATTTTGAGTGAGTGTCCATGCATGCTATGGAAAGTATTTATCATTGGCCATGGCATATAACAACATGTGTATGTATTCATTTTATGGAGATCATTTTACAATCTAATATGGAAGGTATTTGATAAATGAATTTCCTAGAAAACTATTTGCCCATCATGATAGAATCTGGTGCTTGGTCAGTGGACTGGCTATTTTGTCCCCTACATCCACTTTCATTCCTTTCTGCCTTGCTATGGCCTGGAGGGCTGATAGCTGGGCCATGTTATCCAGGCTCCTTTGAATACTAGTTGAGTTTTGGCCAATGAGAGGTACCAGCCAGAGATGGGGAGGCAAGAAGAAAAAAGAAAAAGAAGTCTGGACATCTCTTTCTCATTTGTCTCTCTGCAATCCTTTACCTGGTGCCCCAGCTCCTATGAAGGCAACGTTTCTTTCAAGCATTCAGCTGTTGCCTGAATGCCTATCTCAGTTCCTGTACCCCTTAGGTCCAGGGGTAAGAGTAACATCCTGCTGCTGCCAAAACTTAAATGTGTCTATTGTTGTTTTTCCTAAACTGGCTTATACCTTTGCAAATGTCTCTTCACTAAATTTTCATTGTTCCCAGTGTTCCATTTGTTTCCTGCAGGATCCTGGATTGATAATGATAAGCAAAATGAAAAACATGGTTAAGCTGGGGATCAAAATGAGTATTCAAAACTTAAAGAGAAGTTTTCATTTAAACACATAAAGATACATTCATCAGTCTTTTGATATAATGAAAATATATTTTCTTGGAATACATGCCTATTGATTAGAATGCAAATTGCCCTTATTTCACACACAATTGTTACAGTAATGCACCACACATAATTCAGTGTCTGACTGATTTCAGTTTCATCTAAGCGGGATGAGAACTTACATTTGTAAAATAAGGACATCATCTATCCTCTTTTGTATTTCTTCATGCTCACCTAAAGTAGCAGCTCTTTTTGTGTGCAATGTTCTTTATCCCATCTTTATATTAAAAAAAAAACACTTTGTTTTCATAAATACAGTGACTGTTTCATTCTGTGCTCTAATTAAATATCACAGCAATACAATGTAATTTAGTAAAAAATTACAATTAAAAGCACAAGTGGAATATGTATATTTGAAAAAACACAAATTTTTCAAATAAACAACAATGCAAATAGCAGCAACAAAGTGTCAAGGCTTCATAGAAGAGTCTACTGGCTGTGTGTTTGTGCCTTCTTCTCAGAAAATGCACACTGTTGATTAAACCAATATTTTCGTAAGTAGAAGATGATTATTGGAGTTTCAGTTTTTGATTGGACAATTTAGAAATAAAATTAACCTAAAATACTAAAGTGTCGTGTGTCCCTAACAACCTCAGACTGGGAAGGCTATGGAATATTCCCAAAAGTAGTGTATAAATTAATACCTAAAGTAAGAGTAGGATTTAGATAGAAGAAAGATGATTCCCCAAGAAAGAATAGCATATGAGGATGTTGATTGACAAGGGGAAGCACTAAATTTAGAGGAAGAGAAAAAGTTTAGTTGAGATATGAAGCCTGACTCACTATGCAATACTCTATGAACTGACCAAGCTTTCACCTGTAAAATTAAATATTTAAACCTACCTCATGGGAATGAATGAGAGTTGAATGCATGGTTCATGGGAGAAGCTCTAAGTAATAGTTGTTCTATTTAAAAGGCCAGTCTATTCTTACTGAAATGAAGAATAGGTTTGTCTCACATTGTAATTCAAAGTCCTGAGAAGATGCACTGTACATATCATCAATATTTGGCATCCCAAATTTAAAAATGTTGAAAATTCCAACTTTGTAAGCAGCTATTCACTTGGCCATTATTAAATTTGTCATGGCTTCCAGTCAAGATGATGGTCTGGAAGCAGCCAGCACATGCTGCTCTCATGGAGAGCACTAAAAGAGGCAAGTTGGTATTCAACTTTAGGTGGGTTATCTCAGGACAGAGCACCAGGAGTCAGCAGAGGAGCAATGGGGGCACCAAAAGAAAGGGAAAAGGAAGGAGGTTGACCAACTCAGGCAGTGAAACTGAAGCTCTCAGAGGCATCCACTTGTGGGGAGGAGGCAGGCGAGAGATACCCTGGCCCCATACTCCCCTGCAGACTGCAATGTGAGCTATGAGAGGGCCCCTCCTCCCGCAGACCTGTGCACTGACATTGGGAATAGGCTAGAAAGATACAGTGGCATTGTTACAGGTAGGGGTCGCAGGGGCTTCCAAGCCCTGTGGACTGCATGTGGTGCCATCCTGGGCATCCAGCCCCACAGGGCTGAGTCTGCACAGGGTCCAGTTCTGCCACTGTTGAACCAGGAAGGGAGTGGGGAGCTGGGCACTCTCACATTCCTTGAGGTCAAGTGCTATTGGGCACTGCTGCTTCTACTGTCACTGGGGTATCAAAGAGGGAGCAAATACACATAGCTGTCTTCTCCCACTGATGCTGTCCTTGAACCACTGATTCTGTGAGACCCTAGTGGGAGTAAAGCCATACAGCTGCCCACCCTGCTTCTGCTGCTGGGGGACCCAAGCACCAACAAATTCACACCACTGCCAACTTCTGCTGCCACCCTGGAGAGGGACCTGCCCTGACCCTAAGCTTTCAGCAGTGGCCTGGGCACCAGCTCACCCCTCCACACAAATATCACTCAACACCTGCATGATCTGTGACAATCTCAAGGGAAAGGAAGAGGCAGGACTGCATCAGTGAGGGGCAGGTTCAGGGGCATCTGGCCCCCTTTTGCTTGAGCAATCTTCCAGAGCAGGACTCGAGCTCACTATCTAGGGGATAGAGAATAGGGAACAACAGAACATTGTCCATACCACGGGCTCCTGAACACACAGCCCTGCAGGGATCTAAGTTCCAACCGACACAAGTCGCCAGCAACACCACAGTGGGTACTTCAGGTGAACGCCAAAAGGCAGACTGCCTCTCCTCTTTACACTGAGCAACAGAGTTCCTAGCCGAGGAGAATAGGTTTACCACAAAGCTATCAGATCTGAGCTGAGAGAAGAGATTTCAGTTGAGAGGAAGCCAACATCAGAATCCTGACAAGATTAAAAAAAAAAAAACCCAAAAGGATCATACTAACTCTCTAGTAATGGAGTTTAACCAAAGAAAAATTTTGAAATGTAGGATATGAAATTTAAAATATTGCAAATAAGCTCAATGGGATAAAAAAAATCAAAAAACCAGCACAAAGACATTAATAATTTAGGACACGAATGAAAAATTTACTAAAGAGATGAACATCATTAAAAAAAAGACCACTCGGAAGTAAAAAAGTCATTTAAGGTATTTCATAGTACAATGGAAAATTTTAACAACAGCCTAGATCAAGCAGAAGAAAGAATTTCAGAGTTTGAAAATAAGAACTTTTGAATTAGCCCAGTCAGTCAAAAAATGAAGAAAAATAGAATCAAGAGAAATTAAGGAAGTCTCAGAGATATATTGGGTTATGTGAAATGCACATCATCCTAGGTCTTCCTGAAAGAAAAGATGAAAAATCAAAAAGCATGGAAAATCTATTAGAGGGAACAGAAAAAGATTCCTGGTCTTACTCTTTAGCTTTGAGTAGAGTGCCATTGGGTCATCACAGCAACCTCCAAATCATGGTCTAAAGCAATCCTCTTGCCTCAACCTCCTGAACAGTTGGGACTACAAGAACCCACCACTATGCTTGGCTCGTTTTTCTATTTATAGTAGAGACAGGGTCTCACTCTTGCTCAGGCTGGTCTCAACTCCTGAGCTCATACCTTGGCTTCCCAAAGTGCTAGGATTACAGGCATGAGCCCCCATGCCTGGCCCAGGAATTTAGATACCTAGATGCAATAAGGTCAATGAACTCTTGAAAGATTTATTGAAAATAGGAAATTAACATGACATAATCATCAGTTTGGCTACAGTCAGAAAGTGGAGGAGAAAACTGTATAGGCTGTGAGACAAAAGCATAAAGTAACTTAGAAAGGGGGACCCAAAGACTAACAGCAGACTTCTCAGCAGAAGCCTTACCAGCTAGACAGGTTTGAGGTCTGATTTTTAGCATTCATAAAGAAAATAGCAGTCAGACAAGAATTTCATATCCTGGAAAACAAAGGTTCATTAATGAAGAAGAAGTGAAATCTTTCCTAGATAACCATAATCTAAGGGAATTTGTCACCACAAGACTTCCTTTACAAGAAATGTTTAAAAAGAGCACTAAACACTGAAAAGAATGTTAGGCATGCTCACTACTATAAAAACACTTGAATGTAAAAACTGACAGACCCTATAAAACATTAATGTCAGGGAGAATACAAAGCAAACATGTAGTAATCAACATGATGAATGGACCAGTACCTCAATTATCAATAACAACAGTGAATGTAAATGGTCAAAATGCCTCCACTTAAATGATATGATTAAAGAAAAAACAAGGACACCTCTTGGGAGTGGGACACAATTATAAGAGCGACCTTACCTAACAAATACAAGCAGTGTAACCTGGTTCTTTGTACCTCAATGAATCCCCAACAATGATTTAAAAAAATGACAAATAACTGTTCTCTCCAAGAAACTGCTTTATCTTGTAAACAGCCACATACACTCAAGGTTAAGGGGTGGAAAATTATAATCCTTTCAAATGGAAATCAAAAGCAAGCAAACGTAGCTATTCTTTTTCTATTAATTTCAGATTAATATGAGGGAACATAAGTTACACAGTTTGCTTTTGGAAGGTTGAAATCCAAGTTGTAATTGTGGATTTATGGAATAGATATGGGTTATTGCTATGAATTGCATAATGGAGAAGTTTAGCTTTCAATTTACCCATCACCTGAATAGTGTACATTGTACCTAATAGGTAATGTTTCATCCCCCAACTCTCATGTTCCTCCTTCTTCCAAGTCTCCAAGATTTATTAAGACATTCCATATCAGAAGCCAGTAGTATCACCCTGATACCAAGGCCAGGAAAAGGTGCAAACAAAAAGGGAAAACTACAGACCAATGTCCCCCATGAATTCAGATGAAAAAGGATCTCAACAAAATACTAGCAAATCAAACCCAAGGGTACACTAAAAAATAATTCACCACAATCAAGTAGGTTTCATTCTAGTGATGCAAGGATGGTTCAACATATGGCTATCAACAAATGTGATTTACCACATAAACAGAATTAAGAACAAAAACCAAATGATCATCTCAATAGAGATGGCTAGAGGCTGAGGCAAGAGAATCACCTAAGCCCAGGAGTTGGAGGTTGCTGTGAGCTGTGTGATGCCATGGCTCTCTATTGAAGGTGATAAAGTGAGACTCTGTCTCTATAAATAAATAAAATAAAATGAAAGTACACAAATCAGTAGCTATTCTAGACACTAATAACAGTCATGCTGAGTATCAAATCAGGAACTCAATACCATTAATAATAGGACAAAAAATCCATAGGTGGGTACTTACTCAAGGAGGATATATCTCAATAAAAAGAAATGCAAAACACTTATGAAAGAAATTGTTGATGACAAAAACAAATGAGAAAACACTATAGGCTCATAGATTGAAAAATGAAATGTTAACAAGGCTACATTCCCCAAAGTGGTTTATAGATTCAATGCAATTCCCATCAAAATACTAGTATCATTTTTCACAGAACTAGAATAGGCAATCCTAAATTTCATATGGAATCAAAAACAGCCCAAAAGGTCAAAAAATCCTAAGCAAAAAGAAGAAATCTGGAGACATCACATTACTTGACTCTAAATTATACTGCAAGGTTATGGTAACCAGAACAGAATGTAGACACAAGCAATGGTGCTTGTATAATTGGGCAGCACAAGGAGAAGAAAGAAACTGGATTGTCCTCTCTTCCGATACACAAAAATTAAGGTGGATTACAAATCCAAAAGTAAGACCTGATATGATGAAAATTCTAGAAGAAAACTCAAGAAAGAGCCTTTGGGATGTTGGCTTAGTCAGAGAATTTATGACTAAAACCCCAAAAGCAAATATAGTGAACATGGAAATAAATAAATGAGACTTAAACTAAAAAGCTTCTAGACAGCCAAAGAAACAATCCAGAAAGTAAATAGAAAACCTACAAAATAGAAGAAAATATTTGTAAACTCTGTACCTGACAAAAGAGTAAAGTCCAGAATCCATAAGGAACTCAAACAAATCTGCAAGAAAAACAAACAGATAATACCATTAAAAAGTGGACAAAAGGCATGAATAGACTTTTTTCGAAAAAGCTTAGGCAAATGGCCAATAAACATATGAAAAATGCTTAACATCACTAATCATCAGGGAGATGCAAATTAAAACCACAATGGCCATTACTAAAAGGTCAAAGAACAACAAATGTTGGCACGAATGGGGTGAAAAGGGAATTCTTATACACTGTTGGTGGGAAAATATATTCGTACAATGTCTATGGAAAACAGTATGGGAAGTTCTCAAAGGACTATATATAGATCTACCATTCGAGCCAGCAATCCCACTACTGGGTATCTTTTCAAAGGAAAAGAAATCATTTAATAAAAAAAGACACTTGAACCCATGTGTTTATTGCAGCACAATTCATAATTGTAAAGATATGGTATAACCCTAGTGCCCATTACCTGATGAGTAGATAATGAAGTGTTGTATATGCACCATGGAAATTCCTCAGCCATTAAAAAGAATGATGTAATGTCTTCTGTAATAACTTGGATGGAATTGGAGACCATTATTCTAAGCAAAGTAAGCCAGGAACAAGAAACTAAATACTGTGTATTCTAACTTATAGCTAAGCAATGGGGGTGCATGGTCATACAGAGTAAGTTAAGAAACACTGGGGTCTTTGAAGGGGGAGGGTGACAGGTAGGTCTATCAGGCACAATGTACCCTATTCAGGTGATGAGTAAATCAAAAGCCTAGCCTTTCCACTGTGCAATTAATCCCCTTAAAAAAAAAACTTGCAAGCCTGCAACCCCTAAAACCACTTTAATAAAACATGAAAAAAATCACGCATGATTTATTTTAAAGTATGAATAAAGCTACTGTAATGTACTACAGGTCTGAGGAAAAAGTTACCATGTGGATCACTATGAAAGTTTTGGGACAGACTGTGTTATGATCCATTATTTTACTTCCAAGAAACACAGACAATAGCATCCTTTCTGATTCACCCATGCAACTTTCAACTTGCTCAGCTTATCAGTGCTTGCTGCAAGGGTTTCTACTATTCCCCCCCACACAGATTTTACATTTATTGATTTTTGTATCTCTCTAAGGTTTCATAATGACACAAATATTATTCCTACAATTATGACTATAGTAATCGTCAATATAATGTCTATTATTTCTCAAAATTATTTCAGTTGATTCTTAATAGACCTATCTATTGTATGTATGTATGTATGTATTGTATGTATAAGAATCACATTGTGCAGTGTGACTTGTTCTCTGCTCAAATTCTCTCACAGTCATTAATATAAGAGCTAAAAACCCAATGTTAAATAAATTTCCCTGGATTTCCTTTCCTTACTCCCAGTCTCCCCATTGGCCTCACGTCATTCTCTATGTTAATTCTCTAACTGTAAGAAAGGCTATCCCCTACTGGTGACATTGGGCTGAAGAAAATCTAACAGACTTGAGAATTAAAATTGGTGGGGGGTGTCGTTTGTGTTGAACTTTAAGGAAAGATACTATGATTAATTTTTTCACTTCTGAAAAATATTGCTTTGTAAATGCCTATCAGTTATTTTGGGGAAATACAAACAGCCATGTAATTTTTTTTTTCTGTGCTTCTTTTCTTTGCACCATTACCAGGTAAATATGAGACTTTTATATGCTGATTTAAAATTCTTTGAGGTGAAGTTGAAGCCAGATTTTTCCAGATATATTATGCCACTGACTGCCCTACATGTAAGGGAAAGAAGTAAATGTCACACCCACACTCAACCCTTGTCCAGAGAGAAGAACTGTCCTGTCCATATTTCAGGGCTCGAGCTATTCCCTTGATCTCTGCCCTGGCCATAATACAAACCCCCACCATGGGTATTTGTATTGCCTGTTGACTGGGCAGGGGTCAGTCAACAGCTGATCCAAACAGGGTCAGCGGTTTAGATCAGAATTCCAAGAAACTGAAATTTCATTATAGGTGAAAGGGATTTCCCCATACCCTGTAAGAGCTAGCAGTTACATTCACGTGATGCCCTGGATCTTCAGTAAAATTATTGTGCAGGTCTTGTTGCCTGAAACACGAGGGACCTTATTTTGATAATTGCTGAAGCTATGTCATAAGTCCATGAGGATTCATTATACTATTCTCTAAACTTTTATAAATGTTCGTTATTTTTCATAGTAATTTTTGTCATTTTTTTCTGCTTGTTTTGTCTTTGTTTTAAGTTCACCCATAGTGGTTTTGCCCAAAGTGCTCCTCTGCTGTATGTTGTCACAGATTTATTTATGGACATAAAGTATTTAACTTATTTCTTCTCCCTTTTCCCATCTCCTATGTACTAGCTATGTAGTTGTCTCAAATTCTACAGGGCCTCATGGTCAAGTTTGACTTTACCTTTGGCACTCATGCTTGCAGAGAGGATGGGGATGGAAGACTCCATTCTTGGTAAGGGAAAACACCTCCAGAACGGAGGAAAAACAGAGAAATAAGCTGAGCCAGGCAGAATAAAAACAGTTTAGCTAACTTACTTTTAAACTAGCAGCTAAATTACTTGCCTGAGTAGTTCCTGCTTTTACTAGAAGCCTGGCCTGTAAAGTATATAGTTTGCAAACACCCCCCTGCTGAGTCTGTAAACACTCTGAAGAACAGTGGCCATAACAGTGTACAAGTCCTGAGGAAGAACATTAACCAGGCTGACCCCTGCCTAGTCAACAGGTAATGCAAATGCCCATGGTGGGGGTTTGTATTATGGCCAGGGCAGAGATTAAGGGAATAGCTCAAGCCCTGAAATATGGACAGGAGAGTTTGTACCCTAATCAAGGATGGAAACACCTTTGGGTGGAGATCAGAAGAAAATTCTTCTCTTCCATCTATTCCTCAGAGGAGCCTGATGTTATCATATCTGGTCCACAGAAAACAAGAGGGGATTAACCTCCCCCAAGGAATCTGTGTGCATGACCCCCAGAAGGAGGCTGCACACACACAAGGCTCAGGTTTTAGATTTCTCAAGGATGCCCAAACCTTTAAAGTTAATGATTATAGATAAAATAAGAACAATATGCTTACTCAGAGAAGCTGTTGAAGTTTTTGATTCCCTTCCTCAGCTTACCCTCTTAGCTAAATGAGAAAATAGCCTTCAATAAAAGCTGAGTGGAATAGGCACTCAGGTTCACTCACTGGAATCCCAAAAGCTAGCAGTGGTCCCCTATGTTCCCAACTTTAACAACTCTATTCTGTGTGTCCTGTCTCTTTATCTCTTGCCACTTTTAACTTTATTTTTCTTCCATCAATAACTGCCAGTTCCACAGGCCTTAAAGGCCCTGACCCTTTCTTTGAGGGCACATGCTCCAGATTATTTGAGAGACGTGGTCTTCCTATAGTGCAAACCTGAACATCTATCATTCTTCCAATTAAATTTCTGGATATCTCTGCTCTCCTATCTTTGAAAAACATCCTTCTTCATGAAAATGGTAAAATTGCTTGGGATTGCCTCACTTAACTAGGTTAGTTTACCAATGTTTCTGTACTCCAGTCACGGCTAAAATTTGACCAGACACTACTCTCACATTATTGTAGTGAAAGATGAGTAAGAGAGCTCTATTAAAAAATTGCTTAGCAACATACTTGGTTTCTCTCCATGTGTCATGTGGGGACTTTCCAGGAGAGTGGAAAATAGCCCCTCATCAAACAATGGTAAAAATGGTGCCTGTGGCTGAGTGGGGTGCAGGCCCCATATACCAAGGGTGGCAGGTGCAAACCCAGCCCCAGCCAAACTGCAACAAAAAAATAGCCAGGTGTTGTGGCAGGCGCCTGTAGTCCCAGCTACTTGGGAGGCTGAGGCAAGAGAATCACCTAAGCCCAAGAGCTGGAGGTTGCTGTGAGCTGTGATGCCATAGCGCTCTACTGAGGGTGACACAGTGAGACAATGTCTCTTAAAAAAAAAAAAGGTAAATGACCTTTGGAGGTAACATATAAGTGGATGATCCATCACCTGCATGGTAAAATTTTCTTACAAATATGTGACAGAAACTGGAACAAGCTTGGGGCTTGGAAATAAAGAGATGAATAGAAACTAATGTTTTTCTATCTGCGATGGGCCTGATCTACTGCTTCCTTCAACAGGAATTTCTTACTGAATATCTATCTTGTGTATGGCATGGAGTTAGGTAATGTGGTTTTAAAAGTCAACAAAATACATCCTATCAAGGTTTTGCCATCACAGAACTTACCGACCAGCAGGAATACAGGTAATTATTCATTAGTGTACCCCACTTGCAGAATGCTTTAAGAGAGGAAATGATGGGGGTGTGGCAGAAACTATAGGAACAAAATCAATGTTGCCTTGTTAGATCCTTCTCACTGGTCTGGCATCAGACTTAAAAGAAAATTGCTTTAGCAACTGTGAAGTTTTATTGCTGGACACATGTTTCAACCAAACTTGGTGCTTACTAACATGAAATGAAAGACGACTAGATTTGAAGACAAAATGAAAAGTGCAGGACCCAGTTTTGCCACTTCACCATTTTGTAACTTTCTTTCTTTCTTTTTTTTTTTTTTATTTTCCCTATAGATATACATATGTTTATTTGGTTTCCACTTTTTGCCTTCACAAAATTAAAAAGGCTTAAAATTTAATAACAATAACAATGTTTAAGGACTAGAAACAAAAACCTTGTAAAGAATGAAATCAGCTGTAATGAAATAGTGAGCAATAATAATAATAATAATACAAAAATAGTAATGTTCACATTGTCAGATAAAAATATCATAGACTGCTTTGACTCTGAGGTTCAATATGGGGTCATCAGTTAACTTCTTTTTTTTCCCCAAAGTCTCAAAAAATAGACAACTATTATTTAGAAATAAAAATAGAAGATAATTTCAAAAAACTATCATGCCAAATCTCATAGACAATAGAAAAGGAAGAAATACTTCAAAATCATTCTACTTCAGGTGGCGCCTGTGGCTCAAAGGAGTAGGGTGCCGGCCCCACATGCCGGAGGTGGCAGGTTCAAATGCAGCCCCAGCCAAAAACTGCAAACAAAAAAAATCATCCTACTTTATCTGGATATACCTGATATTAAAATCAGAAAAAATATATTATTATAAAGAGAAATTACAAACATACTTCACTTATAAATGAGGATGCAATCAATATCCTAAACTACATATTAACACGTTGAATTAAAACCGTTTTGTAACTTCCAATTAACCACGATATCTCTGAACTTGAGTTTTCCCAGCTGCCAAATGTAACCAGTAACACCAGAACTGGCAGACTCTTGGGTTATGAGAAGCTCAGGATAATAAATGGAAAATACTCTAAAAGCTATCAAGAGTTGTGTGGCCTTTGTTGTGAGTGTTACTGCCATGTGAACCAGCACAGGACATCTAAGAATGGAAAGGTTTGGTCTTAGTACAAAGACCACTTATGTGTCAAAACACATAGATGCTCTGGTCTGCAATTTTTTTAAAAAAGCTCTATGTAGTTTCACACCAAAGTTTTTTGTTCCTTTTTAAGATTTGAACTTCTCTTCCCCGAAATGATGAGTTTTAAGGGGAAAAAGCTCACATCATTGTTAGACTTTGTCTAAGACTTTGGTTATGAAATTTCCATAGACAATCATGAGACAGACACTGGGACAAGCTTAGGTTTGTTTGGTGGTCAGGAGTGGATATTGTCAATGGTCTGGCCGTATCACCTACAGGCCTTCCTACCTGTTCTGTGTGCCTCTCTGCAGTCTGTGTCTTGTGTCTTATACCCATGATTTCCTTGTTTGGAGTCTTTAGCTAATGGAGATGTTTTGCCTGAATACACAGGAATTAGAATTTTCCAGTTGCTTACCCTCCACCTCCTCAGATCAGAGATAGCTGATAACTAATGACAGGCTGGTTCAGGACTATGAAAGCCAATTTCTTGTCTTAGAGTTTGGACACCTAGATCTGAGGCTGAGATTGTGCCTAAAATCTCTTGTGCTTCCTTTCTATCCTCTTTTCCATGCTGTTTTACTTATTTCTCTCTCCCTGAAACATTTTGATAATAAAATGTCTCACATTTCAGGGTCTGCTACTGGGGAATCTGATCTAAGGCAAAATCCCTTAGTTTTGAGAAGAAACATATATTCTAAGTAATTGGTTAATAATCTCAGCATGGATTTATTAAAATAAATGTGAGAAAATTAACTTACATTAGAAGTAGTTATTATGGTAGTAATAGAGGTATCATCTCACAAGTTGCCAGTCTTAAGACCATGTTGAAGTGTTATTAAATTTACTTAGTGGTAATTTAATAACTCCTATATGATATTTACTATAGCAAGCACCAGAGCCATATAAGATATGATTTTCCACATTATAAAAGGAAGAAGTTACTTAAAAATAACACAAATTGGAATTTTATATTGTACTTAAAAACTAATGCACATAGTTCTTACAATTTATGAAGTGGAGCTTGTATTCAATGTTCATTGTCTTTTTTTCATTATCTCTTTTACTTCTCATAACAGCCCTGTGAAACAATTATTATCATTGTCATTTGAAGATAAGGTAAATCATATCACAGGAATAAAATAACTTACACAAAATTACACATAGAATAAGTGACTAATTAATTATGCCCTGTACACAAGTAGAACAAGCATTCTCCATATCCTGTGCTCATTGTACTATGCTATAATTTTCCTCAGTAGAATCAAGAAACAAAATATCTCCAAAACATACAAAACAAATGACGACAACCTTTGCCCAAGTGATTTAATAAGTTATTGGGTAAGGGAAGATACATAAATTAGGTCCATTGAATTGAATTTTGCAGCTTACCCACATTTATATGTATTTCATGTAAACACAGATGTTCATACGTCTTCTCATGTTCTATTAGTATTCAGTGGTATTTAGTGTGTCTAAATCTCATCCTTTTGCACAGCTGTGTTCTGTTGCAAAGGTCCTGGCAGAATTGGCATGTAGATGATATGGTTTGTGAATGTAAGGCATAGTCTCCAGCTACAGCCTGAAGAGTACAATGATTGCTCTCATTTGTATGAATTAAGGCAGAATTAGGTTCTAATTCTCACTCTTGACATCTACCAGACATGAATGAATTAATCTTTCTGACCCTAAATTTTCATTATGGGTAAAATGGGGAGACTAAAACTCTCAGGAGTTATCAAAAATATTAGAATATGTATGTTCTATTGTATACAAATACATTTTGCTCATTTATTCATCTATCCATGGACACTTGGGTTGTTTCCATGTTTTAATATTGTGAATGATAAACATGGGTGTATTAATGTCCCGTTAAGATTCTGCTTTCACTTCTTTTGGGTATATATTCAGAATTGAATTGCTGGATCATATGGTAATTCTATTTTTAATTTTTTGAAGAACAGACATAGTTTTTTTTTATATTAGCTATAACATTTTACATTCTTAAAAAGAAATCTGCCAAATGCTCCAACATAGATAAATCTTGAGGACTTTATGCAAAATGAAACAAGCCAGTCACAAAAGACAAAAAACTATATAATTCCACTCGTAGGTGGTGCTTAGAGTAGTCAAAATCATAGACCCAGAAAGCAAAATGGTGGCTTCCATAGCTAAAAGGGGAATGGAGGCAAGTAATTATTTATTGGGTACAGAGTTTTAGTTTATAAGATGAAAAAAGTTCTGGAGATGGATGGTGGTGATGGCTGTATGTCATCACAAATATATTTACTGCCACTGAACTGTACACTTATGAATGGTTAAGATGTTAAATTGTATGTGATATGTATTTTGCCACAGTGAGAAAAAATTGAGAAGAAACTCAGATGACAATAAAAACAAAATGAAATAATTTACTGAGTTAAACTGCCTGGGTTATGATAGCAGCTTGACCATAAAAAAAAAAGAGAGTGAGAGAGAGATAGAGAGTAGTGAAGGGAGTGGGGGAGAGAGAGAGAGAATTTGTGTCTGTAGGACAATATTTGATAAATACATGTGCTGAAGTAATGCTCATTATTTATTTTCTTCTTTTATAAATCATTGGTCAAATAAGTACAAGAAATGTTTTAGGAGCCAGATAGGCCATGAGGAAGTTCAAAAGAGGCTAAGGCCACTCCTGCTGGAATTAATACTCCTTTTTTTTTGAGACAGAGTCTGAAGCTGTTGTCCTAGGTAGAGTGTTGTGGTGTCACAGCTCACAGCAACCTCAAACTCTTGGGCTTAAGCGATTCTCTTGCCTCAGCCTCCCAAGTAGCTGGGACTACAGGAGCCCGCCAAAACGCCCTGCTATTTTTGGTTGTAGTTGTCATTGTTTTTTGTCAGGCTTGGGCTGGATTCGAACTCTCCAGCTCCAGTGTATGTGGCTGGTGCCCTAGCCACTGAGCTACAGGCACTGAGCCTATTTTTTAAGAGGAAAATTTTAGGAAAGATGTGACTTGCAAAAGCATAAACACATAAAGACAATACCTCTATGTGTGGTAGTTGTGGGCTTCTTCTAATATTTAGGAAGTTATCACACAGAAAATATGGAAAGCAATCTGTTGATATTTATAGCAGAGAGTTAAAGCAATTTATAGAATCTATACAGATACTCAGGGCCTATAATTACATTCAAAAAAACAAAAGTTGGCTTCCTTAGATATGTTTTCAGAGATTTAAATTTTCAGTAGTTGTTTTAGAGAGATGAAGTTTAATACTTGGAAAAAAAAAGCTTCTGCTTCTTTGATTATCCACTGAACAAAGGCCAAATGCAACAAAGAGGAAAAGGACATTCTTTGAACTCCCTTGAAGTCAAAGCCTTTTGTGTATTTTCTGGATTTATTAGGAAAAAAAAAGTCAAGGCAAGGGATGAGCAGGGCTTGTTTACTCCGACGCCTGTGATGTACTGGTTCCATCTCTTATTTAATAATCCATACAGAGAAACAGTTGCTCTTTGTTCTCATCTCCTTCCCTCCAAAGAGCTTCAGACCATGTCCTAAGAAGAAGATTAGGAGACTTTGTCTTTGATTCATTTGAAAGGCTGTAATTGGGCAACTTCAAACCCTATTTAAAACCTCTCTGTGGTACTTGAAGGCCCACTTCTGTACAAAGGTTTCTGTTAACTCTTTACTGAGAGAGAGTCCTAACGCCACAAGATCAAGAATAAATAAGAATTTTTTTTCCTATATACAATCCCTCATTTCCCAATCATGAGCGACAAAAGGAAAGCTGCTAATAGGCCAGAGGTTCTCTCTGGTCAGATTCTAGCAACTGTGCTGGCCTTTCTTCCCTCTTCACTTTACTTCATTATACACTTTCCTAAATTGTTCCCCACTCTGCCTTCATTCTAGAAGACAGCAGGTGCTATCAGTCACCTAATAGTGTCCTGATGCTTTCCAGGAAGTTAGTAATTAGAAATGTTTATGTGGGATTCATTAGAATCCAATATACATTTCTATACATTTTTACAATTCTCTCACCAGGATCACTATCACTTTATTTTTGTTTTATAGGAGGCATTTTCCTTTTCCTTCACTATAACAGATGTAGGTACAATTTACTTACCTCTATTAAAAATACAAAAGAGAAAAAAGATAACATTAGTTTCAATAATCAAAGATGACTAGTATTTTCTTCATATATATATAATGCTTTGCATAGTTCTGACACAGCTGAATATGCATTGCATAAATTATTTATTATTTACTATATGCATTACATAATGTTTTATTATGACTTTTTCATCTAATATACAAATAATATTTAAAATGGATTTATAATATTATAACAAACAAAATATGTGCAATACTATAAAATTCTGTAAGCCATAAATTTGCCAAAATTTATTTAACCAAAACATATAATAATAGTTGGTTGCTCCACAGTCTTTGTGATGTGTGTGTAAATAAACGTTATTATACATTAAAAAACTTTTCTTAGTGCGTTTTGATTTTTTTGTATGCTATATTTGGTGCTTTATTGGTATAGATGTCTTAAAATGATTTATTAGGTAAAGACTATGACATTTTTAGGGTCCTTGATACGCAATTGCGTATGAAGGGGTTTTTTATTAAAGTCCACTCTGTTTCATAGTGAATCTACTACCATCTATTTTCTGTATCTGCTCTAATCATGTCGGTGGAACCATGCTTAGGATAATCTTATCTGCCCTGGAAATTGCCTTGGTGAATGATTAAACCCCAGCTGAACAGGCTTTGGTAGTGATTTATCAGGCTTATGTATGTTTTTATCTATATTCCCACATCATCTATTTTGTTCTTGAAACCCCAAACTTTGAGGCTTAAATATTTCTTTTATTTGTACTTTGTCAGAGCAACTTTGACACAGTCATGCAAATAGACACAGAATGTATTATATCGCTGCAAATCCCCAGTCCACACACACATTAGAATAGCATCAATTTTATCAAAAGCCTACTTCAAATAACATCCCATGGAGAAGAGATGTCTCCTTCAGTGATTTACCCTTTGCATAACACAAAGGAAGTATGTGGAGACCTTGGGGTCTTTAAAAAATACTCATCGGAACAGAGTTCCAGGTGGCAGTTGGCCATATCCAGCTTTTGTCTGCCAGGAGTATCAACTTAATAAGTTATTGCTCTGAGTAGTATGCTGGGGGCCTTATTCAGTTAACCCTGATCACACATTCTTTACTGGGCCTGGAAAAGCTTGTAAATTAGTACAATTTAAGTTCTGGAATATTGAAATAATTTGTACGCATGGAGTCTCACAACGGAACTTTTGTGTACACAGTCATGTGTAGCATAGTGGCATTTCAGTCAATGACAGACTAAATATTTGATGGTAGTCCCATAAGATTACATGGATAGTGGAGTTAAAAATTCCTATCTACATGCTAATATTGTATTTGTGGTAAACTGGTGTAAACAAATCTACTGTGCTGCCAGGTATAAGAAAGTGTAACAGTTACCATTATGTACAGTGTATAGTAATAATAACAGTAAATGACTCTGTTATACGTTTATTATTTTATGCCCACACTTTTTATCATTATTTTGAAATACCTTCCTTATATTTATTAAAAAAATTAATTAAATAAAAAGGAGCCATGATCCACTACTTCAGGAGGAATGCCAGAAGAAGGTGTCATCATCACAAGAGATGACAGCTCCATGTGAGTTATTGCCACTGAGAACCTTCCAGTAGGGTGAGCCGTGGAGAAGGAAGACAGTGACGTTGACCCTACCCTAATATATTGATGATGTGTAGGCCTAGGCCAATGGGCATGTTTGTGCCTTCATTTTTAACAAAAACAATTAAAAGTTTTAAAAAAGTAACAAAAAATTAAAAATAGAAAAAAGCTTCTAAAATATGAATAAAGAAAATGATTATGTATAGCTGTGTTGTGTGTTCGTATTTTAAGCTAAGGAAGAATCCAAAAATTTAAAAGGAATTAAAATGTTTATAAAGTAAAAATGTTACAGTAAGCTAAGGTTAATTTGTGATTGAAGGAAGAAAGCTGTTTTTATAAACTGAATTTAGTGCAGCCTAGGTACTCAGTATTTGTGACGTCTGTAGTAGGGTACAGCAAGGCCTCAGGTTTTTGCATTTCCTCACCGCTCACTCACTCACTCAGCCAGAGCAATGTCTAGTCCTATAATTTCCATTCATGCTAAATCCTCTTATCCAAGTGTACCAATTTTTTGTTACACTTTTTCTATATTAAGATCTATTTAGATACACAAATACGTGCGCTTAGCCATTGTATCATAATTGAGTATTCTGTACTGTAACACTCTGTACAGGCTTGTAGCCTGGAAGCAATTGGCTAAACCACATAGCATAGATGTGTAGCAGGCTGTATCATCTAGGTCTGTGTAACTACACTCTGTATAATGTTCATGCAATGATGAAATTCATTCAGTGATGAAATTGCCTAATGAGGCATTTTGAGAATATGCCCCTATTGTTAAGTGATGTATGATAATATACTTTCATTTCTCCCTCTCTGTATATATAATATGCAATGTCTATTTATGATATATAAAAATTATATTACATTATATTACATATGTAATTTATACACTATATATAAGTTTCAGTTATTTTTCTAAAACATGCAGTGTTAAACACACAATATAAAAACAATAACAAAGTGTGTAGGTGGAGGTATTCACAGATAGAACTTGTCAAGTAAAACCTTTCAAAATACCATTAAACTAGCTAGTCTATCTATCTATCTATGGTAAAATACACACACGCACATGTATACACACAAAGCTATTCATTGATATTCAGTTATTCACTACACATAATGCTTTTATAAGTTAAGAAAAGATTTAAGGTAGGCATCAAATTAAAACATGTCAAATTTTTGTGTCTCTTCCTCTAGACCATGAACTCAAAGCTCTTAGAGAATGGGAGAGTGTCTTATTAGTTTTTCCTAGAGCTAAGCACAAGTGCAGTCACAAGGTAAATACTAAACAGTTTTTGAAAGAGATTAATGAATCTAGGGATGTCTGAGACCTGTGAGATTGAATGCGATATGACTGTGAACACACTGGGTAAACTACTCTGTGCTGTAAAAATGTGAAGCTTGCATTCAGCATTACTCCTTTGGAATGAATGATAATTATGTACCATGCAGTATATAGAGAGTAGTCATAACTGTGAGGTGCCAGTGAGGTGCCATCTCCCACTTATTGTACAATAGCTAGCATTAGAAACAAAATAAAGTGGCAACTTCAACTGCTGGCAAGGATGTGGAGCAACTAAAAGTCACCACTATAGATGGGACTATGTACTGGTACAGCAATGTTGTTTGTTAGCATTCTCCAGCAAAACAGAAGCAAGAGTGCATGCCTAATGGATAGACAGATAGATAGATAGATTAGATGGATAGACTTATTTTAAGGAATTAGCTTACATGATTATTGGAGCTGGTAAGTCCAAAGTCTCTAGTGTGACCCTGCAGCCTGCAGCCTGCAGAATGAGTTAAAAAAAAAATGCATGCCATAGTTCAAGTCTAGGGGTCATCAGGCTGAAGACCTAGGAAAGAGCTAAGTTTGAGTCTGAAGTCCATCTGCAGCAAAATCCACCCCAGCCCTGGGGAGGGTGGTCTTTGTTTTATATAGGCCTTCAACTGCTTAGATAAGGGCCACTCACATTCTGGGTGGGGGGCAATCTGCTTTACTCAAAGTCTACTGATTTCAAATGAAATATCCCTCATGGCAACATCCTGAAAAATTTTTGACCACTTACCTATGCATGATGGCCCAGCCAAATTAGACATCACAGCCACCTAAATACATGCCACATGACCCAGGCTTCTCATTTGTAAGTGTTTTACATAAGCAAAATGAAAGTTAATACATGTGCAGAAATCTTTGTGTGAATGGTTATAATGATTTTATTTTTAATTGTCTCAAATTTAAAACAGTCCAACTATTCTTCAAATGATAGACTATCTATACAGTGTCATACTACTCAGGAACCACAAAGAAAATGAACAAACTAATATGGATACTGGCAAGGATGGGTGAATATTAGATTCATTGTGTTGAGTAAAAAAATATATAAAAAGGTTACCTAGTGTACACCGCATTTGTATGACATTCTGAATACAAGCAAAATATAAAGACAGAACAGATATGTGATTAACAGAGGAACAGAAAAAATGTTGACCTCAAAGGAAAGAAGAGGCAACTTTGGGGAGCTATGGAGACTGTTTACACCTTGGTATTTCATAATTGTATGCATTTGTCAAAACTAGAAACAGTGAATTTAAATTATTTAAATATTTAAATTATCCTTTAATAAAAGTTCCCAAGGAAAATATGTAGTCATTATACATTTTACATATGACAATGTGTTCATGATATATTATCTGAGCAGATTCCCATATACATATCTGCAGTAGAAGTAGATGAAACCAGGACCTCAGGATGAATATTGTCATTCTTCCTGCTTTCAAATTCATTCTACCTAGAAGTGGTACGGCTTAGCTCAGCACCCGTAGCACAGCGGTTAAGGTGCCAGCCACAGACACCAAGTCTGGTGGGTTTGAACCCTACCCAGGCTAGCTAAACAACAATGATGACAACTGCAAGAGAAAAATAGCAGGTGTTGTGGTAGGCGCCTGTGGTCCCAGCTACTTGGGAGGCTGGGGCAAAAGAATCACTTAAGTCCATGAGTTGGAGGTTGCTGTAAGCTGTGACGCAACAGCACTCTATGCATGGAGGGTGGCATAGTGAGACTCTCTCTCAAAAAAAAAAAAAAAACAAAACAAAAAGAAATGCTATGGTCATGTATAAATTTTCAACAGTTCAGGAGGTAATTTTACATATAATTTTAATTTTTTAATCATTATTGTTATTATAGCTTATCAGTTAGAAAGACATTTTCCATACACTTTTTCCCTATTAATTCCGTCTAAGGAAAATAAAAGCTGCCTTAGCCAGTCTGCCAAGAACTTTTGATTTGAAGTTAAGTACCTTTGCATACAATATGTGTTGAATGTCCACTGTTTACTATGAGTGCTGGATAACCTGATTATGTACTTCTACAAACAACTTTAAGGCAGTTAGATACTTTATTTGGAAAAGAGGAATAGTGATGTTTGAAATTGTGAATTTATTCAAATTCTTTCAGCTAATAATTCATGGTCCAGAATTTTTACCCAACTCTGCCTCACTACAGATATCAAAAAAAGTTTAAGTTTCCCTAGAAAATGTTCTGAGCTGGAGACACAGACACATGGTTTCAAAATTCCCCAGTTGGTGACAGCACTTGAAACAATCTCCCAGAAAATTTTCTCAAGATAAGACATCAACTATGTATCCAATTTTAAAATGAGGATAGAGGTAGTCAAACATGGGAGGTCATATTCACCAGGACATTTCTTCTGAGTCCTTATTAATAGAATCTTTAAACACCTCCAACAGAAACAAGCTGGGGAAAGTGACCTGAAATATAGGCTTTGCCAGCCCCATGTTGTTACTTGCACTACTTACAAAGCCACTTTTTTTTTTTTTTTCTGTTCTAGGGTCTCACCAATTAAATTCATCAGCCTCTGAAAACAGAGAAGGGGACAGTTAAACTATTTGTTCACATATTTCACACAAAGGGCCAAAAGAAGTAACATCACTGCTTGTCACCTTGGAAACAGGCAAATTCTGATTACGATAGCCTTGTTTGGGCACTGCTGTGACATATCTTTCTATAAGCTGTACTAGTACTTTGGAACACTGTTAAGACATTCTGCATTCAAAGTTAGTGCAGTAAGTTATCAACAAAATTAAGTCTTTCGACCTAGAGGGTCCTTGTTTATGACAAATAACTATAGTCCATCCTTTGTATTAAACAGCCCATTCCAATAAAGACACTAGGCCAAAAAAACAGAACTTTCCGTGCTTCCACTTCCAGCAAAGCAATAAGTACTGACCTGGGCTCGTTATGTCACCAGAAGGTTGAGGAGCAAATTGCTAAGAAAGATTGGAAATCACAGTGAATCTACTAGCTTCTAGTCACGCCAGGTATCTCTGTCAAGATTTTCTAGAGAATGCCATTAATGAAACGCAGGGAGACAAAAGTCAACAACTGGACAAAAGGGGTCATTCGTGAAAGAAGAGAAGAGGACAAGTGAAAATTACAGTTCTGACATTAATAATTGGGAATAAATGGAGATGCACTCAGACTGCTGTTTGTAAGGAGGGAACGGGTAATTGCATATAATAAATTTCCTGGATTTGTCATTCTTCTCGCAGCAGTGTGCTCTTCCTGTTTTTCCTTTCCTCCTTTGGTAATTTTTGTGTGATTTGTTTTATATCCTTTCTTGTCCTTACACTCTATTTTTATTGGAGTCTCTCAGTTAAAGAGAAACTCAAGGAAATTGGAGTCCCCATTTTCCTGGTAAAAAGAAGAAAATCTCATTTAGAAAGTATGTATCACTTTTGTGTCTCCAGAATGCAAATCCCAGGCCATTTTCCAAACGCACACTTCTGCGTACTTTTGTCAAATCTAGTGATGATATGACTTGCCTTTGAGTAGCCTGGTGGTGAGGGGGGAAACCAAGGAATAGAACCAAGACTTACTAAAAGTCAGACCCTGTACTACATGGTTTTCCTTGCATTATCCAATATCTTACCAACCACAACCAATGAGAAATTCCAAATCCATGAAACGTAAAGCATAAAAATACTTATGTTCTCATTAATCCAATGCTGGTGCTCTCCTACTTTTTAAAAATTTTTTTATTAAATTGTAACTGTATATATTAATGCATTTATGGCATACAATGTGCTGATTTGATATACAATATGGAATGCTTACATCTAACTGATTAACATAACTGTCTCCTTGCTTACTTTTAAAAACCTCAAGCATCACTGAGGCACAGTCCTCAGTGCCTTTCTCATCTACCTCACTGTGCTGACTATTAATAGATCTCCAGCTAGCTGTCTTCATGACATTAAGAGGGATGTAGACTTGAGAAATCCAAGTGGAGTGAATGCAGCATTATCCTAGGCAGAAAAACCTTTTCCAAGAGGCTCTGATGTCTTTGCTCATGGGGGGAACTGTGTCACACGCACATTACCAAACTAGTCATTGGCAGGATGCATAAGAAAATTATAATTAACTTAACTATTCAGGGTGAACCTCTTTAGAAGGCTGGACTTGTTTGTTAAGGTAAATACTTGGTAGAAAGAAGGATCAAGAGAACAGGCCACTAATGTATTCTTTTGACACTCATGGAACTTTAACTGTAATGGAATCCGGAATTTGGAAACTTAACAAGCAAAAATGTACATTTAACCCATAGAATTTAGTGCCCTTATCCACTGTGTTCTCCCCAGTGACTTTTGTCTATTTTTACATGATGATTACAAGAAAAGATTGGGAAAGGGCGTGAGGATGATGAGATTCTATCATCTTGGCTTGTTAAACATTTGAGAAGTCTGTACATAAGGATGTTGTGCCTCTTAGGCTGTGAATAGATGTCAATGCTTTGTGTTTGCTAAGAACAAACTTAAGTTCATGGCTTGATCGTTGAAAAGGAAAACTTTACTGTATTCAACAAAAATGGATACAGAACAACAAAAATACAGTATGTGGCTAACCACAGACAAAGCTGTCCCTTTTGCTTAGCTCTGCTGTTCTCTACAATTTGCTCCTCTTGTTGCAGCTGTCCCTGTTGGTTCTGATCCAGTAGCTGATTACTTGAATCAAAGAATCAGCATGAGGCTAGCACATTTTTGATAAGTTAACATAGAAGTCAAGCTTCATGAGCCTATAACATGTTTACACTTTTGTTTCTTCTTTTGGACTGGCAGGGCCAGGCAGGTTGAACTTTGGATAAACAGCCTGAGCAATAAAGATGAACCATTTAAGACTTTCAGTCTAAACACAGCACATCATCACTTCACCCAGCAGGAAGGATCCTGGTTCAATTCCCAGCTGAACCTGAGACACTGTTAAAAGATAAACAGGATTTAAATAGACTTTATTTCTGTCTGAATTAAGAACTTTAAGACTATATGAAATTCTTATCCTTTAGTTAGCGAATACACTCTGTATTCAAAAATTGGAGTGGTTTATCTAATGTTAGTTATAAAAGTGATACATTTAGCATGGTTTGTAACTTTCATGTCTGGGTATAGAGTTAAGAAATGATTATATTAATTTCATAAATTCAACATACCAAGTGGGAAGTACTATGTACACATATGTTTAAGTTCTTACTATTTTATTTATTTGTGTTTCTAAGACCCAAGGACAACAATGCCTAACTTTTAAGGTTGTTGTACAATTGATTAATAATACATGTGTGGCTTTAGTGATATGAGTATAGCCAATCTATAATTTCAAATATCTGTCAGTGAAAGAAAGGGTATAACTTGGTGTGCTAATTTTGGTCCCATTTGTTCTCAGAAATATGAGTGAACTTAACCCCTGCAGGCTACGTTTCCCAACTCCACAATCAGCTGGTCTCTACCTGGTTTTAATCAGTGGAAGTCTCAATAAGGAGAAGTGAAAGCAAAGCTAAGTAAAACTTGTGCAATATGTTATCCTCCCCTAGATGCTGAAAACAGTAAGAGGACATTGGTGGAGAATGGTGAAATCCAGATAAAGTCTAGAAATTAATAACTTGTTTTGGTTGCATTTGTTAACATGGGAGGAAATTAAGTGAAGTTTATGTGGGAGTAGTTCTTTGAAAATTTTCTGTAAATATACAATTATTCACAAGCAAAATATGTATTTGCAAATTAGTAAACAAAAATTCAGGGTCTTTATTGTCCCTTTCTTTAAGATTGTCCCAATCTTCAGAAAGATTGAAATAACTCTATTTTTTTTTTCTGTTTTTCTTTTAAGCTTGAAATAGTAGATGGTTTGCTAATATCTGACATGCCTTATGGTCCTGTTTGGCTAAGTTTTATAAATTAATTCCATCCACTATTTGCCTGTATATTAGGAATTCAGAGTGGTGTTAGCTAAACAATATTCTCCCTCATTGCAGAGATGAAGGCTTAGTTATGAAAGTATATCAAGGACTTGGAGTTAAGAGTAGCAGGTGCTTCTATAGGTGTTATGTGTTTGTGTGAGAAGAGAAAAAAACAAGGAAGAAATGCAGCAATGGTGGCTCAGGCACCATGTAAGGGTCTCCTAACAGCTTCCAAGACAACAGTTCTCTAGATGTCGTGTATTTATTAGTTTACTTTCATCCCCGTAATCAACTCCAGAAACGCAGTCTCAGTCACTTGGTCACTTTAGGATCTCTAAATCAGGAGGGTGTATACAGACTGATTTACAGTAACTATAAACCTTGAAGATAATTATGAACCAAACACCAAATACTCTCTTTGGCCTTTTGGGAAGCTCATTTGGACCAACCTACACATCCTTTCCTGTTAATTTACTAATTTTCAAGCCAAAATAGAATAAGATGGTTTGCCAGTGGGCATGAAATAAGAACCAAAGGAGTTAATTATGGAATCTTTGTTATTCAAAGATATCGGGACATGACTATTGATATATTCTTCTACATATGTGCAGTATGCTTGATATGAAGATATTTCCAAGTCTTCCATGTGAAAAGGGAAAAAGGACCCAAACAGGCGGTGTCCACTACTGCACATGCAGCTATTTTCCTCTTTCACGTTTTTTGTTAACTATATAATTTGGTTAACTTGCGTATTACTGAGATATTTTATATATTCTAATCTTCCACTGTTTTTATACTTGTATATTCCATTCTGTTTCTTTGCATATATTTGTGCTGATAATTGTGCATAGCTCAATTTATTTCCAACTTCTCATCTTACTCTTTTGATGAGGGTTTAATGGATATTATTGTTTTGTTATTCTATTACTATTGCCATCACGTACTTATATTGTATTTCTCCAAATAAAGGTGCCATGAATCTATTCAAGAACGAAGGTAGACAGCTGGAATTTCTAGGTTCTTAGAGTTCTGTGATGAACATTCGTCACACAAGTCCTAATTATCCTAAGCCTACTAACAATTTCCAGAGGCTGTCAAAATAGCAACAGGGGAGCAGTACAGGGAATCAGCCATCAGCACATCTCTCTGCCATCTTTTTGTCTTATCCTAGCTAATGAGACCCCATTTGTAGAAAGAACTTAGACTTAGAGAAAAGAATGCCATGTGTTTATATAGCAGAAGAAGTGGGACTTTGAACAAATATATTTGACTTCTAGTTTTCTCATCTATGAAATGGGAAGAGAGTTTACAGCTTTTAGTGCATTAAATGTGATAGTTATAAAACACTGTGTGGCACTTAATATCTAACAATCATTAATTTTTTGTCATCCAGAGGAAAAATAATTCAATATCTTTATTTTATTTTAGTGTTTTCTTTTTTATTGTTTGGCATTCATTCAGGATACAAAGAGTTGGGTTACACTGATTGCATTTGTTAGGTAAAGTCCCTCTTATGTCCCTCCCCCAAGAGGTTTCTCTGGGCCCAGTGAGAAGATAAACATTAATAAAGGATAACTAAAATAATCATCATATAACAATATACTAGTTACTTAAATTCATATAATTTTCCACCTTGGAAACTTGTAATCATATCTCTTCTGTTTTAAGGACCTTGGTTCCTGTGCAGATGTTTGGATTCAAACTTGATTTCAACTTTTTTTTAATTTTTATTTTTCATTCTGGCTTTAATACAATTCACATCATACCTTCTACCTGTCTGGGATTGAATTCAACTTAAATCTTTGAAATGCTTTGTTTTCTTTATTGAGGATTTGATAAGTGAGAACATAGGCATCAATGTCTTCAAGGGACGATGTGGAGTCTCACAGATGTGGGTTTGAATCTTGCCTCTGCCAATTATTATCTGAGCACCTGGGGAACAAGTTTGTTCATCTTCAAAATGAGAATAACAATTAAGGTTCACATGGTATTTATGAGCATGAAGGAAATAGAAGATAAAACAAATGCAATCCCTGACTTAGCAAAATACAGCCAAAGTGGGTAATACTGGATGTAGTTGACAGTTTTTAGTTTTGCTGTTACTGAAACAATTTCAGTCCTTCATTTTGGAAAGCCCTAGATTCTTCTCAATAAACAATGAGATGAATTCTAGGATATCTGGTTTTACAATTGATACTGTTCTCCTGCACTGAAATCACAATCTACTTCCTTTTCCTCCTATGACAGGAATATCTGACATCATGCCATTACTTTCTTAGCCACTCAAAGTGTCACCTCTCTGGGTCAGTAGACCATCATATCAAAATTTCATTCCTGTAAAAAATTGAATCTGCTCTGCGTGTGTTAGTTATTTATTTTTATTTTCTTTTTGCCCCATTTTTTATATTGTGACCTTATTTCCCTAAATTCTTGGTTTCCACTCATTTTCTCTAATTTGTGCCTATCTCCTCTGCATTTAATTCCAACCATGTGTTGCAGTTGATATCATGGAATTATAGTAAGAACAAATTACTAGCAACTAATATAGACAAATTTAACTCTAATTAGTTAACAATGCACTTTCCTGTCTATACAAGAAGTAATAGGGTTACAGTTTCAAACTTTTAGCCTATATTATCACCACACTACTTTCTCTTTCTTTCTTCATATGTCACTTCCACTATGTATTCTTCTTTCTCTGATGTAGATGGTGATAGTCTCTTTACTTACATCTTTAATGATAACAGATGTAAGGGGAACAAGTATAATTTTGTTAGAAGGATTTATTATATTGTGGTGAAATCTGGGATTTTTGTGTACTCATCAGGCAATTTCTCACCCCTCACCCCACTCCTACACTCCCACCTTCCTGAGTGGCCAGTATCTATTATTAATCTCTCTATGCATGCATGCATTCTTTAGTTTCCACATGTAAATGGCAACATGAGGTATTTGACTAAGTTATTTCACTTAAGATGATGACTTCTAATTCCATACATATTGTTGCAAGAGACATAATTTAATTCATTTGTGACTGAGAAGTATTCCATCATGTGCATACAACACATTTTGTTTGTCTGAATCCTCCACTGAGACACTTAGTTGATGATTGAGTCCTCTTTTTGCTATTGCTATTGTAAATGTGCTGCGATCAACATTTTAGAGGCAGGGTCTTTCTATGTTGCCCAGGCTGGAATTCCATGGCATATGATAGGTTCAAGTAATTCTCCGGCCTCAGTAGCTGGGACTACAGGTGCATACCACCAGGATTTTATATCTGTAAAATATATATACATTACATATATATTATATATACTATATATACTTTTTTTTCTTTGATAAAGATAGGTTCTTGCTATGTATATTTTTGATAGGATTTCTTTTCTGTAGGTAGATATATAGTAGTGGGATGGTTTGATTGAATGGAAGCTGTATTTTTTTTTTTTTTTTTGCAGTTTTTGGCCAGAGCTGGGTTTGAACCCGCCACCTCTGGCATACAGGGACAGTGCCCTACTCCTTTGAGCCACAGGCACCACCCCTGGCAGCTCTAAATATAGATCATCTATTTCATATTGGCCTTAAAAATACCAAAAATAAATAAAACCAGCATTTATTGTCAGGAAGAGGGCCCTCACCAGAACTCAACTGGCCTGGCATCCTTATCTTAGACTTCCTAACCTCAAGAATTATTATAAATAAATTTCTGTTATTTAAGCCACCTGGTCAATGAGATTTTATTATGGCAACCCTAGCTAAGACAGTGACTTTGGAGATAGCTCAATAGAATTTGCTTGAGGTAAAACTCAAGAAAAAAATAGTGAAACAAAAAATATAATGGGACAATCAAAGGTGTGGAACAATATCAGATGGACTTTCATATGCATAATTTAAATCACAAATATTTACAAAACAGTGACTGATAATTAAAAATTCAAATTACAGATTTAAGAAACCCAGAGATCTTTAAGATGGATCAATGTAATACTCAATAAGCTGCTAAAAACCAAAGAGCAAGTGAAAAATCTTGAAGACAAAGAAAGCAAGGAGAGCAAAAACAACAAATTATATTCACATAAAGATAAGGAATGCAGTAGACTTCGTGTTAGAAAATATGCAAGCTAGAAGCATTAGAGTGATCTCTGTTAAGTATTGAAAAAGGTAAAGAAATCAATCTGGAACTCTATATTGAGTGGAACTATCTTTCATAAATGAAAGAGAAATAAAGTATTTTTACACATGAATAAAAATAGAAAGTTCATTCATAGTATGCCTGTTCTACAAGAAATCCGAAAGAAAATTCTTTAGGCAGAAGAAGTAAATAACTTGACAAAAACTTGGGTTTATGTGCAAAAACCCTCAAAGTGTTCTAGCAGATATGGTTTGCCTAAAGTAACTATTCTACAATTATACTCTTCGTATCTTTCTTCCTTTTTTGCAATAGGTAATTTTATGCACGTTATGATGTCCTCATCAAAGGCGTTATTACCAAACCAAATACTACTAATCTACACATAATATTTCCTTCCTAAATGCTAGTATTATCCATCCAAATCCTAAATCATCCTCACTATCATTACCTTTAAACATTTTTTTCTAAATTGTATCTTTTCAATAGTTTAAATATTCATATATTTTACTATATTACTGAGCAGACTAGATAATTAATTGACAGTGATAGTGATGGCTTGAACCTGGAAAGACTATTGTGTTATCCATCTCACTGTTTTACAGATTCTTATCAGTAAGAATTTAGATAGAAAAACACAATCAACTCTAGGCTCTTTAATTATATATAGATGCTCAAATTATATATAGAAATTTGCTCACACAAATAATTAAAAAGATGGAAAGCCCAACAGAGATCAGTGAGGAAACCGAGAGGTTAGCAAGAGAGAGATCTGTATGTTTAATATGAGAAGGAGGAATACTAGAGTCCAGGATGCAGAATCCTCCAAAAGGAGCCAGAGCTATGGCAGGGGCTACCTGATGTGAAAGATGACTATGGAGGGGCTGTCAGGCGGAAGTTAGACCTGGAAAACTGATGCAGCTTCTGTCAGAGGCAACATCATAAGTGAAAAGAAAGTTAAGAAACACATTTATTCATCTTCACCAAATTTCCCAGGAAGTTTTACTGAATGAATAAAAGTAGAGGTCAAAACAAAAGGTATTCTGGAAAACATGGTCATCCCAAGAGAACAGAAGAGAAGAACTGGTAATAGATTATAGAGTACACAGTTAATTTGCCCACTCTATGATCCATTCTAAGAAGGGCAGTATAATCATTATTTTAACAATTAAATTTGATACTGACAATATCTTATCAGAATTTTAATGGAGTTAAATTATTAAAATATTATTAAATATTTTTTCATGGCCTTGTATCCTGCTTATTACTATTTTATAAGTTATATTTCAGCTTTAAACATATACCTTTTTTTATATATTTTTCAACCTTATAAAATGCCATTTATATTTTCTTCTTTTTAAGGGGGGGATGTCAAATGATCCTTTATTGAAACATTTCCCTTGTACTTAATAACCAGCTGGGCACTTCACAGCACCACTGTTGATGTCATGAGGGTAGCGGCCATAGACTTTGCAGCCCACTGACTGGGCCATCCCCAGGGTCTCTTTAGTAGTTTCAGAGAGTTCTCTAGCTAAAGATTGGTGCCACGTCCATCTGGCAATGTTGATAATCTCATCATAAGTGATATTTCCTTCATATTTCATGTTTTTCTGTTTCTTTCAATCTCTGGGTGGTTCCTTGATGGCTTTGATGATAAGGGCAGAAGCAGAAGGTACCACTTCAATCTGGATTGTCAGTCTCACTGTAATCTTCAGACCTTTCCAGTCACAAGGTTGCCTTGGTGATGTCATCACCAACCTTTTTTTGGAGACAAACCCAGGAGGCTGATTTTGGAGGCCAGAGCAAACATGGCACCTACTTTGCAAATGGTAAACCTCAGGTACATGACTTTGATCTTGGAGTCAAACTTAGGTGGCATGATGGAGGCAGCTGGTTCAGGAGAACCTGGATTCAGGATGACTGAAGAAAGGTTGCACTTGGCCTCCTTTGACCCAGAAACTGAAAGTTGCTATTTACATTTTCATATAAACAAAACTCTCAAGACAAAAGACTCTAACTTGAAATCTCATATTAAGTAACTCAACCCCTATGTTTAGTCCATAAGTCAATACAGCCATCCCATAAAGATACAGGGGCACTTGTAAAAAGAAAGGAACAAACAAAAACTCCATCCTGTGAGTTATCATGTTGCATGGTCAATCTTTCCTACAATGATCCTTATGGGGCAGTAACTGTGCCTTTTACATCTTTGTTTCTCCAGCAACTGAAAGAATGCCTTACATATCTTGGCAGCTCAATAAGTTTATGTGAGAATGATTAAATAATAAAGTCAAAATGAATGTTGAATGTCTTAACAGTACTCTTTTCAAAATATCCTAATTTTTTAATGTTTTGTTTTTATTAAAACATAACTGTGTACATTGATGCATTTATGGGGTTCAGTGTACTGATTTGATATACAATGTGAAATGCTTACATTGAACTGATTAATACATCCATCACAATTATATTCTTTTTAAAATTTTTTTTGAAATGTACCATTGCATTATTCACATTAGGTGAGGTCCCCCCAAATACCCTCCCTCCTCCTGCCTCCACCCTCTCCTTCCCTCTCTCTCCTCTTCCCTTATACTTTCTAGACTATAGTTATATTTTCCCATTTGTAGATGATTATATATCGATTTCATAGTAGTATTGAGTACATTGGATATTTTTTTATTCCTAGTCTTGAGATACTTTACTAAGAAGAATATGTTCCGGCTCCATCCAGGCAAACATAAAAGATGTGAAATCTCCATAATTTTATGGCTGCATAGTATTCCATGGTGTGCATATACCACAATTTGTTAATCCATTCATGGATTGATGGGCAGTTGGACTGTTTCTATGTCTTGGCAATTATGAATTGGGCTGCAATAAACATCTGGTGTGAATTTGTGGAACAGAATGTAGAACCAAGAGATAAACCCAGCTACTTATCATCATTTGATCTTTGATAAGCTTATCAAAAACATGCTTGGGGGAAAGATTCTCTATTTAACAAATGGTGCTGGGTGAACTGGCTGGCGACCTGTAGAAGACTGAAACTAGACCCTCATCTTTCACTATTAACAAAAATTGATTTTCACTGGATAAAAGATTTAAACTTAAGACATGAAACTATAAAAATACTAGAAGCGAGTACAAGGAAAGCAGTTGAAGAAATTGGCCTGGGAGAATATTTTATGAGGAGGACCCCCTGGGCAATTGCAGCAACACCAAAAATGCATTACTGGGATCTGATCAAACTAAAAAGCTTAAAGACAACTTTCAGAATGGGATAAGACTTCTGCAGGTTATGCTTCTGACAAAATATCATAATTTTTCTTCTTTTTATTCAAATCCATGAGATGTGTTCTAATTATATTATCTGAACCCTTGATTTTTTTGGAAAAGAAAAAGAACGTAAAAATGCAACCTTAGTATTCCAATATGGTATTGAAAATTTCCCCTTAAGCTTTAAGCATGCTAAATTGAAATACACCTGCCCATCAACTGTTGGCTTTCTGGCTACAACAGCTTCCCTGCTAGCAATTCAACATGAGTGGCCCCAATGATAATCCTCTGTGCATTGTACTCTCATGAAATCCAATACCACGTGGAAAATTGAACTTCATTTATTTATGTTCATGTCTCTAACTGGGATTTTTGTCAAAATATCATGTAGAATTTCAATTCACTCAGATATATCTTAAACATATATTATAGTTGTCTGTTATAGTTGGCTATTGAAAATTGCGCACAAATTTTGTGGACACCATGTTTGCTTAAGCAAACATTAGGAAGCAACTGATATGACAATTGTTTCATCAGTGATCTCTTTTTATAATACCATAATATTTGTAAAAAGAAAATTACAAAATGTTAGAATAAACTTAAACTTTAATTGTTTGGGGGTCTTTGCCTTCTAAAAAATACTTCCACTCAGGTCACATGTCAATAATTTCTTTTTTTTTTTTTTTACTATTCTCTTGTAATTTATTGGCTGGATTATTTTTTATAAAGAAAACCTTCCTCTTGTCTATTAACTGATGACCCAGAGACATAGGTTGTATAAGAAATTTAAAATAAATCCTGGGTTCATTCCCTTGATTTACCAATTTT
>NW_003852602.1:1463249-1482451 GCF_000181295.1 Otolemur garnettii | reverse complement strand
AAAACTAGAAAAAATAAATTTTTAGTAAAGTTTGATATTATTGAAGACACACCAAGTAAGAAAAGTAAGGAATTAGGGATCAACTTCCAGGTGGGACAGGAAGACTTTAGGACTGAGACTTGCATTTTACACTGTATTATTGAGAAATTTGACTTGCAAACACCATCTGAAAGATAGGCTTGGTTCAGTGCCTGTAGCTCAAGTGGCTAAGGTGCCAGCCACATACACCAGAGCTGGCAGGTTCAAATCCAGCCAGAGCCTGCCAAACAATGACAAATACAACCAAAGAATAGCCAGGCACTGTGGTGGGTGCCTGTGGTCCCAACTACTTGGGAGGCTGAAGCAAAAGAATTGCTTTAAACCCAGGAGTTGGAGGTTGCTGTGAGTGGTGATGCCACAGCACTCTACCCAGGGTGACAGCTTGAGGCTCTGTCTCAAAAAAATAAATAAATAGATAAAATAAAATAAAAGATAGGCTTAACTAGAACTGTCATCATGAGGCAAGAAAGTAAAAGCAGAGCTAAGAGAATCTGTCCTAGCCACCCTATGTAGGCCTTAGCCAAGGAATTTCTGTTGTCTGTATGTTCCTCCCTTGACACTCGCAGGGCCTAGATTGTAACCTAGTAACTTCCTTGGACTTCTATGGCCTTTGAGGGCAGGTAGTCCAACCAGTCTCAAGGGTGAGGGCCAATCCGACCTTCCACCTTGAGCCTGGGACCTTGAGGATGATGTCATGTCTTTCTCAGTTTTATGACCCTCACATACACTCTAGCCCTGAAAAGTGGATAAAAGTGAGGCAGGGATTCAGGCGGGGGGCTGGGTTTTGGAGACATACTGGTTTTCCCAAGTTCCCCAGCCAAAATAAAGCCACTTTCTCTAATCAGCTGGTGCCTAGAGTCTTCTGTCTGCATCATTTCCTGCTACAGTCATCCTCACATGCCTGCATGCCTGGGAGGAAATAGAGTTAGAGGCCTCTGAAGGGGAAGGTTTCTGTAAAACCATCATGATTTATATTGAAACCCCAAAAGGAGAGCTCTCCCAATAAAAGACATCATAGAATAAACAAGCGTTGGAAATGTGACACACTTAATTTCAACTAACTGAAAATTTTGATTGAATTAAAATTATATGGAAGTACTGGACCCAGAAGCCAAGTGTTTCAACCAGAAATGAATATCCTCTAAGGAGAGGTCCTGGCAATTATTTCTCTGGAAAAAACATGTCATTATCCACAGTTGTTCAACTGCTTCCTACAATATTTTAATATGTAGGATTTAGCATTTTATTGAAAATGGTCAAGCTGATGAGTAAAACTAGACTACATGACATAATAAAACAACAACCATCATAATCCCAAAGAGCAAAAGTCTAATAGAAACAGACACTCAGAAGATAGGATAAAAAGGAATGTAACTGCAGATAAGACAGAGCTAAAGAGAGAATTATTAATTCCAGAGAAAAGCCAGGAAAAGTTGCATAGACTGAGGGATGGAGCATTAGAAAAAATACAATTTTATTAACAGATAAAGATGAACCCATACATACCCTATAGAGCAGAAATTCTACTTTTAGTTATGTATACTACAGATGTTTATAAAACTATGAACAAGAATAAATATATTGGTGTTGTTGGTAATAGCAAAAAATCTAGACATATGTTGGCAGAAAGAATAGTCAGCATATATAATGAAGTTTGATATATGAACACAATATAATAACAAATAATAATACCAGCCAACAGATGAGATGCATGTGGTCTTCTTGCACATACTTGTGAACAAATAAACCCTATACAAAAGATACCCTACTGTGTAATTCTACTGATTAAATTAAAAAAACAAGAATATATGATCTATATTTTTAGAAAATAAGATAGTGATTACTTTGGAAAAGAGGGACCAGATTGAATTTGGAGTGGCCCAAGGGGGATCTTGAGAGCTAGGTATGAGAGTGCGATCAATTTGTATAAAGAGCAGAGAGCTAGCACTTATGATTTATGCAGTGTGCAACATGTGTGTTCTTTGTAGATAAAATATTTTATAAAAATGTAATGAAAAATGTCACAAGTAGGAAAGAGAACCTTGACTAAGAAAAGTTATAGGACTCACACTATTGGATAACAGAACAGTTACAAAATGACAGCAGTAAGACAGAGTTGTGTTTGCCAATGATAAGGTAAAAAGACAGGAGCAAAGAAGGAAAGAAACAAACCAGCACACCTGGGTGCTTTATCATGACAATGATAACTGTGAAAAATAGTGAGAAATGGATAATCTCTCTCATAAATGTTACTGTGTTAAATGGTTATTTGAAATGGAAAAAATTGATTACTCTTTTGTTTGCCTTGTGTCACACACATATGACTTCCCCCAACTTCCCCAACTTCCATGCAACCAATTATAGGTAGACTTTAGATCTAAAATAATGTTTCTATTAGATGATATGGCTTGATGTCTATGACCTTGAGGTAAGTAAAATTTTCTTCCCAAGAAGACCAGAAAAAAAGTATCAACCATGAGGAAAACCATCTATAAATACTAACAATGTCTGTTCATTCAGAGTCCATTAAAGTCATGAAAAGACTATCCGTGGAGTGAGAAAAAGGTTTGTAACAAGTATAATCAAGAAAAGGAGCTCCATTTTAAAACATATAAAGAACTTCTAATTGACATAAAAACAGAACCTATTTTAAATAATAGGCTAGACATTTGAACATCTCTTCATTAAAGAGTCCGTAGTTCATATTTGTGATGATGACTTTTATGTTTCAACTTGAAAAGGATAAGGGATGTACAGAGAGTTGGCAAAACATTTTTTTCTGGCTGTGTCTGTGAGAATGTTTCTGGATACAATTAGCATTTGAATCAGTAAACTAGGTAAAGAAAATCACCCTCACTGATGCAGACGTCATCGTCCAATCTATTGAAGGTCTAAATAAGAGAAAAAGGCAGAGGTAGAATAAATTAGCCCTCTGTTTGAGCCAGGACATCCATCTTCTCCCGTGTTCAGACATTGATGCTCCTGTTTCTTAGGCTTTAGAACTCAAACTGAATTACATCACCAGTTCTCCTGGTCCTGTGGTTTACAGATGGCAGATCTTAGGATTTCCTGACCACCAAAGTCATGTGAGTAAATTCCTATAATATATCTCTCTCTCTTTCTCTCTCTCAATATATGTGTTTATATGTGTATATGTGCATATATTCATGCACATGTATATCATGCATGTATATATTCATGTATGTATATATACATACATGGATATATATTAATATGTGTATATACACATATATATGTAATATGTATATATGTGCACAAAAACATGCACATGAACACTTCTAACTGATTCTGTTTCTGGAGAATCCTAAGGCAGAAGTACATAGTTTTGAATTTATATAGAAAAAAATTGGGATAAAAGATAAAAATAAAGATACAAGATTTCAAAAATCTCCGTAACATAGTCCCCATCTGGCTATGTGTCTGGGAAACTTAGAAACTATCCCATATTATCTTGGAATGAATTTTGTACCTAATGCTTTTCTTTCTTGCCAATTGCTTCTGTGTTACGTGAACCCTACCCTATCATCCTGAGCAGGCACCTTCTTTAAGACTTAGATACAGGGAGTCTGACATCAAATTTGAGTCTTTCATTTGATTCTAAGATATACTAACTTAATTGATACCATTTTTTCTTTATTTAAATGTACGGCCTCTCTGATACATAGAACTTTAAGTGATTTCTACCTGCAGGATAGAACTCAATGTCTGCTCCACGGGAAGTAGAGTTAACCTTCAGCGAACCATATGGACCCAACCTTCCTTGGCTGCACCATCTTATTACCCATTCCACAGCAGATGTGTGGTAACATTTAATTACATTCTAAGTTGATGTCCAGAGTCAAGCATATTGTTCTGGTTTTGTTTGTTTGTTTGTTTGTGCTTTGTTTTTGTTTTACTTCCTATCAAGGACTTAAGAAAAACAGCAAAATGCTTCCTTTGAGCAGAGGTAGCTTAATACATATCAATAGCTCCTGGGAATATGATTTTTATGAATGGTAATTCAAGTACAGGGAGAGAGGCTTGGGAGGATTATCTCTAGATTCCCCTCCAATGTTACAATCATGCATTCTTATTAAGAATTTAGTAACAAAATTCAGACATACGTCTATGTGTTGTCTTTCATGTAATAATGCAGATAAATGTGTAATAACTCTAAAAACATTTGAAAACAAAATATACCATTCTTTCCAATATTTGTTCAATGATATAGCCTGCTACATAGACAATTCAATTACAGGGAATATACAGAACTTTTCATCTGACACTAGAAGAATATACTTTTTATTTTCTCTAATGCACATGAAATATTCTCAAATATAGACCAAATGTAAGGCCACAAAAGAAGTTTTTACAAATTTAAGAAGGCTGAAATTACATCTATCATTATTTACAACCACAATGATACAAGCTAGAAACCAATAATGAGAGGAATCTTGGGTAATTCACACATGTGGAAATTAAACAACATGATACTGAATAAGTCCTGAATAAAAGAAGAAAATATAAGAGAAAATTTAAAATGTCTTGAGACAAATGCCAAAGAAACACAACTATCAAAAGTTCTGGGATGCTGTTCTAAGGAAAAAGTTTATATCAAGAAAGTTCTGTACTGAAAAATAAAAGGAGAAAACAAATCCTAAATAAGTAGCTCAACATTTGTATCAGGGAATTGGTTAAAAGAGAAAGAAATTAAGCCCCAATTTAGAAGAAGGATGGAAAGAGTAAGATTCAGAACAAATAAAAGAAAGGGGAACAGAAAAGTCTTTGAAATTTAACCAATCTAAAAATTTTTTTGTATTAACCTAAATAAAGGTGGAACACATTCTTTTTAGTAAAGCATCACATGAATGGAGAATCAAGAATCCAATGTACTCAATTCTAATATGAAGAATTGGGGGGTAGAGGTAAGAACTCATACAAGGTAGTGGGTAGGGGAATGAAAGATGGGGGTGGTCACATCGTATGGCTCACCTCTTGGGGGCAGGACACAGTTATACAAGGGACTTTACATAACAACCACAATCAGAGTAATCTAAGTCTTTGTGCCCTCAATGAATCCCAAACAATAAAAAAGTTATCTTTAAATAAATATAAAATTGACGAACTTTTAGCAAGATAGAGTGAAAAAAGTGATAATATTTAAATATATAAAACAAAAAATGAAAATAAAGACATTATAAAAAAGATCCTTCCAAAATAAAAAGGTTGATAAGCAACTATTATGAACAATTACTGTATGCGCTGTGCCCACAAAATGAATAATTTATAAGAAATACATAGATTTTGAGCAAATACAATATAATAGTAAATTTTGATAATATATAACCTAAGATTGAATCAGGAAATAATAAAAAAGAAAGCATAAACAGACCAATAACAAAAAGACTGAAGAAGTAATCTAAGTCCTTTCAACAAAGAAATATTCAAAGTCGGATGTCTTCATGTTGAATTCAACCAAACATGAAAGAAGAATTAATACTAATACTCTTTAAACTCTTCTGAAAAAATAGATTTTGAGGCCACATTTTATGAGACCAATATCACCTTGATACCTAAGCCAGTCAAAGACATCACCATAAAAAAAAGGGCCACTTTCTCTAATAAAAATTGATGCAAACTTGATCAAATAGCAGCAAATAGAATTCAACAATACTATTGATGGAAAGAGTAAGATTCAGAACAGAAATAAATAAAATTTGTTAAATTCTTTAATTTATTAAAGTTAAAGTCTTAACTTTTTAAGACTTTTCTGTTGCAATTCATTTGCAGCTGGGGGAATATAAAATGGTGCAGCCACTTTGAAAAACAGTTTGCCAGTTCTTTAAAAATGTTAACATATGACTCAACAATTCCATTCTTAGGAATGAAATTAAAATATACACAGAATAAGACATGTGCATAGACACTCCCATGTTCACTGAAGCATGATTTACAATGATCCAGACACAGACACAACCAGGGTTCATCAATAAATGAATTGACAGAGAAATTATGAGATACACACCCACCCACATACATGCACACACGATGGATGTTATTCAGCCCTAGAAAGGAGATCTTGCCATATGCAATAGCATAAAACAGGACATTTTTAAAGCAGACACAGATAGTAAATATTGGATGCTCTCATTTATATTTGCAATGATTTAAAAAGTACAAACAGCCACACATATCGTGATATACAGTAAAACACTTGTTATTAGGAGCAGGGAGGCAGGATGGAAAGGGATGATGTAAATTAGAGGTTATCAGGTAGATCTGACGTACAACATGAGGCTCATAGGCAATAAAATTCTACTACATTTGGGATTCTTGCTAAATGAGTAGATTTTAGCTGCTCATGCTACAAAAGCAAAACAAAACAAAAATATAGGGAACTGTGAGAGATGATAGGTATGTTAATTTGCTTCACTTTGGTAATGATTTTTCTTTGACATAGGCAAATGGCAATAGCATTTATGATTTACAGATAAGATAAAACAAGACTTGGCTATTTGGGTAAGACTACACATATGCCACATAAACCAGATTCAAAGTCAATCACCTTTGATACTTTATGTGAACCTATGGAAGTGAATTATATACACATATTTTGTAAATTTTCTCCTGTAGAAGTGTATATTGTATGTGTCTTTGTGTGTGTAATGGGTAACTTACAAATCTCATCTTCAGACTACACTGAAGTTTCCAATAAAGCATGATAAGTGTCTTCATAGGAGACACTACTAAAGAAGAGTGGTGATGACAGTATGTGTTTAGGGAAGGACAGAAAGCTGGAGACGATGAGCAAATCTGGGGCCAGTGATTATAAGTGGGACAGAGAGGAATTTTCTGTTAATTTTTCACCTTTCCCGTATCCATGTTCTTTGCTAAATACTAATAATATCATCTTTCTTCTGGAGCTAGAATGTGATTTTTTTCTTTCTTTCTTTCTTTTTTTTTTTTAGAGACAGAGGCTCAATTTATTGCCCTCAGTAGAGTGCCCTGGCATCACACAGCTCACAGCAACCTCCAACTCCTGGGCTTAGGTGATTATCTTGCCTCAGCCTCCCAAGTAGCTGGGATTACAGTCGCCCACCACAATGCCTGCTATTTTTTTTGTTGCAGTTTTGCCAGGGCCAGGTTTGAACCCGCCACCCTTGGTATATGGGGTCAGCACCCAGGCACTGAGCCACAGGCACCACCCAAGAATGTGATTTCTTGTTTGACCCAATGACTTGTATTTGCAAATGAACTATTAGCAGATACAACACAGGAGGGACGAGAGAAGTGTTTGTGCACCCATGGGCATTAGCCTCTGAGGTTCTGCATCCCATGAAAAGAGTTGTCCCAAGTTACCTTCGCTCCCTTCAGTCTCTGGCTCAGAATGGGCAAAAGCAAGAGCCAGGCTCAATAAGCTGCCCCAGCCACAAGCAGTGGACCTCTGACAATTATTTTAAGTGACTGAATTTGGGATTTTTTTTTAAAGACAGCAATATTGTGGTACTAGCTTACAGACACAAAAATTAATTTGGTATGACTTTTATGAGTCTGGATAAAAATAAACTGTTATTTGTTAACCATAAACCATTTAAATCAATTATCTCATTGTAATCCATTATATTTTTCATTGACATAAGCGCATGACTACAATATTCATTGATTTATGGATTAAAAAAAAGGCTGAGATATTTGGCTAGAACCACAACTATTATGTGGTAGAGGCTAGAGTGAAAGACCATCTCTCTAATTCCCAGGGTATTGCAATTTTTTGTTCCTGCATGCTCCTTCCCCACCTCCCACCCCCAAATTGAAGATGAGGATAACAGAAGAAATGCAATGATCATATAGTCTATTCATTCTATAACTAATTGCTTGATTATCCCCCATTTTATTTTAGTAGATTTACTAATAAAGATCTAAGAACTAACTTCATTTTTATTTTTCCAATCCCCATGCTTCCATAGCTGGGGGAAAAAAAAAACATGAAGAACTGAGATAGAAAATGAGGATTGGAGAGGAATGCAAGAGTGCGGGACAAACTCAGCAGCCAGATAATCCATAAACGGAAACAATCAACCCTTAATTGAATGCACACGTGTAGACTGAGATGGTTCCCCAACAGCGAGGCAGTAGGCAGTGATTAATGACTGGAAGAAATCAGTAAAGAATTCTTCCTGAGCTCTGAATTGTGCTGTGAATATAAAAATCTGCTGGAACAGGTGACATGTTGCTAAGGGTTCCAACAAGTAGACAGAAGAAATTGCAGCTCTGCCCACAATTTATTTCCAAAGACAGAGAGAAATGGTGACGTAGCAGTGTCACATAATAACGCAGAGAGCTTTATTTTTTTCTTCTGTCTGGAGAGTGGTAATCCAGACTGGTTTTATATCCAAGCTACAGGGGAAGACAAAATGCAATAATTAAGAAATCCGAAGACTGTCAAAAAAGACAATGTGAAGCTGAAAGTTGAGTAATTATTTAAAGTGCTCAAAAAGCTCAGCTCATAACTTTATTGTTCTAAGTACTTTAGGGGGAAAATGAAGACTTATCTCAGCAAGAGAGGAATCTTAAATTCTTACAAAAGTAAACATAAAAGCAAAAGAGTATTTATTCAGTCATCCATTAAATACCAACTGAAACAGTGAAACGTCTCCAGATGTAAATTCTGGGAAAGAAAACACATGAAGATACTGTTCACAGACCCATTCCCGTCACTCAGAGCAGAACTTACTGCACAGAAATGTCTTAAAAATAACTATTCAGTGAATAAGTGGATGGCACTGCCCTCATGGAGCTTACAAAGCAGTAAGGTATTCTCTCTATTTGGGGGCTTTTCTTGTGATTTGCATAATTATAAAGGAGAAGTTTGTGTGCCTTTTTACAAGATACACTTACACACCTGTGTGCACGTCAGAATCACTGGAAGAGCTCAGTAATAATACTCAGACCCGCCCGTCTCTACACTATGTGTCTGATTTAATGTGTCTGGGTTAGGTTTGGAGCATTAGTATTGAGGATTCTAATATCGATACAGCTGAGGGTGAGAAATACAAATACATAAATAAACAATTGACCTAGAATAGAGGATCTGAAAGAAGAGGGAGGGTTTACCAAGACAGTTGTGATAAATGCTAGGATTTATCCCAGACCCCTGCAAGTCCATGTGGAAAAACCTTGGGTCCAGAGGAAACATGGCCAGTTACCGCTCTGAGATGGCAAATGCCCAGCACACGGAGGAAAGTGAAACAGGATGAAGGTGTTGAGGCAGGTGAGGCCAGAACACGCGAACTGTGTTAAGTCATTGTCTTAAATACCTTTAGTGGCTTCTTAGGACAACGAAGGTTAGGGAGTTGATCACAGTCATTTTTCTTAACAGAAGGTATAACTGATGAGAGGGACAGTATTTATGGAGGACAATTAGGAGACTGTTACAGTCTCCTGTAAAAGAACTAATAATAGCCTGGATTAGGCGGAGAGGGAAATAAGTGGTAGTGCCTGCTGTGAGACCCAGGTCCGTGATTTGGAGGGTCATCCTCTGGCCTTCCTCCAACTTTGCTCTTTCCTTCAGAAACTTAAGCCATCTTCCAGGTCTTATGTAGACCTCCTTCTCCAGAGGATCTTCCAAGGGTGGCCTGCATATTTAGTTCAAAAGCTTGCTAAAGGCTACTCTTAGTGGTAGAGAGGTAGAAAATGCAATGTAAGGTGTGGTGTTCACATGTGTACACTCTGATCCGTTGGGGGGCTGGTTAGAGGTTGGAATGGCTGTAGAAGTGAGTAGAGTGGGGATCCATGCCAGGCTAGGGGCCAGCAAGTTCTATGTGCAATTTTGTTAGAGGCTCTACATAAATTACGGTAGATCTGGCAGTGAGGAGAGAGAAATATAACCGAGAAGTGCAGAGGGCATGATCTTGAAATTAATAGGTAGAAAAAACAATAAAACACTATCAGCTTCATCCTCTGAAATAACCATACATTTAAAAAAATCCAGTATTTGTTATATTTTAAAGATTATTCTTATCTATTTGATAAAGAATTATTATCACAACAGTTCATTTAGTTGGTCAAAACAGGTGCAATTTCCCACATTTGACAATGTAGAAATGGATATTTACATAAAATAGAGGTAGGCTCTACATTTTCGGGAAAGGGCAGGATAGCCAATATTTTTAGTGACCAGGTTCTATTCACATCGTCTGTCATCTCTGTTATTGTAGCTACTCACCTCTGACATTGTAGCTTAAAAGCAGCCATAGGCGATATGCAAAACAATCTGTGTGGCTGTGTTCCAGTGAAACTTTATTTATAAAACGACACAGGCAGACAGATTTGGCTCATGAGTAGTAGTTTGCAGATATGTTTTGTTCTGAGACAGAGTCTCACTCTGTTGCCCAGGCTAAAGCTAGAGGGCTCTGGCTTCTTCATAGCTCTCGGCAACCTCAAACTCCTGGGTTCAAGAGATTCCCCTGCCTCAACCTCTCTAGTAGCTGGGACTATAGGCACCCATCACAATACCTGGTAATTTTTCTATTTATTTTTTTTAAAGTAGACACAGGGTCTTTTTCTTGCTCAGGCCGGTCTCAAACTCCTAAGCTCATAGAATCCTCCCACCTCGGCCTTCCAGAGTGCCAGGATATTAGGTGTGAGCCACAGCGCCCAGTCAGTTTGTAGATTCTTTTTTTTTCTTAGTTTGCAGATTCTTGATGAATATTTTCATAAACTGGCTGCTAGTAAACAGCATATGTGGGCACGGAAGTCAAATCTTGTGGTTTCTGGTTCTGTCCTTCTCACTTTAAAATACGTAAATGGCAGAAACACAATACTAATGTCCAAGAGTTCGTCTTATCTGAACTCTTATCTGAACATCTTATCTGAACATCTCATCTTATCTGAACTCATTCTATAGATGGGCAAACTAGACGACCCAGGTAGTTAAGTGCTTGCCCAAGTTTACAGGACTCTTGAGAACCAGAACTATGATAGGAAATTCAAATTCTTCAATCCTGTGGATTGGACAGTTATGTCCATAGCTGCTAACACCAATCACATCCGTGAACTGACTTGGGTCAAGTCTTGACGACCTATTATTTTTCTTTCTATGACGTCTCCTTAGAGGGGAATAAGGCAGAACTCAAAGAAAATTATAGCAAAATAGCAACAAAAACGAAGTTAGGAAGTGCTTTTTTTAGTATCCTGCAGGCTCCCACAGCAAATAATGCTAGTTCTAAAAGTCCTAATTCTGCAGTTCTTATTTTTTTAATGTTAAAAACTGAATTGTTTATAACATGACCACCGATTACTGTTTCAGTTTATACCTGTATTTCACACTCACTGTGTTATCCTGACTGCAATCGTACTCCCCGTCACTATTGTTACGTTTGCACATGGTTTAATTGGATGCGACACAGGGACATTTGTGTAATTTCCTTGAAGCTGTTAACCACCCGATTCAGTCTTAGGGTCAGTGCCACATCCCAGAAAATACAATTAAGAAGCAGACAATAATTTCAAATTGGCTCAAATGTTTAACTTCCATTTATTGAGCATGATGAGGTTGATCTTCTTTTCTAAAAAACATCACCTTTCTCTCCTAATCACTTCTTCTTCACCATGGCAGCTCATGTGTCAATGGAACTTCCCCAGCCTTCATGCTTCTTTTCTTCCTGTTTCTTTTCCAGACTTTGCATCAAAAATATCAATGGATGACTCAGCGCTCGTAGCACAGTGATTATGGCGCCAACCACTACACCAAAGGTGGTGGATTCGAACTCGGCCAGGGCCAGCTAAACAACAATGACAACTGCAACAAAAAATAGCCTGGCATCATGGAAGGTGCCTGTAGTCCCAGCTACTTGGGAGGCTGAGGCAAGAGAATCGCTTAAGCCCAGGAGTTTGAGATTGCTGTGAGCTGTGACGCCATAGCACTCTACCTAGGGCAACAGCTTGAGACTCTGTCTAAAAAAAAAAAAAAAGAAGTATCAATAAGACACAACAGGCAAAATTTTTTCAGAAGTTGGGGGATGAAAATAAACAGTATAGGTAGGTAAAGGCAGAATCATTAGTATAGCAAAAAGAAAGGACAGAATTACTCACAATTGAACAATGTTTGGCCAGACACATTGGGAACAATAACAACAAAAATCCCCTTTTTAGGAAATCATCAGAAGTTATAGTTGCATTAATGAATGTACCAAAGGCGTTTTTTGGGGGGAAAAGTGTCTGCCGGATGACATATAGTATTTGATAATAAAACTTGAACACATCAGACACAACTGGTAGCCTTCCTGGACTCTTGTTACAGTTGAAAATGAATTCAGAAGATGTAATTTACTTAGAGTTTAGTAAACCATTCAAAAAGTTCTGTAGGGAAATCTAATAGAGAAATTAGAAGCACTCTGATCAAAACAACCAGCGTCCATTTACACAAAACTGGCTGACAGACAACAAAAGGTAATTACCCACAGTCCGTGGGGGATAAGTTTAAAGCATTAGGTTAGAAAGCCACCTGTGAAGGCAAGATTTGGAGTTTAAAGTGCACTCGTAGCCAGACAAGTAACCATTTAAGACGACAATTTTATAGTAAAGCACTTTTATGTACTTCACTTGTATTGGGAAGCGAAAAACACTAAAAAGCTGAGAAGAATTTATCTAAGTTCAAGGTTTATGGTAAGAGTAAAAATAATAACAATGGTATAACCATACCCAAACAAAAAAACTACACTCCTATTTTTGCAATAGCAAAGATGAGCTTCCTAGGTAAATGAATAAACGACGTGTGGCATATCCAGACAGCAGAATACTACTTGGTGATCACCAGGAACGAACAGTAGAAATGAAAACTGAAAACGACGTGCAATGACATGGCTGAATATTTAATGCACAATATCAAGTAAAGGGAGCCAGTTTGAAAACTACATATCATATGTATAATTTCATGTACATGACATTCTGAGGAAGACAAAACAGTATTGATAGTCACCTGATCAGTAGTTGCCAAAAGATTATTTTTTAGAGTGGTGAAATTATTTGAGATGATTCCATAATAGTGACACTGTATTTGTAGAAGTCCATGTAAATTTATAGCCAAAATGTATACCCCCCTGTGTACAAACTAAAATGGCAATTATTTAGAAGTTTGGGGGATCTCAGAACAGAAAAGAGAATGTGATACAAAAATAAACCATAGTGCAAATATGTGGAACAACTTCACTGAAAGGGCAGACAGGAAGCTGCTGAGCAGAGTGATTTTGATTATTTATTTTCTTATTTTATTGTTTTTTAATTTTTTTTCTTTTTATTAAATCATAACTGTGTACATTGTGCATTTGTTATGGGGTTCAGTGTTCTGATTTGATGCACAATGTGAAATTGTTACATTGAACTGATTAACATATCGATCACAATTATATTCTTCTCTTAACAGTTTTGAAATGTACCATTACATTATGCACATTAGGTGAGAATTTTGGAACTAAGTGGAGTCTATGAGACTAAAGGAATATAGATTGTTCCATAAGCAGTAGTCTCTAGTGAATAATCTGTTTTCTATCTCCTTAGGGTGATCTGTGTTCACACTTCTGAAAGCACTATGCACGTGCACTGGTATACACAGTATACCAGTATCCCTCCTTCTGCTCTGAGGGAGGGGAGATCCCAGAACCAGCAACACTCCTATAGCAAGGAGCACATTTAGTGCACAGATCTTAGCATCTATACCATTTTCCAAAAAGAAGGACCCAGGACTCATTGAAAAAAACCTCTTATTCTAGACTTATGGCAAAATATATATATGAAAAATAAACCTAGAGCATCTTAAGGTTCCAGAAAGTTAGGAAGTGCTCAAAACATGCCCAGGGGCACACACGCTCACACACATGCACATACAATGACACAAGTGAGTCAAAGGGACATAGAGACCAACTAAGAGTTTCTGATGGCCAAAGAAAGAATAATATGCAGGAAATAAGCAAAATCGTATTGCATTTTAACCCAAAGAATAAAAAAATTCATAAGTCTATACTGTTATTAAACAAAGACAGAATAAAAAGATTGAGGAAGAAGAGAAATGTCTGCTACGCAGGACTCTAAATAATGTGTATCAATACTTGACCTTCAAGGAAGTGGAGCAGAATTCCCACTACTTCAGTGTTGACAGTGAGTGGTTCCTTTATTCCAAAAGTACACTGGGTAGCGAGAAGGGAAATGGTAACTTTACACTGGAGAAACTTGACAAATACTACATCAACCAGCCAGATCAATGCTAACATAAGCAGTGGTACGTGTTTTGTTTTTATTCTGAGACAGAGTCTCCCTATGTTGCCCTCAGTAGAATGCCATGGCATCACAGCTCACAGCAACCTCAAACTCTTAGGCTTAAGCGATTCTCTTGCCTCAACTTTCCAAGTAGCTGAGACTACAGGCACGCGCCACAACGCCTGGCTATTTTTTTGTCTTAATTGCCATTGGTGTTTAGCAGGTCTGGTCCAGGTTCCAACCTGCCAGCCCTGGTGTATGTGGCTGGGGCCCTAACCACTGAGCAATGTGTGCCACGCTCCGTGATTTTTGGTGATGACATGGGCACTTGATTTGACTTAATGAGAGTGATATCTTTTCATTCTGATCTTCTACTCCAAAACTCAACTCGGTCTAATAATGAGAAATAACAGAGAAATATCAATTGAAGAATAGTCTACAAAATACCTCATCAGTTCTCCTTACAAAAATCAATGTTACCAAAATCAAGAAAAGTCTAGGAAACTGTCATCCCCAAGAGGGGCTTTAGGAGACCTGATCGTTAATCCAATGTGGCATCTTGGATAAGATCCATCCTGGAAGAAAAAAAGAATATTAGATGAAAACTACTGAAATTAGAGTAAATTGTGGACTTTGGTTGATAATAATGTGTCAATATTGGTCAAATCATTGTGATACATGCACCACAGTGATAAAAGTAAGGAGGACTGGATATGAGCAATTCTTTTTCCAATCATAGAATTTTTTGTAAATTTAAAAGTAGTATAAAATAAAAAGTTTACTAAAAACTCATAGAATATTTCAAATAATTAATGTTTGTATTTAATAAGCATAACATAATGCCAATAAAGTAATAAGTAACCCATAGACTCTTGACAGCACTTGACAATTTATTTTTATAATTTCTCACATGCTCTCAGACTAAGACATAAATGTTAGGCCTTTATCTGTATCTTTATATTCTCCTAGAATCTATCACATCAGTTTGTACATGTAAGGACTTAAAGGCTTTGGTGAAACTGAAGTCACCTATTAATGAAATGGGTAAGTCATGGAACTGGGTAATAAATGAGTCTGTAGTAAAATGAATACAAACATTTATAGCTCCTTTGAAATTTCAGCTGCATGATTCTGGAAGCAATTGTTGCACACACAATATGGACTTAGAGGTCAGTAAGGATAATTGATACCTTTTGAAGAATGAAGAGTAAAGATCAAATTTTAGTGGTACTTTAAGTTGAGCCATATAATGGGTAGCACTTTAATAGGCTCCTAAGAAGAGTCCTGCACTTGCACAAAACATTGCCTAAATCTTGATATTAGAAATAAATATTCACAGTGAGTGTCCAGAGTGTCTCAATAAATGTTTTCTCCGATTAAAATATGGTAAACTTTTAACATTCAAACATTTAACAAACGCCATTCATACTTTTGAAAATGACTAGAAAGATATATGATATAAATTTGGTTTGATGCCTTTCTATAATGTAAGTACAAGTTGTTTTGTGGTTGGTCAACAGAATTTTTTTGATAATCATGGGGCCTGGCTAGAGACTTAATATCTCCATGTTAAACTAGTTTTCTTGGTGTTTAAAGGTCACAATGCACATTATACCCTCTGCTTATGAATTGTTTTCTAGTTTATTTCTTTAGATTTCAAGAAGTAATGCCAAAAGTTAAATTTCCACAAAATAAACATTAAAGACAGAGTATCAAGGTGGCGATAATCAAGGATAACATGTTACATATTTTAAAATAACTAGGAAAGTAAATTTCAAATGTCTCATCATAAAAAAATAATAGGTAAGGGAGATGATGGACATGTTAATTATCTTGATTTAATCCTAGTGCATCATCAAAACATGATGTCTTCTCCAAAAGGTATAGAATTATGATTTTCCAATTCTTTAAAAAAGAACAAAAGTATATTCAATGAAAAATAAGATTATTTTCCAAATTAGAGCCCTAGTGTTTCTTGATATTATCACTATTTCTTATAAGCTCATTCCACACTTGAAAACAATATTTGATATACTTAAAATGTACATATATGTACATAAGTGATATACTTAAAAATGTACATATATGTGCGTGTATATATAATATATATTCTATTGAATTGCGCATAATTGATATTCTTAAAAATGTACATATGTGTGTGTATATATAATATATTGTATTGAATTAACACATTCTAAGAGCATGCTCCTTGTGATGGCCATTTAGCTAATTCTCAGTCTTCTTCACTTATTAATAATGCAGTAAAAACTTTCCTTTATTTACAAATATGTACTAAAATGTAAACTTTTTTTACCTATATAATATTGATTCTTAAAAATGTCCACATGCATTTTTATTTTGACTATGTATTGCCAAAGTGACCTCAGAATAGATTGTACAGATGTATTTTTCATGAAGAGTGTCTGTTTTGCTTCATTCTTACCAGGTCAGTCTGTCTTGCCAACTCTAACCTAGGTTTAAATGTAGAATATACAGATATGCACAAGAAACAAATAATATTTACTTGCAATTACACAATACAATAGGTTTAGGATCATACCTATAACCTATAGGAAAAAAAAAAAAAAGAAATTACAAAGGCATTGAAATAAGCCAAAGATTGTCTCTTGCACTGGACCGTGTGACAGAGAATATGAACCAAAGAAACCAGCTCAGCAGTGAGAGAAGAATGTGACTTTGAGAAAGATGGCAGCCCAGACCTGCTTGAGTCCAGGAACAGGCAGAGAGACAATGAACCTATTTTCTGGCTCTGGCTCCCCATGAAACTTGCTTACTCCTGTTCCTAAACAGCTGTCTATTGAAGCTATATTCTCACATATATGATCGGGCAACTTCCATGGGTTTCTAGTTTTGATATTAAAGTAGATTTGACTGATATAGAAGTTTTCTGTGCCTCCACCTGACATTTTCCCTATGTCCCAAATTTTGATAACAATAAATTTACTTCTTGACCTATAAAGATGGCTAGGTCAGAAAGCTCGACAAGATGTCCTTAGAAACTTCAGGAAAATGTGTGTGTTGTAGACTCTTTCACACAAGGCAGAAGCAATTTTCATTAACAAGATACTGGATCCAGAAATTCCCTTCTGTGAAATTAGGTAGTCATGGAAAGTATTTTTGAAAACTCAAAGAACACATGTTTATTTATTTATTCTGACATTTTATTGTTGCTCTCAATATTGCATTATCAAGTGCTATGAAACCTTTTTTTTCCTGAAGACAAGATGCTTTATGGGAGTATAATTATAGAATCCAAAGGCCTTCTAAGATCATGTGGTCACTGTAAATGTTCAAATGCTTTGATCAGTTCTCAAGAGCAAGATTGGAGAGCCATGCTTTAAAAAGCTCTAGCAAATGTAAAGTGCAACCATTTTTGGATTCAGCCGCTGTTCCAGGTAGCTATGATCTAAGAAATACTAAACGTTGGGACTCTTTTGACCATTCTTCAGCTGGAAAGTAAAGGCTTCACATTCTGGGCCCTTTTATTTTTCACCTGGGTTTATATTAACAAATAATAGGGTGGTTTGGAGAAATCTAAAACACCAGAGCAATCTCATTTCAAATATAAAACAAAAAACAACAAAAAAAAGGAAATTGGGAAATTAAAATAAATGAAGGAAAAGGGAAAAAGAAAAAGAAAGTCTTGGAAAGATGTTAAGGACTCTCAAACTACTTTCTAACAGCTTCTTTGCCTTTTAAATACTCAAGAGTGATCAAACAGTTTGGGAGAGTGAAAACTGTATTCCCCAGGGTCACAAGACTAATTCTAATGATTATGTAGATCTGAATTCCTCAGCATCTTACTTCATGGTATCATTAATAAAGGAATAATGCTGAGATCTAAATCATGCCTGGATGTTTTGCACAGGCACTGTTTGAATTAAATGTGTACATCTGTCAATCAGAAATTCTATCCCTAGGGAAAGTTTGCTCAATTAGAAATCTGTGGCTAAACCAACTACTTGCTGTTTTTTGTTTCCTTCTGGTCCACAAGGTCATTGAGCAATTTTTATGAGGTCCTTAGTATTAAAACAATAGAAAGATTGCTCCTAAAATTCAGGCATCTCGCTAGGATAAGTGAACACAGCCAGTAGCTGGCCAATATTGCTACCTGTAGAAAGGATATATGTGTGTATAATCTCATTCTCCTAAGCCCCCGACTTGCTTCATTCACTTCAGTTACTTACCTGGCACTGACATTTGATTTTCCCTTAGTTTTCTCATTAATAACTTTATGTTATTTGGTGTTTTCTTTGGAGCCAGCCACATCTCTTTCCATACAGAATGCTTTGATAGATGGTGCACCACATTCTAATGTAGCCAAGAATATGACTTTGGGGCCTTAGTACTTTGATTCAAATTTGGGCTTCACCACTTCCTAGTTGTTTGTTTGGCATATTATTTACCAGATTTCTGCCTCAATTTTCTCACCTACAAAATGGAGTTAATAATACTACTAAGCTATGTAGGTTACTGTGAGCATTCCCTAATAAAAAAAAATACATTTGCCAGAAAAATTACATGTTCTTTGACTTGTGAGTGTTAACTATTATTATACTGCCTGCTTAGATCTGAATATCATTTGAAAAAGTACAAATGGTATTCATGAAGTAAACTCAATAGGAGACACTCTGGATTCTTGTTAGTGGAATGTAGACTTGTCTTTAAAGAACATGTGCTCTTTTGTAATTTGAATGATTCTTTCACTGTATGTTCCATCCTAATAATCAAACTCATTAGGTCCTAGAGAGTATGCTGGGATTTTAACACCTTTTTTCTCTGCACTCTATTCTGATATATTAGCAGCATAATATATAGGAAATATATATGATATATATTCTATATTTAAATATAAATATATGTAATATAATGTTATATTAAGTATTATC